>NC_137862.1:49930681-50233181 GCF_963924005.1 Protomyctophum bolini | reverse complement strand
CGGGGTTTCCCAGCGAGTATGGAATGTTGCCATTGCTTTATATCGTGCTGCGTTTCTCTTCGACCCCTCACCTGCACCATCATCAGCGTCTTGCTGTCTCCGCTCAGCGAGTCCTGCAGGAGGTACGTGAGCCTGGAGTTCCTGAAGGGCACGTGGGAGTGTCTGCTCCTCAGCGCGTGGATCACGTCCCCCAGGGCCGACAGGGACTTGTTGATGCACTGGGCCTCCCGCAGGCGGCTGCCCTCCGCCCCCGACTTGGCGATCCGCTCCGAGCCGGCCAGGTCCACCAGGTTCAACTTTCCTGCAAAAAGCGAGCGACACAAAAACGCACACGGGGACAATTTTGAGTCTAACCCCATTTAAGGCACTGACGTCGAAATTACAATTTATGCATTTAGCAGACGCTCTTAATCCGGAGCGATTTACATTAAGCAAGAACAAAAAAGCATGGGAATACATCACATAAAAAGCATTTATCATGAAACATGCGTAAGCTAAGAAGGTAACAGTGGAATATCTATATAATGAAACTATACATATATACTATACTATGCTATACATATGTACTATGACGTGCTATGACTACATACAATGCAATTATAGTGCTGTCTACATAACATGGTATAAGTCTGTATCAAATGCTATCTAAGTCTACAGAAATGCTATCTAAGGGGGTAGGGTAAGTGCTATGGGCCATGATGGAGTCTGAAAAGGTGGGTTTTCAGACTACGGCGGAAGATTGGGAGTGATGCTGCAGTTCTGACTGCAATGGGAAGTGCATTCCACAGTTTTGGAGCCAGAAGGGAGAAGAGTTTGAGACGTGTGGAGCGTTGTCCCGTTTTTAGTGAGGGTACTTCCAGCTTCCCTGCGTTGGCTGATCTGAGTGCGCGGGAGGGTTTGTAGGGTTCAATCATACTTGCAAGATATGGGGGAGCCATACCTTGCAAGTATGATTGAACCCTACACATTAAAACGATGAATAATAATAATGTTGTTTAATAATAATAAATATGTTAGAGAAAGGATACAAAGCATAGCCTAGGCATTAATAAGCTTTGAGCTTCGGCCTATGCCTTTTCCATCACCTATAAGAGAGTGTGAATATTTAATGTAATGATTTATGTTACACTGTTGAATTGATCTAAATAAACTAAACTACCGGTAAAACTAAACTAAACTATCATTAATTCTTCCGCCACCACCAGATTATTTAGGTGAAAACCCTTATTTTGAAGTCCAAACGGGACCCGAGATCGTCTTTTCTTTCACCCGGAAAATACATTTTGTAACCGCGATCATCGGTTCTTTACTTATGGGCCGTTTAATAAAGCTTGTTCGGACCAAAAAACGCAATCTGGGAAGATAAATGTATTTTTGTAAATCTCTTTACATTGAGGTGAAGGAGGCCGTGTTTTCACTTCCGGTTTCTATCCGTCGCCTAGCAACCTAGAGACATTCATAATGAATGAACGAATGAAAAGCAATCAACAGTATTGTGTTGTCCAGTGGCGTGCACAGATAGACACTAGGGGGTGCTAGAGCACCCCCTGCCCTTTTCCCTCTGGACAGCAATGTGACCTTTTGAAAAGAAAAAGGGCACATTGCACATTTTTTGTACAGTGTACACTGTACAGTACGTGGACCATGGTGACATTGATAAATAATTGATAAAAAGCTTCTAATATATTATTTATGCCCCAACATCTATAAATCTCACATATACACCTTGTGTGCGGTGTCCAGTGGATGAGCTGTACATATACCTTGTGTGCGGTGTCCAGTGGATGAGTTGTACATATACCTTGTGTGCGGTGTCCAGTGGATGAGCTGTACATATACCTTGTGTGCGGTGTCCAGTGGATGAGTTGAAGCCAGCCACAGTGATGATGAGGAGAGCGTGTGAGCGAGAGCTGTGTTCATTGAGGTTGGTGCAGGCTGTGGCCCTGTTCATGTGACCCAGTTCGAACACCTGCAACAAGAGGTCAGGCCAAAAGGGCAGGCTTTTGTTCAATGGCTGACTGTTAATGCTCAATTCATCATCAACACAAAACAAAAACAGAAACACGCATTACAAATGCAACCTATGCAGGCATAAACCTACTTGAGAACAATGAGCCTCATTGGTGGACATGCTCGTAATCGGACGCATAGAAACAAATCCCTGCTTGGGCGCATTCCAGCGTTGCGTTGGAACGTAACAGCACTGCTTGGGCACATTCCTCCTTCTCGCTGGTAAATGCAGCACTTTCAGCTATTTGTGCTTGTATTAAATGTATTATGGTTAATGTTTTACTTTTAGAATTAATGAATTGTATGAATGTGTCTATTATTTATTATAGACAGTCTCTTACCATTTCAATTTGACTATTATTTAACAATTATAGAAAGTCTGACTAATACAAACAAACAAAATAGCAGTAAGTAATGGTACAAAAATAATAATAATAGGATAATAGTAAAAATCTTTTACTATCTTTTACTAAAGGGTTGATGAAGGGACAGCACATGAGATGGAAGTATTTACACAAACTACAATAATTTAATACGGTCATGCTCACACTAGATAAACACCATTTGAATAACCTTTATGTTAAAATGACCTGTAGATGTCAGCTAGAGAGACCCTCCAAGCTGCTACGAACACCGCTTTCCCAGGTAAAGCAAGAAGGCTCTCTACATTTACATTTACTTATATATTTCGCAGATGCCCTTATATATCCAGAGCGACGTGAAAGTCCCAGTTGAAACTTAAGAGCCTCAAAGAACCTATAGGAGGATGTCAGGCGAGCAACTAAGTAGAATTCTCAGTGAGATGTACAGAATAATGCCTAATTTATACTATACTTCGTCATACAAATGTGACAGGTGCCAGCAAAAAGTGCCTCAACTCGCCAGAACGAAATGGTCTAAATGGTCAAAATAAAATCGTTTTTTTTTTTATGTGTTTTTTTTTTTTTTTTCATATGAAGACAGTTTGAATGTTGAAGAAGGTTTTTATTCCAACAGATTGTTCATTTGGGCAAATTAAACGTATACATTTATATGTCAAAGTAGGCTTGTTTTTTAACAATGTTTTGGGACCGGAGAAGCGCAGTTCTGAGATTTGCATGTTGTTTTCGATTGGTCCTGGGATCTCTTTGTCCTGAGGTTTCACGCTCTGGTCACCGCCCATTAGCGTGCTTGTGTTTGTAAACAAATAATTATTCTACATGGCTATAGTATGGAGGAGCTTTTGGGTTATACTTTACAGGAAAATAAACAAAACCACGTAGCTACTCGCTCAAATACGCTTCCCAGCCTGGAAGCTATTTCTACCGTACTTCCACCATCACACAACAACAGGCTAAAAGCTAGCTAGCCTAGTTAGCTAGCTGTCGTGTGTTAACAGAGGGACATTGTCTTAACTGCTGAGATGTTGTCATAAGCATCTAAACACATGTTTTCACTCCTAAAATGTATAAAACTAATAATACATGTGAAACGTTGCCCGTTAGTGCTATATTGCTTCATAGCCATGGAAGTTATTGCTTGTTGCTGCTTGTTCCTCCTCCACCCGCGGCGCAAATAGCCAAGAACACTCGTCTTTTCTTTAAATTATAACTCGCTCATTTTTTGCTCATTTAAAAAAAATCAAAATACTATATAAACTACGAAATTCGGGCTTTCATTTGGTATACAGATCGTTTGTGTAGGCCGTCTCTACGAAACGGTATCAAGTGAAAAGGAAATGTCGGGAATTCGTTTTGTGTAAAAGATTATCGTCAAATATATGGCCGTTAGTACTGTTAATTCAACATCCGGTGAGGGGAGGATACGGATTGTGTATGGAAATCAGCGCATACAGTGGGTGGGCTTTAGACCGGATGTAAGCCTTGCACACTAAATAGAAACCATGCAGGCATGTGAACGGATGTTTATTAAAAATAGCAAATCTACAAGCGCACAACGCATCATAGCCTGATGCGTCGGTTTTATTTATCTAAAATACTGGGTCAATTGTTTGACTTTGATTGCTGCCTTAAAGTACTGTAGACGGTAGACCTGCATAAAATAGTGTAGCCTACTGCAGCTATTTACAACACAATGTAAAAGCATTGGTCTAAAACTACATAGCCTATATCCATTGAAAACTCAGTTAGCCTACTAGTTACTTTTTAGATTGTATTATTACAAAACATACACTAAACAACTTCAGTCCTACATTTCTTTACTTTAACTCAAGTAAAACAGTGTGTCCACTCAACTGTCATTGACAGGTAACCTAGTGGGGGAGTGGTTAGTGGGTGGGGGAGTGATTATGCAAGACATAGGGGTGTGGACAAGCATCTATTGTCACACCCATTCCAGAGGTGCTAAAATCTGAAGAATCTTTGAAGGGAAATTTCTCTACTTTGCATTTGTATCTGTTATCTGTTTCAACAAGTTTTAGATGGTCATATCTCCTTCAGTTATTGTCCAATTTCATTGAATGATACATCATATGAAAGCTTACATTCTGTACTTTAATAATCTGTAATAATCTGTAATCTGTAAAAATCGAGTTGAGGACCAAAGTGCTGGCCTGTGTCACAAATGTGTTGCTCTGATCTGAACTGAAATTTTTAATTTCTTTTCAGTCAACACCACAACAAAAGTATAATTTGGGCTTGACGTGTTACGACGTGTCGGCACGTCATAAGCAATCCAACCGACGGGGTGCTTAGCGCATTTTCAATTATATCAAACGAGAGAAGAATAATCTCTCTCTTTTTTTTTAGTTGGCCTCCAAAGCCACCATACTTTTCGCTCTTCGTTCATCGGCGGTCCCGGGCGGTCACTTCCCCGTTTACCGCTGCAGAGAGAATCCCTCGTATCTCCTATAATCTAGGGCGCTCTACGTGGTTTTGATCAGATGGATATACTTTTTCTTTTTACAGAGTAAAAGCAGCCATATCTTCCCGGCACCCTGAGCTTCTATTTTGAAAGAATCCCAGCGCCGATTGTGTTTAATAGTATACCCATGCTTAAGAATCCTGCAGCCCATATTTAAAATGGATTTGCGATTGGCATTTATTATTTTAATTTCAATCTGAAGTCTGTTATTTCATTAATCAGAGTGTGTACTGTTGAATGAGTATGACACGGTCATAATCATTCATTTCCATGCTTAACAAAATGTTTCAGTGACCTCTCACATCCTGCAGATGGAGCCCTTTTCATTCTGGCAGAGACAAAATCCAGATGCAAAATGACTCATTTTTACGATGTGACTGATGGCTCAGAATGGTTTCCGCATTTCCTGACCTTTTACCAAGAAGACTGTTCAGTGGAATTTCAGCGCAATTATGATGTCAAACTTGTCTTTGGTTGACGTGGCGAACATGTGAACGTACCCTGTTGATGTCCTCTGGACTCTGAACAATGAACTCGGTCAGTCCCGGGACGTAGAGCTGACCGCTGCCGTCTGGGTTCATCTTGATGTCCAGCTTGTCACTGGGGTTGTCCCCCAACAGGTTCCTGTTGGACACAAAACAAACGCACATTAGGAAGAACTTATAGTCGTCATCATTAAGAGAGACCGGTGAGTCAGGTGCTCGTCCAAAGTTCAAAACAGCCCATCAGTAACTTTGATGTTTGACCAGGGGGGTCATTTGGGGCATCGGGGGATGGAAACTGCCACCCCATAGTATTCACATTTAACCTTGAATTCAGTCATTTTATAGCCATCCACATTGTCCCCAAGTCTGACTCAGTGTTTCTGGCAGCATGTTTTGATTTTAGTTTTAGTCACAAATGTTTTAGTGTTAGTCTAGTTTTAGTCGACTAAATATCACAAGACTTAAGTCGACTAAATCTACAGTTGATTTAGTTGACAAAAAACATTTCCATTACGTTTTCGTCAGTGGAAAAAGGTTGTTAAACTGTAAAATCCATCAACAGAACATGCCGACACAACGTGTTGCACCGTTAAATCCTGAGATCATAATAATGGACCCATAAGGTCCCCTCTCAGACGGCTGGAACTAAAGCTTACACAGATGTTCAGAGGTTATGCAACATGACGGAGGGAAAAAAATATACTTTGTACTCAACAGATGACCATGGATGTTTAGTATAATCCGTCTGTTCACACGAACCCCCCCCCCCACACACACACACAGTGTTTCCTTGCCAATTTCATAACGTTTCAACTATGAGCGTAGCAGGATGACCTTGACGCACATCATCAGACTGTCATTTCACATTTTATTAACAGAGCATGAATGGATGCCAGAAACAGCAGGCGTTCTCTCTCTTTCTCTCTCACCGCAAGGTCTCGTTGTATATTTCCACCATGCTGACTGTGATCTTGTAGTCCCAGTCGGGCGTTTTCTCAGTCACCTCGGAGAAGAGCAGGCGGAGAGCCCTCTGGTTGATGCCAGGGTCCGCGGCCACGCCCTGGAGGAATGGGGGGAGGGGGGGGGGAGGGGGGGGTGTTAACATGGCACGTGTCCTCAAGACATGAGTCAGACAGCAGGTGTCGCCGCTCATGCGTTTCATTTTCTAATTGCATTTCCCCCAGTAGGCCTGTCACAGTTATTACAGAATCTCAGTAATCACATTTGTTCGTCATTATTTGATTTATTTAATTGATTGATGAATTTATTTGAACGACAACGTTATACTAACGAAAGAGAAATACAAGTAAAACACAATGCTTTCACTGAGATAACACGCCTAGGCTAAGAAGAAACCAGAGACTTATATTTCCATTGTGGTCCTTGGTCTTGTACAAACAGATGACAGACATTGATCCCTAAGCCGACTCAAACAACTATACAACTCTGTCACCAACCAGTAAGACGCGCAAACGCGGGAAGCGAACGCAGCTCATACATATTTGGGTTTTTTTAAGATTTTTTTTTAAGTTATTTTTTTTTTAAGTTAAGTTTTTTTTAAGTTAAGTTTTTAACTTAGCCATAACCATATAAGGAGTCCCCAAAGCAGCTAAACGTCCAAATATGGAGTGTGTTGCATCAATCACAAACAAATCACTCAGCTCCATATATGGGCACAAAGGGGGGGACACACGGACACAAGGACACACAGACAGACAGACATGATCTGCTAGGTGTCATAGTAAGTGCTCACTGCGTTCGCAATCACTGCGTTCGCAATAAGACTAAGATTATTTGAGCAAATCGCAATTATTTTGCATAATCGTTAGAATATTTAAAAATATTTAAAAAAAAGCAGATCTACAAGTTCAAAACGCATCACGGTGCCATGTGTTGCGAGCCTAATTCCCTGGACAAATGAGCATTAGTGGCTGTCGTAGACATGCGGAGAGCAAGTCCAGTCAGGAAACCTCAGCGCAGTCGCTGCCGGCCCGTTATTGGGCCACCTCAGCATCACGCTCTCATTCACATGATTCACTCAGCCAATCACACACTCACTCCATCTTCATACCGGGCTATTTAAACTAGAAGGGTTTGCACTCCTCCTCCTGCTTCAGTGCTTGCTGCGGCTGATTCTGCTGCGCTGCCGTATGCAAACCTTGCTGCGCACCCTCCTCCACCCCAGCTACCACCTGTCGTTTTGGATCTAATGTTTAGGTACGGAGTCCCTATGGTCGGGACTGATGCGCTTGATCAGAGTACCTAAAAAGCAGATCCAATACATCGCCAAACCATAATAAATATATTGCTCATCTTATATTCAATACATATATATTCCATCCATTCTTGAGTTGTCCTGACTGAACTGGAATGTGAGCGTACAGCTTACCTCCATGGTGTAGGTCTTTCCTGAGCCGGTCTGACCATAGGCAAAGATGCACACATTAAAGCCATCGATGCAGGAAGTCACCAACGATTGCACCTCCTGGAACACCTGGTGGAACATGGACATGTGGAACAAACCGAGCATAGAAACATTGTTATCTCCATATTTCAGCTTTCTATGTTTTTCCGTACATTAAGTGTTACGAAGTCACGGAAAAATACTTTCCACACTCGCGACACGTTTCTAGCTTGTACATCACTTATTTCAGCCTCTTTTTTTATTTTTATACTTTGAATGTTCAACTTCCTTTTAAGGTTTTGTGCCATTTTCATGCATTCTCTAATCTCTACGTGAAGCACTGTGATCTCTATTCTGTGGATCAAGGATGCTACAAAAGATGTATTATATTCAACGAGTATCTACAGTATGAACTATTATTACATTTTACACTCACTTAACACGAAGGCCGCCAGAAACGTAGTAACCGTAGATAGTCTAGCGGCCCCGCCAAAACCGTAGCCTACGTTTTCTAATTGATAGGGCGGAGAACTCCGTCCTGTGCGCTCGGTGTTAACATGACCCAGATCATGAGTACCGGTATGTCAGGAGGTGTTACACGTTGACTGACCTCTTCCTGTGTGGCATGAGGTGAGAAGACTTTGTCGAGATCAAAGGTCATTAGTTTGCCCTTGTTGGAGAGGTAGAGCACGGCGTCGTCCTCGGAGTCAAAGCTGACCATGTTTTTGGCATCGGCGGAGTCCTGATCCTGTGGGCACACGGGCCGCACGCGGCAGAACACCCTGATGTTACCTGGGAAACGGAGCACATAGGAGCCGCTTTCACCGTGTGTCGTCAAACAGAAAAGCCTCCCGTCGTCAGAGAGGTACAGTAAAACCAGTGGTTCCCAAACCTTTTCATGTCAAGGACAACGCAAAATGATACTCATTAGCCCTTTGTTGAAAATATATGCCTACGACCCCCCACAAGAGAAGATTTTAACGGGACTAGCAGTGATTTTCAACCATTTTCATTTCAAGGGCCCCCCGGTTTGACCTCAATTAGGCTACATACAGTACAGTGCCCTATTTAATGGCATTTCTATCTCTGGGACCCCCAATTTATATTGTAAAATCAATGTTAGTTTAATGAGTGTACAAATGTGTTCAATTTGAGTGAGTGTTCAATTTGCACACTCTGAGTTACAGACCCATAAGGGTCCATTTGGTAGCTATAACTATCATTTGGCTGGGGACCCCCTGGAACTCCCTCGAGGACCCCTAGGGGTCCCGGGACCCCCAGTAAGCTGCCATGTCGCTTACCTTTGAGGCGTACCAGCTCGTTGTGACATTTCTTCCTCAGGTTCATCTCCTTCTTGTATTTACACAGCAGCTCCTGGTTGGTGCTGCTCACCTCGCTGATCACCTGACAGATCTGAGAAGACGCAGAACATCAGTAAACACACACACACACACACACAGCCAGATGGCAGGACTTTTGTTTTGTTTAGTTCGAGATGGGAAACAAAGAGCAGCGGATCAGTGACCAGCTGTAAATGGTCCGTCTAGCCTAGAGTCCTAGAAGGTAGCTCTACTGTACTGTGTCATCTACACGGTGAAATGAGTTAAATGAACACTAAGGATTTTACCGTGTACAGTATATTATATTATCCCATTTCGACTTGACGACGATTCTACAAATGTCAGTTGTTCTCAAACATTTTCATGTCAAGGACCCCCAAAGATATATGTAACTAGAACTGCACTCTGTCGAGTGCATACTTGCTTGTTGCACACTAGTAGGCCATAAATGACGAATACACGATCTCCCTTCAGGCAACACCACAATAACCCGTCGGGAACTTTCCCCTTGGGCTGAACCTTCGTCCAGGAGAATAATGTCTTGCAGTTTAATTTCCACAGATCGCTGAAGTAGCTCTTCAGACCATAGCTGTAACCACCCAATATGTACAGCTCTCCATCATAAGCAAAGGCTGAATGAAGACAGCGTTTCTCTGGAAGCTGTAAGGAAGAAGGCGTGCTCAGCCAGTGGTCGGTCTCCATGTCAAGCACACTGATGTTGTTCTGTTCCTCATGCTTTCCGAGCCCGAGGCCCCCGAATACAAACATCTTTGTCCCGATGATGGTGGCAGAGTGCAATATCGAAACGGGTGGTGGAGTTCCTCTGGTGTTAATTAAAGACCAGACCATTGTGGTGGTGACCAGCTTGTAGATGTCATTATTGTATGATTCGGTGAGCCCGTTCCATCCTCCATAGATAAACATGACCTTCCCAGAGACACAGGCCGAGTGGCAGGAACCTTGCCCCTGGAACAGTCCCAGAAATGTTGTGCTTCGACCATCTGTGGCCGTCGACGTCGAATGCATAAAGAACGTCATTGTCCCAGAAGTCCCCCCAAGTCCATGGTGCTGGCATCCTCCATTATCTTGCAATTCACCGCACCTCCCCAGACGTAGACTCTATGTTCAATCAGAACGGCTGTGTGGCGCCAGGACGCAGGGGGGGAACCTCAAGGGGACGTCCTTCCCTCTTTCCACTCGTCACCGGAGGCAACTTCGTCCAGCGCGAGGACACAGAGTCGAAGACGTGCACATCGATCTGATCCACGTCGTAGCTCTTCCCTCCAAAGAGGTACACCTTGTCCCCTGCTGGCACGGCGGCACAAGCAAGCAAGCAAGCATTTGACTGCACTGGACCTCTGTTCATGGGCACCGGCCAGCAGTACATGTCTGTCTGTCTGTATGTCTGTCAGCCTGCCCGTGGCTCTTTTTCTCTCAACCACTCTTTAAAATACTCTAGGCCTATTTAAAAATAGCTCGCACTAGTGCCGGCTGCCTAGGTTAGAACCCGCTGCTGTGGTGTCCAATTAGAACTTAACCAGGATGCTTAACCCATTCTGACCTGAGATCAGATTCATACGAGGTTTCCACTGGACACACACTGGTCTGATTAACCCATTCTGACCTGAGATCAGATTCTAAAAAATGTCAGTCGTTCTTTGATTTTTCTAAAATAGCAGACGTACATTTCGTAGCGCGCCACTCGGTGGCGCGCTATGAGCTTGTAGATCTGCTATTTTTCAATAGCTAAAGCATAACGTGATGCTAACACCAACATGGGTTCCCGTTCAGAATGGGTTAACCGACTCTATATATCCTACCCTTGAGCAGGCAACCTGTTATACGTTGCTTTGTAATGAGTTATACGTTGCTTTGTAAACGATGACTAGGCCAATTGTATTTATCCGTAAATGGGTTTTACCACATCAGTCTGATGTCAGCACTAAGTCAAGATCAGTATGCCGTTCTGATGATGCCAAACATCATTAAAATAAGATCTGGTTGCAAAAGGGGTGAAGTGAGGCCCTTTAAAGAGAGTCAGAACCCAGCTCTTCAATGTATCGGGTTGGATCCGTATCTGAGAAAACAATGCATCAGGACTGTTGTGAGACTCTCACCTCTTGTTTGGCCTCGGTTATAGCTTTGTCCAGCATGAAAGGGAAGTCCTGCACTTGTCTCTTCAGACAGTTGTAGTCACAGGTCAGGGTGCGGAGGGCAGGCTGCAAAGTCAGCAGGTTCATGCGAACACCTGCAAAGGCACACAGAGGTTGTTGCCGCAGCACTGCATGGGGCTCAGATAAAAATCAGTGTCACGTACCAAAAATAACATTTACAAGCTCACGACACGTCGCTCTGAAACGTGTTGTGAGCTCGTTATGTTCGGTGAGCGACAACCACGGGGGAAAAAAAAATCAGGCATTATTACACTGCCACTGATTAGTGATCAGCGTGAAAGTGCACTTTCATTCTAGAATGACTAAATTGCAGACATGTGGAGCAATGTTGATTTTGGCAGCAAATTTCTTTTTTAGTTTTAGTCATAGTCTCTTGAATGGTTTTCACTTAGTTTTAGTCACATTTTAGTTTTGCATTCGGAATTAGCCTTCCAAGTCCTTGTGACATCAGAAATGTCATACAATGTAGCTTTAATAATGCCATTGCTCAGTGCTGTACCATTTCACAGAACAACATGCACCGTGACAAGCTTGTAACAGATTAGAAAACATACACCCATAGAAAACACAAATACGTCGACTAAAACTAAGATGAAAAAAAAAAACTAGACTAAAATGTTAGTGGACTAGTGGACACGAGATCCAGTATAAGTTATTTTAGTAGTTGTAGTTTAGTAGTTTAGTTAGTTGCATGCTGAAAATAGCAGATCTACAAGCTCACAACACGTCGCAGTGTGGGCTTGTAGATCAGCTATTTTCAGCAAGTAAAAATAAACTGTCATTACTACGGCATCAAGGCCCGCCTAAATACATTTTGTACGACTAACTCAATTTAGTCGACTAAAATCTCATGTTTAGTCTACTAAAACTAGACAAACACTAAGACATTCCTAAAACAAAATGAAAACTATTCAAGAGACTACGACTAAAACTAATATTTGCTGCCAAAAACACTGGAACACACACACACACCTGCCAGGTTCTCGTGCACGGCTTTCATCTCGCTCTCGGCTCTAATGAACGCCTCCTCGATGACGCGGTTCTTCTCCTCCTCCAGGTTCTGCATCTCTGCCTCCAGCTGGCCCTGGGCCCTCTCCATCTCCCCTTCATACACCAGGATCTGAGCACAGGTGGAAGGGCTGTTGGTAAGCAGCCACAGTGGGAGGACAACACCAATACCAGGCCAACATCCAGTCTCACATTGTTTGAGGCCCACACAGTGGTAGCAAATATACTTCTCAACCCTGGCCCAGGGCCCACTGCCCACACACCTGCCTTAAAAAGGCCATGCGTTTGTTTGTAAAACCTTGCACATACGCCGGATGTTGAGTGAACCAAAACAAATGTTGTGGTGATCACTTACATGCACATAGGACGCCATGTGAATGCAATTAACCACTTGCAACCTGGTGTCCCTATTTTGGACATTATGAGAAAATGTTCCAAATTCAAATAATTTCAACATTCAGAAATAGCCCAAAATGGCCCTTCTGTAATCTTGTTGACATGTTTTAGCTCTGTGTGTAAGTATACAGGGCATAACTTACACAAGATAACATTTACTCATCCCTGGGGTCAAATTCAGGTATGAGAGCAGAAGAGCATTTAAGAGTAAAACAGTTGAGAATAAGAGTCAAGAAATCAAAATAAATAAATGTAGTTTCAGTTTGACTTCTGCATGGGGTCTGGCTCAGAGTCAAAAGTAAAACTGTGAATACGAGACTGAATTCCATGTATTTAATTGTACATGGTATTCATAGTGGCAGGATAGGGTAAAACCAAACTGCAGTACGAAGAGTTTTGCAAAGATCAGGGTTGAAATACCAGAGATGGACTTTAGAAATACAGAGCTAGAAGTCAACTTAAAGTGGCACTTACAATGGCTACGTTTACATGAGCAGTTAAATCCCCTTTTCATTCCGAATAGAAGTTCAATCCTATTAAACGTTGTTATGTAAACACCTACAAAAACTTACATCCGAATGAAAACGCTCGATGCGATCTAAAAACCATTCCGATGTCACTGGCCGGATTACTCCGATTTTCAATGCGATTGAAAGAAATTTGACTCATGTATACACTGCTTCGGATGTAAATTCATTCTGGTCTTTCTGAGCATGCTCCAAGGCGCTCATATCCAAGGCGCGCCGTCGGCGCCGAGGAGTTTGCACATAGAGCGCGTTATTTCGTTCCTTTTTTCAGATCCGAAATCCACAAAAAAAACGTGGAGCAGCAGCAGATGAGATACCCCTGATCTGTGTGTGTGTGTCACAGTGTGTGTGTGTGTGTGTGTGTGTGTGTTCAACGGTCTCTCTCTCTCTCTCAAAAATAACGAGCGACCCGATACAATAATAATCATCAGTGTTGCGTTGCGTGCCCTGGCCGTGCTGTAGATACAAAGTATAGTAGTAGGCCTACAAATAAAAACGAGATGATCACCTTCCCAGCGGAGAAGCGGAGCCGCAGCGGGTGGGGAAAAAAAGACGGTAAACACTAAACATATATGCCCGCGCCGCCCCTATCCAACCAGCAGCCTCAAAGCTACTGCGGAATGAAATGATGGGATTTCAAAGTATCGTCTTTCGTCTGTAATATGTTTGTATTGTTGAGACAGTCACAATGAATGAACTGCCTATATTTTATGTGTCCAACAGATGGCGTAGTTTCACGTGAATTAACATGTATCATGTCTTCTATCACTTCTCCATATAAACACTCATTCGGAATGACCATTTCCCATGTAAACTCGCGGCAAAAAACATTACATCGGATGTATTTTATTCGGAAGTATTTATTCGGAATGATCACCCTTCATGTAAACGTAGCCAATGACAGCATTCAACCCTAACCACTTCATATCATACTGACAGCATTCAACCCTAACCACTTCATATCCTACTGACAGCATTCAACCCTAACCACTTCATATCCTACTGACAGCATTCAACCCTAACCACTTCATATCCTACTGCCAGCATTCAACCCTAACCACTTCATATCCTACTGACAGCATTCAACCCTAAACACTTCATATCCTACTGACAGCATTCAACCCTAACCACTTCATATCCTACTGACAGCATTCAACCCTAAACACTTCATATCCTACCGACAGCATTCAACCCTAACCACTTCATATCCTACTGACAGCATTCAACCCTAAACACTTCATATCCTACCGACAGCATTCAACCCTAACCACTTCATATCCTACTGACAGCATTCAACCCTAACCACTTCATATCATACTGCCAGCATTCAACCCTAACCACTTCATATCCTACTGACAGCATTCAACCCTAACCACTTCATATCCTACCGCCAGCATTCAACCCTAACCACTTCATATCCTACTGACAGCATTCAACCCTAACCACTTCATATCCTACTGACAGCATTCAACCCTAACCACTTCATATCCTACTGCCAGCATTCAACCCTAACCACTTCATATCCTACTGACAGCATTCAACCCTAACCACTTCATATCCTACCGACAGCATTCAACCCTAACCACTTCATATCCTACTGACAGCATTCAACCCTAACCACTTCATATCCTACTGCCAGCATTCAACCCTAACCACTTCATATCCTACTGCCAGCATTCAACCCTAACCACTTCATATCCTACCGACAGCATTCAACCCTAACCACTTCATATCCTACTGACAGCATTCAACCCTAACCACTTCATATCCTACTGACAGCATTCAACCCTAACCACTTCATATCCTACTGACAGCATTCAACCCTAACCACTTCATATCATACGGACAGCATTCAACCCTAACCACTTCATATCCTACTGACAGCATTCAACCCCAACCACTTCATATCCTACTGACAGCATTCAACCCTAACCACTTCATATCCTACTGACAGCATTCAACCCCAACCACTTCATATCCTACTGACAGCATTCAACCCCAACCACTTCATATCCTACTGACAGCATTCAACCCCAACCACTTCATATCCTACTGACAGCATTCAAACCTAACCACTTCATATCCTACCGACAGCATTCAACCCTAACCACTTCATATCCTACCGACAGCATTCAAACCTAACCACTTCATATCCTACCGACAGCATTCAACCCTAACCACTTCATATCCTACCGACAGCATTCAACCCTAACCACTTCATATCCTACTGACAGCATTCAACCCTAACCACTTCATATCCTACTGACAATTGTATGTACAGCTACTGAAACAACGACGATAGCCTCTGCTGGGGGGGATTTTGTTGACTAAAACTAAGACGAAAACTAAATGGAAACTAAATGAAAACTAAGCTATGACTAAAACTAAGACTAAATATACTGATAACTTCGTCAACAAATAAAAACTAGACTAAAATGTTAAGGAGGGACTAGTGGACAAGAGATCCAGTATAAGTCATTTTACACTTTCTGAAATAGCAGATCGGCTATTTTCAGCAAGTGTAAAATCAACCATTATGACTGCATCAAGGCCTGCCAAAATATATATTTTTTGGCAGATACTAAAATCAACACTAAAACATTCCAGGTGACTAAAATGTGACTGAAACTAAATTAAAACTATTTAAGGGCCTGACTAAAACTAAAATCTGAATGTGCTGCCAAAAACAACACTGCTCCCAAGTTATATCTACTACATACAGTATATATCTGAACAGTAATCCTAAATGAGATTCTGGGCAGGGTAGACAAGGGGAGGTACTCCACGTCACCATAATAAACCACACAGGACAAGCAGACACCACACAGGGAAGCAGGGGGCCTGTGAGTGGTGGTGGAGAAAGTACTCGCATTGTTGTTACTGTGCAGAATTCAACATTTACTTCGAGTAAAAGCACAACGTTTTGAAGTAATTGTGGTGGAGTAAAAAGTACAATTTTCCTCCGAGATGTAGTAGTGGAGTGGTATAAAAGTATCGAACATTGTAGAAGTAAAAAATCCTACAGTACTGTACAGTACTTGAGTAGAGTAGCAGTTGAGTAGTTACTTTACACCGCACAGGAGAGTAGATACAGGGAACTGTTTACATCACATATACAAGAGATCTCACAGGTTTCAAAGGTCCCATGGTCCAAGGGGACAAAGGTCCCATGGTCCAAGGGGACAAAGGTCCCATGGTCCGAGGGGACAAAGGTCCCATGGTCCAAGGGGACAAAGGTCCCAATGGTGGGGGATTTATTTATTTATTCCTCACTCATGGACATTTAAAGGTATAACTGGGTACGATGGGACTTTCTTCATGACC
Source organism: Protomyctophum bolini (assembly GCF_963924005.1). Lineage (NCBI taxonomy): Eukaryota > Metazoa > Chordata > Actinopteri > Myctophiformes > Myctophidae > Protomyctophum > Protomyctophum bolini. The sequence goes on along the minus strand of NC_137862.1, from coordinate 50,216,651 downwards.
CATGGACATTAAAGGTGGTGCAAGTGATATGTTGTTACATTTTGTTCATGTTAAAGCTCTGATTCTGATGTGTTCTCCAGCTCTTTAGAGAAAACACTAAACATATTTTATATTGGAAGTTTATTTCATCACTTCCAATGTTTATCCTGTGCCATGTACCGTACGTATGAGATCTCTTTCATGATTGGATGAAATTAGTATTCCGACTCAAGCGTTTACTAAAGAGCAGGAGACACTGGGATTTATTTCTGAACAAACACTCTATACTGTAGCAATGATTATTATCAGAATACAGAGCTATTTACTTGTCTTTAACAAAATGATATCACTAACAGTACCTTGAGTTATAACTCAGTACATAAGGACTTTGGGACTTGGGAACAGTTGAGGCCGATACGTTTGATCAGTGAATCCCAGAGATGACATGGAGGGTTTAGGAGGGATTGGGGGCCCAAGGAGGGGTTAGGGGGATTGGGGGCCCAACCTTGGACAACCTGGAGGGGTTTAGGGGGATTGGGGGCCCAACCTGGGACAACCTGGAGGGGTTTAGGGGGATTGGGGGCCCAACCTGGAGGGGTTTAGGTGGATTGGGGGCCCAACCTGGGACAACCTGGAGGGGTTTAGGGGGATTGGGGGCCCAACCTGGGACAACCTGCGAATGACCCCGGCGTTAGCCCTGCCGACAGCCTTAGAGAGAAGGCTGCAGAGACGGCCTTGGTCCGTCAGCAGCTGTAACCAAATGCATGCAGAGAAAGAGGGGTTAAACTACAGAGCCACGCATGCGCAATAAGTAGTACGCTTTGAGGAGCCACAGGGCCCACAGGGCAGGAGCACATCTTCCCATTCTGTAGCGCGAGGCGGCTTGATGTACTGTACTGTACTGTACTGTACTGTACTGTACTGTACTGTACTGTACTGTACTGTACTGTACTGTACACCCCCTGGACAGGACGCTAGTACTGTACAGTATGTCGCAGGGATGAGCGGTCAACGTAAACTCTGGGTCGGGGTCGCTTTCCATGAGACTTCAAGAACCGTTGGACCAGTACAGAGAGAAACAGCCACAGCACATAATTTTCTTATATATTTTTGAATTAATAAATATTTTATTGCAACTCATTTTTTCACCCAGTGTCAATTATCTAATGTAATCCTGGGCACTACACTTCCTCTGCCAACCTTGGGGGGGCAGCGGACTGACCTCATGCTTCCGTCTATGCATGAGGAGTCCAAGCTGCTTCTTTTCAGACTGGCAAGGGGGAGTTTCCCTGGCTAGACGTAGCGCGTGGAAGGAACACGTTATTCCAACCAGTTCCTTTCCCCTCCATCAGGCGCCCCCGGCTAGCCAGGGGGTGGAAGTTTAGAGACCAGGATTACTGTATGTTTTTAGTGAGGGCAAACTCCACACAGAAAGGCCCTTTCGTCAACCCCGCCTCGGGTATGGGCACTGATGACGCGGAGGAGGGAACACGCCCCCCAGCGGGAATCGAACCCAGGAGCTTCTAGCCGTGAGGCGACAGCACTACCGACTGTGCCACCGTGCCCCGGCACATCAGAAGTGATGGTATGGTACAATTGTAGCCATACCTGTGTACGTAGCTGAGTGCAGGTCCTTTGGGACTCGTGCAGCTGGGTTTCCAGCTCTCTCAGCAGCTGTCTCTGGAGAGCCAGCTGCTCGTGCAGTGCAGCATTCTTGGCCTGGGCTTCAGTCAACGCCTTCTGGGTCTCAGGATCTTTGACCTCTACTGTCTGGGTAACGTACTGAGAGACACACACACACACACACACACAACAGGAAAGAGAAGAAACCCTGTTAATGTCACGATAATACTTTTGCTCGTTTCGCTTCACCAACAAGAATTACAATTTATCAGACTTACAATAAGCAAGGTAAATAATCACATACCGGTACTTAGAATGCACTTTGTAATGGCTCAAGGAACTATAATACCAGGTGAAACATGAACCTAGCATTTGTCTACTCTAAAACAATATGCCATCTAAATCTGTACCGAAACTATAGGATACCATGCGGGTAAACAATGAACCTAGTCTAAATAACGTGCCAACATGAGAATGACTGACCAAGATGTCTCTGCAAGTAGCCATAAAATGCATCAACCGAGAGAGAAGTTGGAGAATAATTTTTTCATTGTATCGTTTTAATTTGTCATTCATCACCTTGACCAGCGAGGGCATGGCGGCCTGCCGCGCCAGCTCCTCCTCGCACTCCCGGAGCTGCAGTCCGAGGGACAGCTCCGCTTCGTCCTGCTGCTGCCTCGACTCCTCCAGCTGCCGCCGGCTGTCCGTCAGCTGATGCGTGGAGTCCTCCAGCTGCCTCTGGAGGCCGTCCACCTTGGACGCCTTTTCCAGGAGCTCACGCTCTAGGTCAGCCAGCCGCCGCTCCCGCTGCCGGGCCTGGCTCTCCCAGCGGGACACCTCCCCGCGCAGCGCGTCCACATCCTGAGCCAGAGTTAAACCCATGGGGAGATTTAGATTTGATATCGCACACTGAAAACAGCCGATCTGCAAGCTCACAATGCGTCGCAGCGTGTAGATCTGCATGCAACCAGGCACACTGTAAATCTGGGAAAAGTATGCTACTGTAAAAAAGAATCCTGTAAAACAAGTACGCAGGTCGTTTCAAGGAAGCAATCTGATTGTTTGAAACAGCCTTCTAGCCGTGGTTCAAACGAGCACCACTCCACGCCCAATCAAAACTCAGCTTTCAAAATTCAGCCGCTCTGTTCTCCCAGAGCGCAGCAAAGTCGGTGGCTAGGCTAGTTAGTTTCTTGGGACATTTGTGGTCGTAGTGACTACATCTGTCATTAAAAAATATATATGTTTTTTCAGCGATTTTCTTAGTTTTAAGGGTAACTCTTGTATAATTGCAATATTACTATTTTGCTTAAATGTAATCCTCGGCGCTACACTTCCTCTGCCAACCGGGCAGCGGACTGACCTCATGCTTCCTTCTATGCATGAGGAGTCCAAGCTGCTTCTTTTCACCTGAGTTTTCACGGCCGGACGTAGCGCGTGGGAGGAACACGTTATTCCGACCAGTTCCTTTCCCCCCCATCAGGCGCTGTGATGTCCAGAGGGAGGCCGTTTTAGAGACCAGGATTACTGCATGTTTTTTTTAACTCCACACAGAAAGGCCCTTTTACCAACCCCACCTAGGGTATGGGCACTGTTGAGGCCCCCCCCCCCCCAGCGGGAATCGAACCCAGGACCTTCTAGCTGTGAGGCGACAGCACTACCGACTGTGCCAGTGCCAGTGCCACCGTGGCCCTACATCACAGTTTGGTGACGTTTTGTAATTTACGTTTCATTCAATAGGGGATTTAGGCCAGGTGTGACACTGAAGTTAAAACTTTCTGTACATTCACATAATCACGTTCACAGCGCACTGACCCGGCTGTGGGGGCAGTTGCTGCAGGTGGAGGCGGAGGCGACGGCGGCAGCAGCCGCAGCGTCTTGGTGGAGAAGCAGGGAGCTCTTGCATGACTTCAGCTCCTGCTTCAGCTGCTCGTTCTCAACCACCAGCAGCTCCAGGTGTTTCTCCAGGTCCGTCGCCCCCTGCAGCCATGGAGGACAAAAAGGTATCAAAAAGGCGTCTTCTCTTCTTTTTACACAATGTTTTTGTTGATTCTATCTATGCTCTCGTTTTCATTGGGGACGCACCGAAAGGGAAACCGAATACCGAATATAGGAAACAGTTGGCCGAAAACCGAATATTATTAATATTATATACTGTATATATTTTTTTTCCTACCATTGCTGCCTGTCATGGCCACACCTTAAAGCTACATGATTTATGGCAAAATAAATGGTTATGGCAAAACTTAAGTTAAATAATAATCACCATTATGAGTCCATAAAACATTTATTCAGCACTTTTGAATGCATTAATTACATACACTATTCAGTGATATATTTTCAGCCTTTTAATTAATTAATAATAATCACCATTATGGGTCCATAAAACATTTATTCAGCTCTTTTGAATGAATTAATTACATACACTATTGAGTGATATATTTTCAGCCTATTCGGGCCGAAACCGAATAGGCCGAAAATGCTTTTTTTTGTTTTTTGCCGTTTTCTTCAGGTCTTATATAAATAATGTGTAAGATTATCATTCACAATAAGAAATTGTCCTATTTCCACCAGCCTGCATTGGCGGGCGCACCCCTCTGGGTTGTCGTTTCAGAACAAGTATGTCACGATGCAACCAGAGACCTGTGAGGAGAGGTGTGTCTGTGCCGAGTCTCCAGACGGCTGCACTCAAGGAGCCGTTTGACTCAGGCTGGAGGTGGATTTCCCAGGAATGCCACCCAAAGCCCAGCGAGGAATGTTGTTCCCTAGTGTTCCCCGTCTTTCTGCCCTCATTATTTTAAACCCATTTAGACCTGGGAACAAGTGTCTTCTAAATCCTGACAGTTATCTGAAAAACCCCTATGTTTCTATGTGTCAGTCGTTCTCAAACAGTTTCATGTCAAGGACCCCCAAGATTATATTATGTATTTGGCCGCGGACCCCCATCTGATAAATATGTTGTTCCAGGGACACCCCCAGAAGCAAAGATTTGAGTTAAAAACGTTGGCTCTGAAAGAAGATATATTCAAAGATTTGCACTACATTTTCAAAAATAGCAGACCTACAAGCTCGTAGCGCGGCACTCGGTGCCGTGCTATGAGCTTGTAGATCTGCTATTTTTCAATAGCTAAAGTATAACATAATGCTTAAAACACCTGTAACCCCCTCCCTCGCCTCTCCACTTCCCATCTCACCAGCTCTGAGCGCAGTCTCTCTGCCTCCTGGGTCTGGTCCAACAGCTTCTCCTCCAGCTCCTCCACCTGACCAGTTCAGAGTGGAAAAATGCTTCAATTCTTTGTGTGTGTGTGTGTGTGTGTGTGTGTGTATATAGTGAGAAACACCTCAGTGTACATGGAACCATGGGGGTTCATTTTTACACTTTGATTACAGTAAGTGTAGTTTGAGACATTATTATAGGCTGGATTGAGGGTTATAGTTAGTACAGTTACTGTAGTACCTACAGACAGTATCGTAGACTGTTTTTAGGTAGGTGTTTCTACAGGCTACAGACAGTATCGTAGGCTGATTTTAGGTGGGTGTTTCTACAGGCTACAGACAGTATCGTAGGCTGGTTTTAGGTGGGTGTTTCTACAGGCTACAGACAGTATCGTAGACTGGTTTTAGGTAGGTGTTTCTACAGCCTACAGACAGTATCGTAGACTGGTTTTAGGTAGGTGTTTCTACAGCCTACAGACAGTATCGTAGACTGGTTTTAGGTGGGTGTTTCTACAGCCTACAGACAGTATCGTAGACTGGTTTTAGGTAGGTGTTTCTACAGGCTACAGACAGTATCGTAGGCTGGTTTTAGGTGGGTGTTTCTACAGGCTACAGACAGTATCGTAGACTGGTTTTAGGTGTACAGTATACAGTACACTTACAGACAATACTGTAGGCTGGTGTCTAGCTAGAGGTACCTGTGTGCGCAGCTGAACAATGAGCTGCTCTTCCTCTGGACTGTTGAGGCTTTCAACGTGTTGCTTCTGCACCCGTGGCTCAGCCAGGCTCTGCACGGCCTTTACACCTACGAAACGCACAACGTTCAGCTTGAGACAACGACTACTACTAGTTTCAAACCTTTCTTCCGGATAAATGCTTTTCCTTTCACTCCACACATTATGTACAAAGAATCACAATTTCATTTCCCATTTTGTGTGTCTTTACCCGGGACTCCGTCAACATCAATGTTAATGATTTATCAACTGAATTATGTCAACCCAGCTGCAAATTACGTGATGACAGACAGACCTATTATTATGTGCCTTGTGACATCCATCACAATTTGAAATTAAACTTTGCCGATAGCTAGTTTGCCCTCACTTGATTGTCCATTTCTATGCTCTTTTTTTTAGCAAAAGGCCAATGCACATCTCAGAAGGCTAGTGACAGGTGCATAGGGCAATAGAGCATATAATGAAAAGGGTATCTTTGAAAACCAAAGAAAAGGTCCCGCACACTGTCAGACACTTGTCCTGATGAAGGTCTAATCGACCGAAACGTTGACCTAATAAAGAGCAACATTCTGGCAATTGTCTGACATTTCTATGCTCTAACATTGTGCATCATATGATGCTGCATTATTCGAGACCACCTAAAGCAAGACCAAGTCGAGACAGAGACTGAGGAGAGGCGAGGCGAGACCGGGTCAAGACCAACACCAGCAAATGTGTAATCCTCATGGAGGCCATGATGAGGCTAGCGCGGCACTGGCTAGTGAGCAACGCAGCTGCAGTCAATAAAACTAATAATGGGTGTGCTACATTGTAGATGTGCCCAGAGCCATGGGTCTGCCAATGTGCAAGCATTGACAGGAACTGAACACACCCATTTTACACTTGATTACTAGCTACAGCTGTGTTGCTTCCAATACATAATATGAGGTCAGTCTTACAAAGCCGGCCATGTTTTTTACCATGCCGTTTTGCCTTGCTTGACTATCCATTATAGCATAGGTGGCCGGCCGTCCCTCTGAGCAGAAGTAGGTCGTGACTTTTAATTCCAATAAGAAAGGTGCCCTCAGCAACTGCAACAACTGGCGTGGCATCACCCTTTTGTCTATCGCCAGCTAAATCCTTGCCAGAATTATCGTACAAAGACTATCAGATGCGACAGACAAAAAAGTAACAAGCAGGGTTTCCGAAAAGGTAGACGATGTGTTGACAGCTGATGGAGAATACTGTTCATTTGGGATTCCAAACCAACTTGTCCTTCTCATCAAAAGCTTCTATAACAGCTTCACACGCCAAATTGTAAACCGTCAACACAGTTTCGCAGTCATAACAGGGGTGAGGCAAGGTTATTGTGTCTGCACTACTCTTCAACCTGGTCTGAAGATCAACCTGAATAAGACGGAGCTGATGAGGCTGAACATCCCAAACCCCTTTACCAATACACATAGATGGAATACATCTACCCACACCAGATCTGTTCACATACAGAGGCAGCATTGTCAGTCGCGATGGAGGTGCAGGTAGCGACATCACAAGCAGACTCAGCAAGGCCAGAAACAACTTAAAGAGGCTTAACAACGTCTGACAGTCGGCCCAGTACAGCACCAACAACCAAACTTAGACTGTACCAGAGCTGTGTCCTGTCTACCCTGCTATACAAACTGTCAACCTTCCACACCAAGGGCACACATTTCGTACTATTTTGAAAAACATAAAAATTGTTCAACTAGCCCATTGGTTTTCGACCCTTGTCATTTTGCATTTGAGCCACGGACCACCATTTGATGACATTTAGCCTCTCAGACCCAAGACTAAAGAATATGTCCATGCTGTATTGATGTTGGTACCATAGGAGAGATACACTGAAAACGATCAAAATAACAATTCTTCTACATTCTCCAAATTGAGGAGACTTCTTGTAAATTGACTTAAATAATGCAGATGTTTAACAATGATTTAACTCTTGAGAGCGTAGAATGAATGATCTATTGACCATTTGCAGACCGTGGCCATCTTGCCATCAGTTTGGAAGCACTCGTTTTCAGTAATGCAACGTCCTGCTGCCATGTGCAAATTCAAAACAGGTGGTACACAGGAACAGGTGGTACACAGGGCGGTTGAGTGATATCTAACGAGCACTTCCAAACTGCAAAACTTAGAAATAGAATCACCTGCAAGGACACAAAGTAGCTCATAACATGTCTACGGTGGACTTTTATGAAACAAACACTTTCAGGATAGAAAGAAGAGATGATTCAAGCTTTTTGTACAGCTGTAATGTTGGTAAGTTTGACGTTATTTAATACAATTAGATAGGACTTTTCTGTTTGGATGAATGGGAAGTTGCACCTTGTTAGCACCTGGCCATTAACTTACTGTATATGGTAAGATGGCCGCGGTCTGCATATGGTCCATAAGGGTCCATAAGGGCAACCAACTCCATCATTTAGCGAATAAGTGAATATTCAAGCATTTGATTCATTTAAAAATGAGAATTGCCCAAAACCAAATGGCAGCTATGGTAGCCAACTTTGGAGAAATTAGCAATTAAACTCAGTCCAGAGTCTTACGGTCTAAGGCTGTGTCAAGGACGAGTAAGGATTTGGCTGTGTAGGATTTGACAGAGTAGTAGGCTTCGTTTGTCCCCTCACCGTTAGGCTGTGCACAGAGCAGCTCCTCCTGTGGCACGTCGTGTGGTAGGCTGCTGTCCTCCTGTGCACTGTGCACGTGTGGTAGGCTGCTGTCCTCCTGTGCACTGTGCACGTGTGGTAGGCTGCTGTCTGCCTGTGCACTGTGCACGTGTGGTAGGCTGCTGTCGGCCTGTGCACTGTGCACGTGTGGTAGGCTGCTGTCCTGCTCCTGTGCACTGTGCACGTGTGGTAGGCTGCTGTCGGCCTGTTCACTGTGCACGTGTGGTAGGCTGCTGTCCTGCTCCTGTGCACTGTGCACGTGTGGTAGGCTGCTGTCCTGCTCCTGTGCACTGTGCTCGAGACTACTCTGCTGCAGTGTCTGCAGCAGCAGTTGAGAGACCTCTTCGCTTTGCAGACGAGTCTGGAACTCGCACACTTTGTCCTGTAAGGCCTGCAAGCACGCACACACACACAGGCAGCACACACAGGCAGAGAGCACGCACGCACGCACACACACACACACACACACACACACACACATTTAATTATGTTAAAATACAGGATATCTACATTTTCCTGTTGTAGAACACTATAGTTTCATCACTGCAAGGTTTTAACCACCACTGATTTGATCCATTAAACGATTTTGCACCACAGCACTCCCACAGGGCTCTTTCTTACACCCAACCCAGAGCCCTCTAACAGAAGAGTTACAACATGGAGGGGGCAGAAACAGAGCGCTGTTCATGCAGCCTGAACCGAGACAAGCTGGAGTTGGAAATACAGTACATTGTTTTCAACGAGGGCGGCGCAAATAAGAGCTATTTTAAGCATGTGACTGTGCAACGTGACAACTGTTTTTAAGTATTGTACAGTAACAACGAAATACTTTTTAATGTTCATGTTGTACTATTACTACAAAACAATCTAAAATGAAGGGATTTAAGGTCATTAAAGCTGGGCTGTTGCCCTGAGTCCAATGCATTTCTGCCTACTTCCGGTCCAGGACTTGTCCCAGTTGGTTGTCCCCATGCTCAATAGAAGTCTATGTAGGAGAGCCGCCATTGGACTGAAGCCCCATAAAGTGAACACAGTTTGCGTAACTCTGTCTATATCTAAGGCTCTGACGACCCAACCCAAGCAGACTTGGCAATTAAGCTCTGCTACGGCAACAGGAGCCCTCGAAATTCTTGTTGGCAGCACGTGTCATTTTACGATCCGTTGTTATTCAGTATTGATCTGCTTGTTGTGGCCGTCTGACCAGGTCTCTCTGCAGAATGAGAACCAATGGTCTCTAGAACATTTTAAAAGAAGAAAAGACGGGCGTTTCATGGAAAGCAAAGTGGAAATGTAAGTATAAGTATAGAGAGGAAGAGACAGTGTCGCAGAGCAAGAGAGAGGCAGTGTGTGAATGTAAGCGGGCCAGTTTAAATCAATACTCTGATTTAGCAGTGTGATGATGGGGGCTTGTGTCCAGAAGCTGGACCGGGTCAACTTCGACACGGAGAGAAGGACAGAGCAATGAAAGGGAAAATGGACTGATGAATAGAGAACAGAGAGCAACACAGAGAGAAGTTGACTGAACTGAACCAATTCAGGTCTAAGAGCACATGCCGACCAGCGTGGCTCAGTTGATGCGCCACGTTAAGCAGACGGCTGTGTCGTCTTTGATAAGAAAACCAGGCCAGAAGTGACTTGGGGGTCTGTCATTTCAGGGTTTTTTTCTGCTGAGTCAGCTAATGACTCAGCACTGAGGCCGTCATCGCGTATATCAATCTTGTGTGTGTGTGTGTGTGTGTGTCTCCAATGTGGCATTTAAAGAATGTTGATTCAGCTATAATAAAAACAGGTGCCATGAAAATATTATTAGAATGAAATGCCACATGCTTTACGTCAAGTGTGATTTTAATACCAGAATGAATCACGCACTTGTCTCATGTTCCGTCCAAAGGAACTGTATTCACAACACTGGTGCGTCACTAACAGATAATACACTGAGTGAGTTGAGTGTTCATATAATGATTTTGCAGTTTCTTACTTTCTTATAATACATTTGAGATTTAGGGGGGGGGCTCCTTTCACCATCTACAATGTACTTGCATTCTCTTATTTACTTTAATTTCGCTAAATAGTACCCCCCCTTCCCCCTAGCATCGCGCCGTCTTCCGTTTTCTGAAGGCCGCCGTTACTCAGTCTGTCCGTCTAAAAAAAAACATTTCTCTTCAGAAGCGTTACATTAACATTGTCGCGCCTCGACACGACATCAGAGATGATTCCAGAACGTCCGCACTCGTGTTCAATCACCGCGGATGCCGTCTACATTCAGAGAAAACGGCATTTTAAAACCGGCCCAGAAACCGGAACTCGACTCCTGTGTTTCCTTCTTACGATTTGACACGCGCATCGACGCAGTGCAAGGCATGCTGGGTTACAGGATTTTGAGGCGTGCTAGCCCCCGCCTATGCCCAGCTTAGTGTGTAACAAATAACGACGATTCGATTGGCTGAACACGGAATGTGATGTATGACGATGTATGACGATAAGAGCGCACCTCACCTCACACGAGTTTGTATTAAAGCTAGACGTGAGCGTGGACCTCTAGTGAACTACACACAGTAACTCAGAGGGCCCTATTTTGACGATGCAACTTTGCGCCATGGTCTTAACTTGTGCCCGTGGCGGTGTGACCAGTGACCACCACTATGGCCCCATCTACAGGATGCTAAAATGCCCCTAGCGCCATGCACAACCCCTAGCGCTCAGCGTGCCGTTGTGGCCAATTAATTAGCCTTGGGTGTGTTCTGGGCGTTGCATTAATAAAACCAGGTTTGCGCCCTGCACGACGGGGCAGTGTTATCCAAGTTGCGAGATCAAAAGGAGCACAGAATGCTTTCCTAAACGACGACAAACCCAATGAAGCATGCACGTTTAAAAATCTACTATTACATGTGATATAAATGATGTCAGGAGAGTCAGGCGAAACATCACATTGGAGAGAGATGTCCAAATTCAGTGCTTGGCCTTCAGAATCACTGTAGCCTTATTTTTGCATTTTGTTTCCCACTGTAGCCTGCCTATTAAATCACGTCTCATGTCCAACTTTTAGATCATATATTTCCGGTTGTCACGGCGCACGGCTACTGTAAAAGAGGTGCCCCGTTTTCTTTCCATAGCCGCTCGTCGTTAAAGATGGGAGTGCCACCATTTTTCCAGTTTTCCATGTGTCTATGAGGTGACGGCACTTCATTAGACACCCTGGAGTCGTTTTTATGTGCCGTCACACTATCAGCCCCTCCCCTAACCCCTCCCCCTTTATCATACAACTACAGCTGTGGGTGCGGCTTCAGTTCAGGTGGATCACCACCCATCACCGCCCACCAGGCAAACTATAATTAACTGGAGGGCGTGTCCACATAAAATCATGATTTTAACAAATACTGTACACTTTTAGGAAAAAGTTATTCCTCCTTATATTATAATAATACCTGATGATCATGTTTTAGGGTGGAACAAAATCGTGGCACTCCATCTTTAACAGAGGTTAACCTTTTTTTTGGGTTTTGTTTCATAAGGACTACTGAAGGATCGAGTGCTTGAAATGAACATTCTGTTCAGATTGGACGGATTGAAACGAGCTGAGCAGGAGTTTCCGCTTTCCTCCTGCATGCCAGGAGAAAAGGGCCAACGTGCGCACTGGGTGTCCCATTTAGATAATATCTAAATGGGACACTGCCAAGACGGTGGCTAGTATGGATTGACGACATTCTGATGACAATTAAGTTGGAAGTCTGTGGGGAAGCTTTTGCGGCATGACTGTGCAAAACTACTCCTCATTTTAAGATCAACACACATCTTCACCCCGCAAAGTCGGCGCTGTAGATCGTTTGCTATCGAGACGAACCAGGTGCAATTCCTGTGCATCGTGGGAAAGATATTGTAGCTCCTGGCACTAATGGAGAGTTTGCGTGTTTTGCGGAGGGCACCCCACCTCAGTGTACAAACAAATGTAACCAAGTCAACCACCGAATCGCTCTGGATAAGAGCGTCTGCTAAATACCTACATTGTAAACTGTGAAACGACCCCTTTTGGTTCACCTTTTGGTGTTAGCATTATGTTATGCTTTAGCTATTGAAAAATAGCAGATCTACAAGCTCATAGCGCGCCACCGAGTGGCGCGCTACGAGCTTGAAGGTCTGCTATTTATTTATTTTAATCGAAGAACCACTGACATATAGAAACATAGCTTTTTCAGAAAACTGTCAGTGTGTAGAAGACCTCAAGATCTCAGGTCAAAATGGGTTAACTCTCAGAATTAAATACACAAACCTTCAGGGATTTGTACAGTGTAAACTGCCCAAGCTCTCACCTGTATGAGCAGCTGCTGGCTCTGCCTCTGAGCGGTGGCTTCTGAGAACTCTGCGGCGGTCAGCGAGGGGCGCTGAGAGAAGGCCGAGGCGGGGAGCGACAAGAAGGAGCCGTCCTCTTCACCATCACTCATCAGGAAGTCCACTGAGCTGGCTGCAGGGCAGGCACACACACACACACACACACACACACACACACACAGTCACACGTTTAATGAACGTACGTTGATAGCGTCGGGTCTGGGGACCACCAGCGGTCCAAAAGGACCCTTAATTACATTCTGTAACTCAGAGAGTGAACAAATTAAACACAATTGACTCGTTCATTTGTACACTCTTGACAGTGAGGATTTTACATAGTAAAGCGAAGATGCAAGTTCTTCTTTTTTTTTTTAAGACTACCAGATAATTACCTGAAAATGAAGCAATATGAACAGATGCACAAAAAAAGTGCTATATCACTTATACCTGTATACTGATAATTGAAAACTTTTAGGACCCTCTCCAAAACGAGATACTATAACTATAACTGTATCTCAACGGGGTATTCCAAAAATAAAGAATTTCAAACAAAAACCGTTTGTATCAGTTTGATTATTTGTGTAGTTACTGCACTTTGCAGGAAGGGCAGTATAGTTTTCACAGTGATTCGCAACCTTTTTAATGAAATTAAAGGACCCCCGGGTTTGATATGCATTAGGCCACACAGACCTCCGTTTGATACAACTTTCTATCTTTGGGAGCCCAATCAACACTGTCAAATAAATCACCAGGGTTAATATGACTCTGAGAGAGTACAGTTATTTTGGACACCAGACCAGATTATGGATCCATTTGGACCCCGCGTTGATAAACAGTGCTCTAACCCATTCTGGGTGTGAACCCCTTTATGTGTTTTAAGCATTATGTTACACTTTAGCTATTGCAAAATAGCAGCTCATAGTAAGGCACAGCTGTAGGTCTGCTATTTTTTTTAAATCGTGAAAATGTGGCACAAATCTTTGAATGTCATATATTCTGTCACAGTGAACGTTTTAACTCAAATATTTGCTTCTGGGGGGGGGGGGGGGGGTCACTGGAACAACATACTCCCAGATGGGGGTCCGTGGTGCTTAAAACAAGATTTAGAAGGCATTTGTAGAATCTTTTCTCGGGTCTAAATGGGTTTAAATACTCAAAGGAATGTGTGCATTAAGTGTCGTTAATCCGTATAATTTCCCCCTCATGTATTTCCTCCCAAGTCAACCAATACAAATGTGTGATTAAGTGTGTCCATTTATTTATAATTTCTGCCTTCTTGCTCATCATGAATGGTCTGGTGGTTGCCACAGAAACCATCAAGGTCTCATGAGCTTGATAACAGCAGGTCACACATTAACCAGAGGTGACGTGTGTGTGTGTGTGGGGGGGACATCATGTTTGTTCCCACACACACACACACACACACACACACACACACACACACACGCTTATCAATCTTGAGAACAATCAATGCACTGTACGACCGAGCTGAAACACGCTCTTATGGTATTAAAGGAGAATTCCATGCTAGAAGGCTTTCTTACCTTTATTTGTAGTTGTTACGTCCCCAACAAAGAGGTCCAGGTGTTATTTTGTGCAAAGGTGCATTATTGGGTATTTCCCCTAATATGAGCCCTCAATGGGGGGTTGGGTTTTTTGTGCTAATTCGCTTATTTCCATCAAAATAAGTAGTGAATAGTGTGCCATTTACATTATGAAGAGAGGATATATACAAAAAAAGATTTTTGAGCGATGGAAATAATGTCCCATTAAATTCAATGCAATTCAATTCAATTCATTGAGGGCTTACGGTAGGGGAAATAGCCAATAATGCACTTTTGCACAAAATAACACCTGGACTGGGACTCTTTGGTGGGGACGTAACAACTACATACTGTACAAATAAAAAGGTAAGAAAGCCTTCTAGCATGGAATTCTCAATTCCGCAATTGACCAATTTGCTCACACGCCCACATTCAGTGTGCTAGTGGACAAGTACAGAAATACTTACACTAGGCAATCACTAAAGCTAAACGTCCCAGGTAAGAATTTTTCATTGTACACTACACACATTCAGCCAAGACAGAGTATATCACAATATTGTGAATAATAGAGCTTCAAACTGTCAAAACACAGATAGGAATAATGCTTACAGTAGCAAACACACACAGACACCGACACACACACACAGAGCAAAACAGCTGAACTCTCACACACCTCATGACCAAGAACACTCACCTGTCAACAGTTGAGTCGAGGCATTATATTAGCCCTTATACAGGAGGAAACACTAACCTCTCCCATCCTCTGCCGTTCTTTTGTTCGCTCTATCTTGCTTTCGACAGTGTCCCTTTCTCTGCTTCTTCTCCGCCCAGCTATCGCTCTCTCTCTCTCTCTCTCTCTCTCTCTAAATCTCTTGTCATTCCCTTCTCTCTCTCCCCCCAGTATTCTGGCCAGGCACGGCCACGACTACAGTGTGCCACTCGATCGTCACCTTGGCTGCAAAGTGCACTGCTGCAGGGAAATGCAGGCATGCATGCTCGCTGATACAATACAACACACCGGGTGTGAATATTAAATCCACCCCCCCCCCGTTTCAAATAGGTGTTCGTCACGAGTGCTTGAGAGAGGGATAGAGAGAGAAAAAAAAAGAAGCGAGTGAGAATAAGCGCTGTCCAATAAGTGCCAATAAGATCCATTTCACAGCAACCTGCTAACCTCGTTTTCCTCTTGACAATGAGACCAAAAAGAACTGACCTGTATTCCATGGAATACATTCAGCCTCCTCATCGCTTGCCTGCCAGCCTGGTCCTCCTCAGGTACGACCCCAAACACCGTTCCTTTACCCCCACCCCTCCCTCCCTCCCTCCCCCCACGCCCCCTCACTCACAGCGAGACACCTGTCAGTACAACATGCACACACACGCACACACACACACACACCTCTTCTCCTTCCACTCTCGCTCTCTCTCTCACGCCTGTCATTCTAATCTAAAGAATGCAGCGGCACTGGTATTATTAGAGTCCCGCCTCCCCTCTGCTGCCGCTTTGAGTGACAGACTCACCGTCCAATGACACGTCTTTCTTCCAGAGCTCCTGCAGGCAGGGGGAGTGGTTGAGGTCCCAGGTCTTGCGTGTTCCAAACATGACCGCAGGGCTGAGCAGAGCGCTGGACCGCTGGACCAGCTGCACACACACAGACATAACGAGACAGAAAAGGGAGAGATTTGTTCATGACTTGTGTGGCATTAAAGTGCCGTGGTCGTCATGACTTGTGGAATTTGGAATGAATCACTCAATGGACGAACTCCACCCTATATTTCCATAGAAGTGCTGTTATTGTATCATTCAGCAAACTATTACAAATAAAAGCCACTGCATCGTGTGAGTACCGGTAGATGGTCTGCTCGACCCAGTGGTAAAACACTCACCTACGTACTGTAAGCATAGCGATATCCATGATACAATGATGACCATCAACTACTTTATCAGAGAGACTGACGCCTGTGCACAATGATACGAGATTCATGTTCTGTTCCGTGTTCATTCCGTTCTTATATCCTTGTTCTCATATCTTCCAGGCACGTCATGTATCCCATCCACTGTAAACTAGAATGTGTCGTGCAATACTCTCCCTCCCTGGCGTTGTCATGTTCTCCGCGCACATGTCACTAGTCTCAACTGAATCAACACTCGCCAACCCTGGACTAGATGGAGACTCATGAGGGACCACAAGGGTGGTCAACAAACCACCATCACAACAGCCGCTTGTTCGCGTCGAATGGAATGTTTGTGACTCGACAAATAAAGTAGCCCCCCCTTTGAAGTCTATGAACATAAGAGATTTGATGCAAAACAGCTGCCAAAGCATACCGTACCAGAGGGAATAGATTCAAGCTGCTGCTTTGATTATGAAGTCTATACTAGGAGTAAATATGTTTAGCAGAGAAAATATATATTTTGCAGAATGTTAAGATAAGACATACCATTATGAAAAAGTTAATGAGCAGGCCTCATACCCATAATAACTTCACAACTAGGACTACTCTGCAGAATCCTGAGTGAAATGTTTGCCCTCAATGCATGCGTAGACCTATTTTTACACACAGTGTAAAACTCTTGTTCTTTTGCAGGGTTTTACCAGGGTTCCCTCCTCCCCATACTGTACATTTACAACAATATTTAGCATACTGTATTTTCCAGTTTTCCACCCTGGGGGATTTATAAAGTATTATCCTTACACCAGCAACAAGTTGGACCATCTATATAAAACTGTTAACACCAAAAAAAAGCCATTTTTGGGCAAAGAAAACCTAACACAGCCTTACCATAACCTTACCTTGAGTCTAGATAGTTGTTGTTGACAACATGAAGTCAGACAGACATGCATTGCAGATTTTTCCGTTTCATCAGATATTTGCATATATTCCATTATTAACTTAAGCTAATAAGAGAGAGCCTTAAGGCTTAAGCATTACAGTGGGGCTCAGCATTAGGATTCATGTGACTCTGTGAAATAGATCAAGTGCAGTATCCTTGCGCCACACTGTACCCTAGTTAACATCCAGTGTGTGCTGCAGAAAACAAAGGCAACTCGTCCCGAGGGAGAGAGACTAGACGTATCCAGCTACCAGTTGTGACCAATGTTCTCTGTCTTTCTGCTTGATTGCATTTATCGATCAGACCCGATTCCTAGTGTCATGGTGCTGTTGTCACCCCCCAATTAAAACATAGTCCGGGGACAGTTTGACGCACTCAAACACAGGATCATGTGATACCACCCTTGTGTGTAAGACAGTTTAAAGCTGCTATAAGCTATTTTTGGGTATTCAGACAGCCAGCAATGGGTAGAACGCTCCCCACATAAAATGTAGTCTCTGTGACACATCTAGGGGACGCATTCGAACAATGACAAAGCTTCTAGGAACATCTTTGAATGCAGATTGCGGCCCCTAGATGTGTCACAGAGACTCAATTTTTTTTGGGAGCTCTACCCATTGCTGGCCGTCTGAATACCAAAAAAATTATAATAAGTCATTAAAATGTTGACATATTATTGCTTATAGCAGCTTTAAGTGATTGTGCGGTATTAACATGGCATAGTTTGATTACTTCACCTGCATATCCATTTTATAAAGAGGTATGTATTGTTATTTTTTTGTGGTAACTAACTGGTAACTTCACGGGTGATTGGCTGCCCTTCGTCACCACTCTGCTCTCCACAGTCCCTAATCCTCCTGCCTGTATCCATGGTCACTGCACACACACACCCAGAGACTTTAGGTTTACATTTGTTTAGGTTTAGGGAGGTAGAGAGTGGAAGGGTCCAGGGTCCACTCAGCCACCTTAAAGCTTTGGCTTTGCACGATACCAACACACAGAGGTCTAATCTACTTAAACGCATGAACTTCTTGGTGTATCGTCTTGGTTCACTAACTTCACTCCAGTCAACATAGAGAAAGAGCATAGTATAGACCACCATGCTGTAAATGCTGCCCCAGCAGACAACAATCACTTTGTCATTACTCCTCCTTATCTTGCCAACAGTCCATACACGTGGCACCAGCAGATCCATTCGTCACTTTCAGCCCCAGGCACAACTGAGAACAATAGTGGTAATTAAAATGCATTCAGTGCCTATAAAACGATCCAGGATCTCAAAGTGTCTGAGATGAACTGCTCTAGTTGGAGATTTGACTCCACGTTGGTCAATCACTGGTAAGCATTTGGAAGTCCCACACTCAATTATAGACTGTAAAAAAAATGGGATGACACTCAAACTAAATGATTTAAGTAAATGTAATAATCCTCTGATCCACTTAATTAACCCATTTCAACCGCTATATAGTCAGCTTAATTAACCCATTTCGACCGAGACCGATTCTACAAAATGTCTTCTAAATCATGACAGTCTTCTGAAAAACCTTATGTTTCTATGTCAGTGGTTCTCAAAGCATTTCATGTCAACAAGGACCCCCAAAAATATATATGTAATTGGCCGTTGACCCCCATCTGATAATGTTGTTCCAGGGACCTCCCTCGGAAGCAAACATTCGAGTTGAAAATGCTCTGCTCTGAAAGAATATATTTTCCAAATCTGCGCCACATTTTCAGCTATTACCAGGTGTGCCCAAAAGATAATCAATCAATAAGCAATCTACCAGTAGATCACAAAGGCTGTGCATGTAGATCACGTGACATATGCCCTTAAAGAATATTTAATTTAAATATATAAAAAAACTATTTTTGGCATCTGCCACTTGAATTAAAATGTGACTTGATTGATTGACATCAAAAAGCACCCGTCAGCTCAAATCCTCAATGCAATATTATTTTGAGTTTTGCCGTGCACAAACGTCGGTAGAATTATGAAATACAAAAACAAAACAAAAAACTCTGCCTATTCCATTTCTCCCCCTCTATTTCTCCATTCCAAGTGCATTTGACTATTTTCAGCAACGGTGGGTAGATCTTGTTGAGCTGGTCCTTTTGAAAGTAGCTCTCAAGTCAAAAATGTGTGGCCACCCCTGTTCCAGACAGACTACGGTAATCACTGCTCAAGGACTAAATCTGAGCATAGCTGCCAATTGCCATATATGTTTCCAAACCTATTGTGTAACACAGCTGTTGCTTTGCCCACTGTACGATAATGGGTTACGATATGGTTGCCATAAAATGATGGAATGCAGTAACTACAAAGTTGCTTAACAACAACTTGTGGCAATATCGATTGTGTTTATCTCAAGGACCTCAATTTGAAACATTGTGCCAGGACCACCATAAAGGAAGACCTTTGTTGTTGGATTAGATTTGTCTACATACTGTCTGTGGGTGTCGGGCAGCAAATTTCTATTTTAGTTTTAGTCATAGTCTCTTGAATAGTTTTCACTTAGTCACCTGGAATGTATTAGTGTTAGTCTAGTTTTAGTCGACTAAATCTACAGGTGATTTAGTCGACTAAAATGTGTTTTGGCGGGCCAATGGCTGATTTTAGTGTAAAATGACTTGTCTTTTACCTATACTGGATCTCTTGTCCACTAGTCCCTTCCTGACATTTTAGTTTTTATCTGTTTTTATCCATTTAGTTTTAGTCATCATAGCTTAGTTTTCATTTAGTTTCCATGTAGTTTTCGTCAGTGAAGAAAAGGTAGTCGACGAACATTTTCTGTCTTGGTTTTTAGTCGACGAAATCAACACTGGTGTCGGTGGGGGATAACAGCACAGTAGAGAGAGTGAAGTCATTCTTTTACATTCTCTCATTGGGTCAACATCAGGATAACAGAACAGTAGAGAGAGTGAAGTCATGACTCATAAGTCATTCTTTTACATTCTCTCATTGGGTCAACTTCAGGATAACAGCACAGTAGAGAGAGTGAAGTCATGACTCATAAGTCATTCTTTTACATTCTCTCATTGGGTCAACATCAGGATAACAGAACAGTAGAGAGAGTGAAGTCATGACTCATAAGTCATTCTTTTACATTCTCTCATTGGGTCAACTTCAGGATAACAGAACAGTAGAGAGAGTGAAGTCATGACTCATAAGTCATTCTTTTACATTCTCTCATTGGGTCAACTTCAGGATAACAGAACAGTAGAGAGAGTGAAGTCATGACTCATAAGTCATTCTTTTACATTCTCTCATTGGGTCAACTTCAGGATAACAGCACAGTAGAGAGAGTGAAGTCATTCTTTTACATTCTCTCATTGGGTCAACTTCAGGATAACAGCACAGTAGAGAGAGTGAAGTCATACTTTTACATTCTCTCATTGGGTCAACTTCAGGATAACAGCACAGTAGAGAGAGTGAAGTCATACGTCATTCTTTTACATTCTCTCATTGGGTCAACTTCAGGCCAGTGAAATGGAAACGTGTCATTGTTTTGACTGCTCATCAGTCTGACCCCTTACTACCCTATCCCAAACGCTAACCCTAAGCAGAATCACACATGGAAGCCTCCGGTTTTGTTCAGGGTGTATATGTTCCACATATATGGAATAATTGTCAAGACAAATTGAAGTTGGATGTCTCTTTTACTATTTTTTAAAAGACTCTTAACTGACCTCACACTAGAGGAAGGCATATGCACCTGCTTTTTGTAATATTTGGTTATAAGGTTTTACCGTTTTGTTTCTGTGTGTATGCGTTTGTGTATACGTTGTGTCCATGTCATGTATGTAAAATCATTGCTGTAAATGTTCTTGTTTGTATACAGGGCGCCATTGAAAAAAATCACACCCGTGTGAACTGAGTGGTGCAAATCCACCACAGTGCAGCACTATCTCTCTCTCTCTCCGTTTCTGGCACAACAGCGCCACTCTTGGTACTCATTGGTACTGGTGCTCATAGTCACACACATGAACACACACATGAACACACACACGGTTGACACGGACATTGCTGTTCCTTGGAGTGGTTGCACCACTCAAAAAGATCTCAATTGGATTCCCCTGAAATAAAGGTTTCAATCATTGGCTGAACGTAGCGTATATACAGTCACCGTCCAGCTGGCTTCTGATGAGTGCTCCAACCCAGCCCAGCACGCTGCCTGTCCTGGCTGCTCATGTCCTTGACCAGACTGTTCAGCATACAGACCACCTGGCTACTTTCACTCATGGTCAAACTCACACTGCCCCATATGCTACACTATCACCATCATTAGTCTAAACATTTAGTGTCTATTAATGGAAAATACTGTCTATTTAAGATCTTTAGAAATATGTTCAAAGGTGGTTCGTCTCATTTGACAGAGAGTAAGACTTCAATTCAGTGGCACCCATAATGTCCCAGAAATGCCTGTCAGATTATTCACCTCCTGCTGTTTCTTCCTGCTGCAGAGCAGACACCGTCTGCTCACTTCTCCTTAAATGGATGAATATAGACTGGTAGACTGTAGTACCTCCAGACTAAAGGCATATGGGAGGCAGTAACAATGGACGCACTCGCAGTCTTGTACTCACTTCTTTGTGCTAGATTTGCTTGGCTTAAAATAATATGTATTCATTCATTCATTCATTCACTCACTCGACAGGAGGGATGAAGGCCCATGATTTGAAATTCAGAAATACTTATATGGACACAAATTCGTCTTGGCAATTAATTGGTTGGTGAACAAAAATATGGAAAAAGGTCTCTCACATACACGTCTGTTAACGGATTATTGTGTACTTTTTGAGTCCCTTACAGAGCTATGTGTGTGGGTGGGTGGCTGGGTGGGTAACTGGCTGGGTATGAGCATGAAAACATGGTTGTTTTTCACCACATGTGCGCAACCTAACGCACACACAAACACACACACGCACATATGAACTGTATATATGATTCTTTCGGGTGTGCCAGTATAGTACAGTACAGTATAGGGACTGCCGCACGGTAACTCTGTCATTTCACAACCATTTCGGACATGGGGCACGACATAACCGGCACCGTGGGTGCGTTCCTGTGGGTCTGGAACCCCCCCCCCCTTCCTGGAAACCCCCACACGGAGTTGCACCACTCACTTCACACGGGTGTGATTTTTGAGGGTAAAACAGTCTGGTGTCAACATGTCATATCTCGCACTTTCACCGTGCCTGAGCCGAGGCCCTCCTGCTGTGTCCAAAGGCCATGACAGCACAGCCTAATATCGTTTCTGACAGGATGTAGACTAGAGGATAGGCTTAGTAGGCTTCCGTTTGTCTCCCTCTGTCTGTCTACGTGTGGAAGAGAAAAACAGCAATTCTAATAAACTTCATCAATGAGATAAAACACCACTTTGCCATTGGCTGAACGTAGCGTATATACACAGTCACCGTCCAGCTGGCTTCTGATGAGTGCTCCAACCCAGCCCAGCACGCTGCCTGTCCTGGCTGCTCATGTCCTTGACCAGACTGTTCAGCATACAGAGTGGACCACCTGGCTACTTTCACTCATACAATATGGTCAAACTCACACTGCCCCATATGCTACACTATCACCATCATTAGTCTAAACATTTAGTGTCTATTAATGGAAAATACTGTCCATTTAAGATCTTTAGAAGTATGTTCAGAGGTGGTCCGTCTCATTTGGCAGAGAATATAAGACTTAAATTCAGTGTCCCAGAAATGCCTGTCAGATTATTCACCTCCTGCTGTTTCTTCCTGCTGCAGAGCAGACACTGTCTGCTCACTTCTCCTTAAATGGATGAATATAGACTGGTAGACTGTAGTACCTCCAGACTAAAGGCATATTGGAGGCAGTAACACTGGATGCACTCGCAGTCTTGCACTCACTTCTTTGTGCTAGAATATGTATTAATTCATTCATCCATCAGGAGGGATGAAGGCCCATGACTTGAAATTCAGAAATACTTATATGGCCACAAATTTGTCTTGGCAATTCATTAGTTTGTGAACATAAATCATGGAAAAAGGTCTCTCACATACGAGTCCGTTAACGGATTATTGTGTACCTTTTTTTAGGGTAAAACAGTCTGGTGTCAACATGTCATATCTCGCACTTTCACCGTGCCTGAGCCAAGGCCCTCCTGCTGTGTCCACAGGCCATGACAGCACAGCCTAATATCGTTTATGACAGGATGTAGACTAGAGGATAGGCTTAGTAGGCTTCCGTTTGTCTCCCTCTGTCTGTCTAGTGTCTACGTGCTTGAGTCAGTAGTCGCTATGTGGAGGAGAAAATTCTAATGAACTCCATCAATGAGATAAACACCACTTCGACACAAAAACATATATTGTAACTACAAGCGAAAAACAGATTTGTTTATAGGCATGGAATATCAAATTTGACGTGTTGGCATTTCAGTGGGGTGCTGGCGTGTGTGTCGGAGGGACAGGAGCATTGTAATTGCCTATAGCATCCCATGCGGCGGACGGCTTGCACCAGCAGACAGCAGATGTATCCCATAGCATGGAGGGACAGTGAGTGCATCTCAAGATTAAATCAATTCACACAAATGTCCTAGCTGTTCACCGAGACACACACGGACACACCCGAAACCAACCTCTGCCTTGCCTTCGGGCTGGTGAAGATAATACAAGTGTTATTGATATGGACAGGCACTGGCTGAGTGCTCCTCCACAGCTTTCCCCTCAACACCTCTTAAGAAAACAGCCCATCTACAAGCTCATCTTCAAGATCTGCTATTTTGGGGTAAAGGAAAACAGAAGCTGAAATCCTATAGTAATGTCATTGTGATGTTAGAGTGAGAGAATTGCTGTGGAATTGCTGTGGAATATTTGATTATCCAATATACCAATTTTAGCTTAATTTACCGTAACATTCAAGAAACTAATCTCTGTCCCTGTTGCTTCTCCCCAACCTTGACCTTGGGTGCTGCTAATGTGATCTTTCAATTTACTGAGGAAATCAAGCACAATTAACCGGTTTAGAGAAAACGTGAGAACTGAGACTTTTGGCTCATATCATATCATCGTGGTAGCAAGTCATATTGTCCAGAAACAATGCTGCAGTCACAATATAACGTACAGTACACCGCAAACCATCATATTCATCGTGTTCTGAACAGTTCAATAACATTCAGGAGGAAACGAGTCAAATCCTGCCACAGCTGCCTGCTGCGGTGGACCAGAAGCCAAAACAATTCCACCGTGTTATGAGAAGAACATGAACACTGCTTCTGTTCTGCGTATACCACCACCCAGGGTGACTTCAACGCCCCAACCTCTTTCCTCCTCCTCTCAGTCTCATTCCACCCTTCTTTACCCCCCCCCCCCCCCCCCACACACACACCTCCCTCCTTCACCCAAAACTGGGTCAAATCATTTACCGCTGCCAGCCACACACCATGAGCTCCGTGTCAAAATGACTGTCTGCTCTCGGCAGACAGGCAACACGGTCTTGACTTACAGTACGATGCATGTCACACGCCTACAGCTCCGTTCAGACAATGATACCATATGTAAACACAAACATTACACAGAGACAGTCAGTCACACACACGCACACAAACATGGCATTATGCTCTATGAGGCTTCCCAATGCACTGCAACACACACACACACACACACACACACACACACACACACACACTAAAGCCAACAGATGGGAAACATAATACAACCCCCTGGTTAGGTTACAGCTCACACAGTATTACTCCATTTGTGTGTCTCTCTCTCTCTCTCTCTCTCTCTCTCTCTCTCTACACAAGCCCCCACTGTCCTGCTCTGTCGACTGCATGCATTCATGTGCTTCTTTCTGCTTCAACATGGCTTCCTACCTTCTCTCATCCATGCCCCCCCTCCCTGCTTTCTGATCATCTGGTGGTACCTACCTCTCTCCCTGCGGTCTGAGGGTGCCCATCATCCCTGCATGGCTGCAACAACCGTCCTGTTTCACCAGCAGCAGAGGTTCGCTCCACAGTACGGAGCTCGATCAAGAGGTGTGTGTACAGTACAGTACAGTACAGTAGACGCCGCCAGCTTCCCCCTGCCTTACGCTGTCAGTTCTGTCTCTCCAATGTGTGCTGCTGCTGCACACACACACACACACACACACACACACACACACACACACACACGCTGCGCTCTGTCTTTCTCTCCCCGTTCCTTAGTAACAGCGGAATCCGAGCCAGCATCACATCTCCCTGCTGCCCCCCCCCCCCCCCCCCTACGCCCCCTCCACTGCCGTCTCCCCCCTCCCTATTCTTCCACTCCCTCCCTCTCTCCCTGCTTGCCTCCCCCTCTGTGTTCTCATCTCTCCCTCCAGTGGTGGAATAAATATTTAAGCCACAAATGAAGAGCTCAGCACTCTTTACTCCCTCCCTGCCTGAAATATTCAGCAGCCATATTCACACACACACACACACACACACACACACACACACACACACACACACACAGTATTTACAGTATGACCATGTGCTCACTTTAGCACACACAATAGTTTTCCTTCTGCATACTGTAGTAAAAAAAATAATAATAATAATATAAATGAACTCAGGATTCTACCATGTGCCGACGTGCTCTGCAATACTCAAGAGAGCAATGCAACAATGCAATTTGCACAGCCATGTCAAAACATAATTCAACAGGGCAGGGGTCTGACGTGTACACCCCTCCCCCCAACAATATTGCCGTCAACATGCTGCGCTGAACCTGTGACACTATTTGTCAGATGATCCACTCACGCGCTTTCCAGACACTAAATCCCTCCTATACCACATAGGCTGTGCACCGAGGGATGATGGGTAGTGGAGTTTTTTTTCAGGATGCAGACGGGTGCTACAACTAAATGCAGGATTTTACCGTATATGCACCCATGCAGCTAAACACACACACACCATACACCCTCAGTGTGTGTGTGTGTGTGTGTGTGTGTGTGTGTGTGTGTGTGTATATATATACCATTACCCACACACATACCATACACCCTCAATGTAAGGTAAAAATTTGTAACAGCATGTTCTTTTTAGGCTTTTCAGTACTCATACAAATGTCAATGTTAAGACTATAACACAGCTCATGAAACTGAACCTGTGAATTATGAATGAGACACACTATACCAAGTCTCAGGTAGCCTCCATGACACACGAGCAGCATTCACCACCAACATTCAGTGTCCCCTCCATGCAGTGTTGTTTTCTTCGACTAAAACTAGGACGAGAAATGTTCGTCGATTACCTTTTTTCACAGACGAAAACTAAATGGAAACTAAATGAAAACTAAGTAAGGACTAAATCTATGACTAAATATACTGACAATTTCATCAACACATAAAAAGTAGACTAAAATGTCAGGAAAGGACTAGTGGACAAGAGATCCGGTAAAAGTCATTTTACAATTGGTTTGCATGCTGAAAATAGCAGATCAACAACAACAACAAGCTGCGACGCATTGTGAGCTTGTAGATCGGTTATTTTCAGCAAGTGTAAAAACAGTCATTAATAAAATACACAAATAAAATACATTTTAGTCTAACTCTAAACTAAATCAACTGTTGAACACTAAGACATTCCAGGTGACTAAAATGTGACAAAAACTAAATGAACACTATTCCATGATGACCATAGGTTGCAAACAATTTCAAGGTTTCATTTCATGACATTCATTTGAATTTATTTTATTTTCAGTGGTCTGGGGTTTTCTCTGGGGTTTGGAATCCTTTTGATCTGCAATTCGCAGGCTGTGACCTGTGACATTGCAAACAGCAGGAAAATCAGAGCACTTGTTTGAGCCAGAAAACCCCAGAGGGCCCAGACCACATATACTGAATGTTAAAAGTTTAGGTTTTTTGGGTGCAATCGAGCTCAGAAAATCTAAAAATAAAAATACTAAACCTTCACAATCCCTTGAATGGACATTGAATATTTAGGAGAGAGTCCTGCTCTGCTCTCTCTGCCATCTGTAGCCAGGGGCAGGGAGTGGGACCCATGTCCCCTACTGTATATTCTACTTTTCTGATGATGGCATGAGACTTTTAGATTTATAGAGATATTTAGAGCAGTAGTCAGCCCTGGTCAATGGTCATCCCTTGTAACCTACTGGTGTTCGTTTCCTTCTAGCTGGCCAATCAGGCACTTGTTGGTAAACCACTGAACTATAAACAATCATATTATATCAATATAAAAGTACTACATTTATATTGAGAGGACTAAACGGACGATAAAAACGAACATTTTCTAAAGAAATTCAAGCTTTTCTATATACGACATGCCAAAACACAGCACACAACGGGGACGTTGTTGCAACAACATCTATTAAATTATTGCATAAGGTTTGATCTGATTCCATGTCCATGTAAAGAAACAGAGCCAGCCTCAGTGTGACCTCTACATCGGTCAAAGGGACAGGGGATTTAACAGAGATTTAAATGTTAATGTTACATCATCGCAGGATGCCGCTATATACCAGATGTCAAATGACTCACAAATTGAAAGCTCATAAGAGTGTATGGGGAGGAAAAACAGGTTTGTTTTGTATGCAACCATGTTGGCATCAGCAGATTTCCATTTTCACATGACTCCTCCTCGCTAAATGTGAACATCATGTCTTCCATCAAGAGGCATGTGCTATCACCTGACATACTGTATGTTTCCTACAGCCGTGTGAACTGTGGGATTGCAGAACAAAACAAAACAACACAACATTCCTAGCTGACGGATGGGCAACCCGACACTGCCTTTCATCACACTGAATCGAGATCAAATTCCTTCTGGACTAGAGGTGTGCATGCACTGCAGGGGCACTGGCCTCACAATTGGATTAAGATTCACGATTCCATTCTACAATGCTTATCTCACCGTTCTGTATTAATGGCTGCACAACGAGTAAGTTCAGTTAATACAAGCAGACAGATATTGAACTACTATTTTTATTTAGAAACTGCTGGGATGTAAAATCGCTATAAATCAATGCATTCTAAAAGTTGCACTGTAGAATTGATAATTGTCCACACCTCAATTATAGACTACTGGGGCTTAGCTAGTTACAGTATACATGGCAGCCATCTTATACTGAACTGAAAGAACAAGAATATAACTAGAAGAAAGTCTCAATTCTGCAACACGTTTTAAAATTGAAACAAACTATGTATACCCCTCCTATCTTCATTTTTGAGTCCGTAAATCCTCTCTCGTCATTCAATGTCTCATCATTCCATACCAGCCTTCAATATTTGACACCGATGCCTGAATTGCCATCATTCATTCACCTGC
Source organism: Protomyctophum bolini (assembly GCF_963924005.1). Lineage (NCBI taxonomy): Eukaryota > Metazoa > Chordata > Actinopteri > Myctophiformes > Myctophidae > Protomyctophum > Protomyctophum bolini. The sequence continues at coordinate 50,188,436 of NC_137862.1, read as the reverse complement.
AACGTTTTCCTGCTGTCGGGGACATTCTGCAGGCCGTCTCCACTTCCTCCTGGGTCTCCGTCCAGTTTACAGCGTGGCAGGCAATGGTAGCCCACAGTCCGCCTCCCCCGGTCAATGGGTCCCAGGTGACCTCTGTGGCCAGAGGCGCTGTCCCGGGGGAGCAGGCCGGCACCGTCCCCTGCCTCCCCTGTGGAGTTGGACTCCAGAGCCTTGTGTAGGTTCTTAAAGATGCCGTGTATGGTCAGCACCACCAGGGTACAGAGCACGTACATAACGCTCGGACCTCTCCGTCCTTCCCAAAATTGTCCCGCGGCGCTCAAGGCCCAGTTCTTCAACGGATCAAATCTTCTCCGGGCTCCATTTTCCCATGATGAACGCGGATGAGATCTGCCCCCGCGCAGACCAAGGTTTCTCTGGCGAGACTCGAGGGCCTGTGAGACATCATGAGCTTTTCGGCGTTTAGGTGAAAGACGACCGCGACTATAGGGCAGCCAAGAAAGCGGGTCCACCTCCTACTAAACGACTAAGAGAATTACACCATTGGGTGTGAATTAGCTTCACTTTCTCTTCTGCTGTCGGGTGCCGTTCTCTACCAGCCGAACAAGGTGGCAGAGAGCACCCTAAAGCTCATCAGGACTGTGCTTGCTAATCTGCAAATCTTGCCAAACCTGATCCCTTCACTGGCTGCCACAGAGAGAGGAGAGTGACCACTAGCCAAATATAAATGAGCATAATCCTCTCTCCATTTCTCTCTCTCGTTTTTTTGTATCTCACCTACAGTACACTATAGTGACTTTCCTAAAGCCTGCTCACGCAGTGACCATTAGTACAGTCCAGCATAAGTCTGATAAACTTTTTGGACCTTGTCCTGTTGTCACAGCGAGTGCTGTCCCACTGCCAAGGTGACAGGAGTCCAGGTAACCCAAGCCGTCTGCTCTGCAGGTAGGTTAATTTCAGGCGCGCTACCCTTGTCTTGTGCAAATACCACACTCACACACTCGTCAAGAATCCAGCAAGTGTAACATCCAGACCGGCCTGTTGGGGCTCGAAACTCATTAATTATCACTAATTAAAAAAAACACAAAACTTGTGGCATGCTTCTTAACGCTGGACGTCTCAGATGTTGGATTCCTCCGTGTCCCGCCAAGTTGGTTGCCGTTTGGCTAGTGGCTACATCCTCCTGGTTAACCCATTCTGGCCGGGAACCCGTTTTGGTGTTAGCATTATGTTATGCTTTAGCTATTGAAAAATAGCAGATCTACAAGCTCATAGCGCGCCACCGAGTGGCGCGCTACGAGCTTGTAGGTCTGCTATTTTTGAAAAATCGAACTACGACTGACATTTTTATAGAATCTGATCTCAGGTCAGAATGGGTTAATCAGACCAGTGTGTTGTCCAGTGGAAACCTCGTGTGAATCTGATCTCAGGTCAGAATGGGTTAAATGAGCAACCGCTTCACGGACCGTCTTGTCCTCCAGTCTGTGTCCAGGGGGACGCGGGACTGTCTTCGTGGGGCAGAATGCAAGCTGTGCTCCAAATCAGACTCACTCTGGCACTCAAGAGATTAGGCTACTGCGTTGTGTCAGGTTAGGGCTTCACCTCATCATCACACACAGAGGAGGAGGGGGGGGGGGGGGGAGAGAGAGAGGCGCAGAGAGAGAATCCTCCACAGTTTCATTTATTTCCATCCATCTGCTGTTTGTGGGATAAGCCCTGGATAGGACAGGAAGTGATTCACTGATGATGTAACATGCTGTATACATATGGATTTATGCAAAAAGTAGGGGAAAAAAAGAGAGAAAAACAAGATTGCGCCCATGATGTGGCCCTTATTCACCATCAGACTCCTATTGGCTGTCAGGATGGCAAGACAGACAAAAGCGTGACATTGGTGTCCCACATGTCCTTGTTGTCCTGGGACATGACACCCCCTCCCCCCCAGTAACACCATTCTGACCCGACAGAGTGAATAACAGCCAGTGAATTGCGATTGGTCCGTGGGGTCCACAGTGGGTCCGTTTGTTTCATGTCCTGGAACATGCTATGGTATTAACATTATACTGAGCCCGGTCTGTAGGCAACAGTTTTGCAAGAACAAAAAGGACAGTTTCCAACTGAGTGATCACTTTCAGGTTCTAATGAAAGGGAGGAGACTGGCTAGGGGCACGTCCCCCCTCAAGTTTCTGGACATTTTCCAATTGGGCCAATTATAAAGAGACACTCTAGTGTTTAGGGATTAGGGAAACATAAACCTGAACAACAGACAAATAAAAATAACTGTTTAATGGTCGCCAAAAACACAAAAACCCAACACACAAAAACACCAAGTAAAGAACTAGTTAAGATGTCTGATGTGCGTGCGTGCGTGTGTGCACGTTTGAAAAGGCTCACCCCAGTTGATCTCAAGCAGCTTACAGGAGAAATTAGACCCTCCTCACCCTAAGAGCATAATTATTAATGAATTAATTCAGGGCTTCACTTTCAATAAGCCAACATGAAGGGCATTCAAAGGACTTTTGTGTAAGAGAGAGACATTACAGGCCAAGAGGGACAGTCACAACAGAGGAGGGAGAGAATGACGCACAGACTGTAGAGAGGGAAAGAGACAGAGTAAAGTAAGTAAGTCCATTTTATTTATATAGCACCCCTCACAGAGAGAGAGAGATAGATCTCACAGAGAGCTTTACATACAGTGAGAAAGAGCAAAACAGGGGATAAAACAGAAAGAAAACACTGTACAATTCGACTCAAACAAAACAATAATACAGTCACACATCCGGGAAAATAAAAGCATGTACCATCAACAAAAGCTTGTTCAAATGGAAAAGTTTTAAAGACTTTTCTTAAAAATGTCAGCTGAGGGACAGAAAGAGGGTTTGAGAGAGAGAGAACGCAAGATCGAGCAGGAGAGGGACGCCACAGGTAGGCTAAACCGTAATGTGAGAGTCAAATCCAGCAGAATGGATGGTCGGGAGAGAGGAAAGATGGAGCGAGTCAGTAAAGTATGGTGACACCGTTTTGCAGAACAGGCTGTAAAGTAATAATCCCCTGTCCTGTGACTCCTGTCCTCCCAAAACACTCTGCACTGCACTGCACTGCACACACACCCATTTAATCGGTCTCATCTGGGCTTTTTTTAGGCTGGACATTGGACAAAATTACAGAGTGCCCCAGCAGGATGGAAAGGAAAGCACGCGCACGCGCACACGCACACGAGCGGATAAACAAGGAGCTAGGTTGAAGTGAACTCTGCCGCCGACGGCCAACGCGACAGTGACATCACCACTGGGGTGAGGGCCCGGGGAGAGAGGGAGAGACTCACAGGAAGAGGCGGACAGAGTGAAAAGAATTAGCTCAGCGGGCAAAGGAGAACGAAGACGCCACACAGAGCCACTACTGACACAGCCTGTCTCCTCCCCTTCTTCCTGTGTTCTTCTTGCCTCCGGATCTCTGGGAAAAGCACGTTTGTGTGTGTGTGTGTGTGTGTGTGTGTGTCCTCCCCAACTAGGACACTGTACGCCTCTGCAAGGTTGTTCTAGACATGAAGGACATTTTAGCTTAGATACAACGGATAAGAATGTTAATGATAATAGCAACTAACTACATGACAATATGACCCATGTACAGTAGCACTCACTGCATGTTCCACTATACCTGCCTCTAAAACGATTAAAGTTAAAAACTGATAAACTTCCAATGTCTTTTGCGGCGACTGCAATTATAGGAATGAATGGGACTAGAACTAGATTAACAATCAACACATTCGTAAAATACTTAATATGCAACAGGGATAGGAAAGATGTATGGGCTCTCTGTCTGTGGAAACCACAAAACGCCTGTCGCGCTCTATACAGCAGCCACTGAAACACACATCGTCAGCTTGAATTCAACTTAGAATAGGCTACATAGGCAAAAATAATTAGGTAAGTAGGAGATACATTTTGAGGGGAAAAAAAGAAAAGCTAGCAAAAGGCTGACAGTGAAAACATACTGGAACACTGAAATATACATACGGTACATAAATGGAAAACCACGTAACGTGGCGCATGTGGCGCATGTGGAAAAAGTATCAAGGGATGTTGCAAGACACACACACACACACACAGGCTGGTGTCTCCATCAAAAACCACAGGCTAGACTCAGTAGTGATCTAGACGTGAACAAGTTGATGTTGAGGATTATCCAGTTACTGCAAGTTGCTAACTTGAAAGACACACGTGCACACATACATAAGGAAACTACAGTGAGTATATAGATAATCAATAGGAGAGCTGTTATTAAGGGCCTACAGCACAGACCTACTAAGCCAGAGGTTATCTAGGACATATCTTTTTGAACATTCTTCTGAAAATTGCAGTTCTACAAGCTCACACAGAGTCCGATTGCGGCACGTTGTGAGCTTGTAGGCCATTTTCAAATAACCAATGTTTACACTATACGGGGTTAAAGTGGGTAAAAAGATTTGTGATGCTACCGTATATGTTAATACATTCTGCTGGAGAGCCCCTGGAACCCACTTTCAGAATCACTGCACTAAGCAAAGAGTCTGTTAAACATCTCCCTTCACCAGACATTCAATTCATCAGTTATGTGAAGCTTAATGTTACATAGAAACTATGCATGTGAAATCTATGAATGTCAAATGGATCTTCTTTTTTTTTTTTTAACATACTGTACACATCAAGCCTACAGAATGGCTGGGCAACGTTGAAGCCGCCATCCCTACTGGCCAAAGGTGGTACTGCAGAACCCAGGTTACATTTATGAATGAATCGTGACGTAGAGGTACCACGAGAACAGCGCGACGGGTACATTGATAGGAGCCATAAACCAATCATGTCAACGCTCGAGGGGTACAATGATAGGAGACAGCCAATCATATCAACGCTCGAGCTGGTCTAGATTGTCTGTTCTCGCTCAGATGATTTAGGGCTGCAGTCAGACAGACAATTACTGTTTAGGCGTACGTAGTACGTTCAACACCATCTCTGCTGTTCCAGTGCTGTTAACAGTCAGCACTTCAGTATCAGAGCTTAAAACCCGTCCAGAATGGGTTAAGACCCTCTCAGACAGTTTCTCAATGCGGGTGCACATTGGGCAACTGTGAAACTACTGTACAAATGAGGATTCTTAATGGATGATGGATCAAAAGGTTGCCTTTTCCAGTTGGTTTAATTGGGAAGATTAGTCTGGTCCACAAGATTAGATACACCACCAAGATACCCATGTACCTGTCTAAATACTTCCTTAATGTAAACGAAGTCCACACCCACAACACCAGAGGGAGTGCAACAAACCATGTACAACCCAGATTCGGCACAAACAAGGGACTAAATTCTTTTCGCTCCTATGCGACCAAAATGTGGAACGCCCTACCAACAGTCATTAAGACATGTGAATCCCTTGGCTCCTTCAAAACTGCTCTCAAAGGGCACCTACGGATGGCTGCAATTCGAAACTGGCCTCTGTAAAAGCTGAATTTGTATCTGGATTGTACTATGTTTTTGTATGGACGTGGTGTTGGGTGCCTGCACATATGCACACATGGCATCAACGCATGGTGTTGTGTGCAGGCGCCCTACACTCTGTCTTTGTACTATGGATTGTACTATGTTTTTGTATGGACGTGGTGTTGGGTGCCTGCACATATGCACACATGGCATCAACGCATGGTGTTGTGTGCAGGCGCCCTACACTCTGTCTTTCGTTTTCTTTTCTTTTATCCCCCTGTTCCCCTCACTGTATATATACTTTTTTTCCCTTTTCGCTTCCTATATGATGAATTCCTGTTCTGTTCTTTAACTACATAGAAGTGTCTATTTGTTTGTCTCTAAATGTTTTGATGAATTGAACAATGTGGACCCTGTTGTAAACAAGTGTAAGGCTTAATTGGGTCGTCCACTCACAGTTAACAGTCTTTGTATTGAGTTTGTGCTTGAAATGTACTGTAATTCTGCAAACTGTTAATAAAGATTTCAATCAATCAATCAATCAATCAGTCACAGCTGGCTTTGATTTTTAACATGTGCCGTTGTTGTTGTTGCTGCAGTCTGATTCGCTTAAAATAAAATGTGTCTCATACAATCCATAAAAAAAACAGCTATTACTTTCTGCAAAAGCATCAAACTGTGCAAACAATAAGGGAAGTGGTTTCTGTAAAGATAGGCTCAAAGGTTGACTGAAGCTACTGGCATGACTGAGAAACATGCAGGTCAATTCTTTCTCACCCTGATAAAAGTACAAATAAAATCAGCTTCAACCTGAATAAATCATTTCAACACTCTTTCGTTTCCAATATGTTAAAAACTTAAAATTATCACAGTATCCAAGTCTCAGTATTAGACCACACTGTGTGTGTGACTGACTGACTAGACTGCAGTTCCAGGTCGCCACCTGCTGGAAATAAAAGGAAACGCTGGAAGCCAACAGGGGCAATCTGGTTCCAATCAAAGAGCCTGTTGCATAACAACTAACACCATGTGTAGGAAGTCACAACAACATGCCATTCTATATGAGTGGTGGGAAAGTGTGGTCAACTCTCACCACCACCCCCCCCCCCCCCCGCCCCCGCCTTATCATGTCATCTCCAACAACACACAAGTTCAACACTTCTGACTGACCGTGCTGCACACAGACAGGAGCTGTTGTAAACGGCTGCAACAGATGGGAAAAAAAACAACCTCATTTCAGCAAAATTGGCAATGTATTGTAAACAAACACAGGACTTATGGTCTGTTTAAAAAAAAAACACACGCATTGCAATACATTGTTCAAATGTACAAATGCTGCCTCTTCTTTCTGCTACCGACTTGCCCTTGTTGATGAATTAAGTTTTGCCTTTTTTAAGATGATATGAATCTCTCAGGCTCTCAGCATAAGTCAGTGCCATGACAGGTAATTAACTAACAGGGGTCACAGACAGTGTTCCATGGGCTCATAAGCCACAGTCCATCCACTCGTCTATGATAGAGGGTATGTGTGCATAAAGTGAGTTTAATGTTGTTTAACGTCGTTAAATGCAAGGCAAGGCCAGAATGTAGTTTTTTGCCACTCACTTAGGCTTTCCCACAAAACTTCCGGTATGATTATGTCGTCACGCGCACACACTCTATATACTGTAGAGTGGACAACTCTCCTAAAATTGGTACCCGACAGACCAACATGGAACAATTTAATCAAATCACATCTAATCTAATAACAAGAGCAAATGATTAAATGTAATTTCTTCTCGCGAAGGCGGACTACCTCACTATCTCTTAATATTTTTCCATTGCCACTTGACTGAAGGTGGTAAAATGTACTTTTGTGGTAATGCAAATTACACAAGTAAACTGTTTTGGTTAATTGTTCACTTTTATGTTCACACACATATGGTTCTATGGTTTTAAACTTCATTTTATGATAATATTATAATTTTCAGAGCAGTCAGACTTTGATAGGCCTCTTTGCACTGAAAAAAGAATGGAGCGATATTTCTCAGTCATTAGTCTTAGACTGAGAGCACCATAGAGGCACAGATAGCAGACCAGTATCTCTCTGCTCATCTCCACTGGAAGACATGTACCACTGTTCATGCCAACTTTAAGCTGACTGACGGATGACATGAATAATATAATATTGTTGTCCGACTCTGAAGTTGGAGCATGACTGTGTTCTCCAGTGGAGAGTTCATGCGCGTGACTTTCCTCTGGAATGCTTTGCTCGTGTGTGTGACAAACTGAGGAACAAAATGAACGAGACAAAATGGAAAGAGTCTAGTCAAGTGTGTGTGTGTGTGTGTGTGTGTGTGTGTGTGTGTGTGTGTGTGTGTGTGTGTCTGAGCATACCAAAAGCATGACATGAATTGTCAGTCTATCCATCCTTGTGTTTTCATTATGTAATATCCTGTTGTGCTGTATCTGGGTCCAGACTCCCCATGTGTTCTGTTCAGGGCAGGCATGTCAACCGATTCTGTCCCTGCACTCATACCAAAGCAAATTCCATATATAAACCCAGGAATAAATAAAGTGTATCATTTCAAGACCTGTGTGCGTGTGCGCCGCGCGTGTCTGTGTCTGTCTGTTTGTCTCATGTCTTCAGGCCTGACTTAGGCCTAACAAATAATAACAGGGAGGAGTGAAGGCAGGATATTCTCATTTGGTTATTCCTCTTCCGAGGCGGAAAGAGGCATTCAACCGAATAACCCTCATGCCAGAAAGTCAGAGATTTATTTATAGGATCCCGTTTCTTCTGTTGGCCAGTACTTCCAGACACACCCTGCAGCAGGCGTTCCGCCACACAACCCTTTGAACCGCTCGCATGTGCTGCTGCTAACGATTATAATCTGGTTGAAGCAGAATCCCACAGAGACAAGCGAAAAGGGAATAAAGAATAAATAAAGGAATGATAAGTAAAAAGAATTGCATGCATCGACGGCAGAGCGCATGTTGTACTACTGTAGCTCTGGGCTGGGCGTTAGAGAGTTGTCTCTAACGGTTGGTGCTCGTGCTATTCCTATCTTTTCTGGAAATTCCACTAAGTGTGTGCAGGGGCAGCGCTCCTAACAGAGCTCTAGACCACAGCTAATATAATGCAGTCAGTGGTTTTCAACCAGTGGTCCTTGAGGAGGGGGTAACTTCCAGGTGGTCCCCAGTAAAATGATGGAGTTGGTAACAAAATGGACCCTTGTTCGATCTTTAACTCTTGAGAGTGTACCTTACGCTGTTAACATAAGTAGCATTAATACTTAATTCACAAGAAGTCTACATAATTAGAGAATGTAGAATATTTGTTATTTTGATCAATGTTTGCCTGTTGTCTCTCCGAATTTGTGCCATCAATATAGCATGGAATTGTGGACCAAATCGTATCTACAAAACAACAAACAACCTTTTTTTTAAACTGGGCCCGAGAGCCTCAAATCTCATCAAATGGTGGTCCAATCATGGCTCAAATACAGACTAAATAATGGGCCTTGATGTGAAAGGTAAAGGGTTTGAAAACGACTGAGCTAATGTTGTTGCAGGTGTTGCCAAAAAATTGCCTGTCAGAGTTTTGTGACTGCAGGGGGTCGCAACTGAACTACTGCAAGGTGAACCCGCTGTTGTGTCCACTGAGCACTGACTGTCCAGTGTCCACCACTGCAGTGACCAGTAGTATGACCACTGCCGCTTCTGAAATGAAAATGCTGAGAAAGGGAAGCGCTTTCTGTTGGGAACGGAACGGTCGGTGTTTTTGGACAGATGGAAACTGCTCGACTGGTGGGTGACCAGCAGCAAGGACACAAAGGTGGTGATGATGATGATGGGGTGCAATGTTGGGACTGGGAGGCTGCACTGGTCTGGGTTTATGACAGCTAGGGCTCCATACCGTGGGCACGCACGCACACACACACACACAGTCTCACACACACACACACACACACACACACACACTGACTGCGACTGTACGACCACACGCAACTTTGCACGCGGTTACATTAGTAAGACTATACAAACAACACAACAACTCGATCATATTAAACACAATTATATTCGATTCGCGATTGAAAAGGATGTAAAATTGTTTGTCGGCTGGAGTAAATATGCCACGGAAACATGCAGTTAACTTACGCCGCAAATAAAATGTGATAATATAATTATATTGTGTAAATCAAACTGTATAAAAACGTATTACTATCGGTAGTGTAGTAGGCTACTCCTCGGTCTCTTACCTTGGGTCCAAGGCGCAACACCACCCCGACCTCTTCACCAGTCTCTCCTCTCCGTCAAAGTTAAAGTATTCCGAGTTTCCGACAGTTTGAAGGCTATGAACGAAACACGCTAGTTTATGAAGAAGGTATCGAACTTGACTGAACTTTGCAGGCTCTCTACATTACAAGGTTTCCATTAACGGTCTTTTTGAGACTTCCTGAGACTCCACTACTATAGTGCTCACTGAGAGTCACTGACGGAGTTTGACCGGGTTTGACCAGCTGAGCTGATGGTTGAAGACTGCGGCATCTACATCCCATAGTCTGGAGGTCTGCCAGGCTGTGATTGGCTAGCTGATGGTTGAAGACTGTGGCATCTACATCCCATAGTCTGGGAGGTCTGGCACGCTGGGATTGGCTAGAGTTGAGCTGACGGTTGAAGACTGTGGCTTATACATCCCATAGTCTGGAGGTCTGCCACGCTGTGATTGGCCAGAGCTGATCTGATGGTTGAAGACTGTGTATCTACATCCCATAGTCTGGGATATCTGTCACGCTGTGATTGGCCAGTTAGTTGCAGCGGTGGGCGGAAAAGTACTGAATTTATTTATACAGTATAAAAAGTACAAAATGTATAACATAATCTATAAAAGAGCAGATACAAGCTCACATGTGTCGCACTGTGAGCTGTAGATCGGATATTTTCAAATAGCCAAAATGTATATAGGGCTGAACTGGTTAATGTACCCTATGTTTTGTAATAATATTCTATAGGCTATCTACAAAGTAATTAGTAACTATAGTTTGCAAATACAGTAGGCTAATTTTAGTAAAAGTAAAAGTAAGCCTACTGAAAATTGAAAATACTCCAGTAAAGCAAAAATACCTAAATGATGACTAATGATGTTATTAAATCAATTTGCAGTTAATCTTGTTGTAACCAGATGGAGTCACTAAGTACTCCTAATGTCACAGTAATACTATGCTTTGATTGATTGATTGATATTTATTAACAGTTTGTAGAATTACAGTACATTTTAAGCACAAACTCAATACAGAGACTGTTAACTGTGAGTGGACGACCCAATTAAGCATTACACTTGTTTACAACAAGGTCCACATTGTTCAATTCATCAAAACATTTAGAGACATACAAATAGACACTTCTATGTAGTTAAAGAACAGAACAGGAATTCATCATGTAGGAAGCAAAAAGGGAAAGGATACATATACAGTGAGGGGAAAAGGGGGGGGGGGCGGTGGGGGGGATTCAGATTTTACAGAGGCCAGTTTCGAATTGCAGCCATCCGTAGGTGCCCTTTGAGAGCAGTTTTGAAGGAGTCAAGGGATTCACATGTCTTAATGACTGTTGGTAGGGCGTTCCACATTTTGGTGGCATAGGAGCGAAAATAATTTAGTCCCTTGTTTGTGCCGAATCTGGGTTGTACATGGTTTGTTGCACTCCCTCTGGTGTTGTGGGTGTGGACTTCGTTTACATTAAGGAAGTATTTAGACAGGTACATGAGTATCTTGGTGGTGTATCGAATCTTGTGGACCAGACCCATTGCAAGATGCTGTACTCTGTCGTCGACCCTAAGCCATCCCAGCCTGTCAAAGTGGGCAGGGGTGAGGTGGTTTCGGGGGGTGAGGCCAAGTAGGAGCCTGACCAGTTTGTTTTGGGAGGTCTGGAGCCTTGTTTTAAGGGCCTTTGAGGTGCTGTGGTACCATGAAATGGATGCATAGTCAAAGAAACCTTGTACGAGGGCTCCTGTTAAGGTCTTCAAGGTGTTTTTGTTGACCAGTGAGGAGATCCTGTAAAGGAATCTTGTTCTTTGATTGACTTTTTTGATTACGTTGGTGGCCATTTTATCACCGGAAAGATTGGCCTCCAGGATGGAACCTAGGTAGGTAATTTCATCTTTTCGTGCCACTCCCAATTACAGGGTGGGAGACCCGGAATACATATGAAGGTAAGTGTTCAGTTTGAGTGAACAATAATTGTCGGTTGCTTCATGGGAATATAACTTTATTCTGAGAAAGAGTATTGACTTTTCCTTTAAAACGTATATTCACTATTGTATGTATATGTCACCTATAGTAGGGTGAAGGGTCATATAGCCTTCAACCACACACATTGCTGCTGAGATCAGCTCTTAGCTTATGTAAAGAAGGACAATGGTATGCACATCCCAGTTTCAGAATACGGTGCTGGATCCAAAAAATGACTAAATGAAGAAAAAAGTGGAATGTCGGCACACAATATAATTCTGCTCCCCGTCAATCAGCTCTTAGCTTCCCATTGTTTATTCATTCCCGCCTTTTATTTGTACCTTTTCTCCTCTCAGCCAGCGAAACAACACAATGGACACTTCCCCTTGCTTCCTGTAGCCTTTCCTGCTCTGCATTGACACGCACGCACACACACACACACACACACACACACACACACACCACCGGTACACTAATTTGTGACGCATCGATTGGCTCACTCATTCAGACAGACACGGACAGCAGACACGTTCACTCACTCACACAAGTGACCTGGAAATATCTACTTCTATGCTGCCTTTGTTGTGACAGACTGAAACACATTAGATATTGATTGATGAACGGTATCTATCTCTACAGCACAGTGGAAATGGAAAAACACGGGACTATATTGTGTTCAGAACAGTCAGAGAGACAAGATGTTTACACGCTGCTCTCAAAACTAAGTTTGCAACAAAAGTGCTATGCTTCACTCGCTATGGGTGAACATTTCTTCTCTCTCACGTAAAGAATAGCAAACATCATTGTAATGGTTAACCCAGTGAAAACAAACAGTTCTCCCTATCAGCAGCTGGTACTAGCCTACTAGATACACACTAGTAACAGTGCTGGGAAAAAAAACTGCAGACCACCAGATTGCTTTCTGTAAGACTAGCGGAATCTAGCTTATTAAAGGCCATGGTGAGTGAAACAGGGAGTCTAGTCACTTGGAACATTAGAAATAATGAAAAGCACCATGTGCGTGATGTGATGTGTGCATGTGAGAGAGAGAGAGAGAGAGAGAGAGAGAGTGGTGTGTGTGTGTGTGTGTGTGTGTGTGTGTGTGTGTGTGTGTGTGTGTGTGTGTGTGTGTGTGTGTGTGTGTGTGTGTGTGTGTGTGTGTGCATGCGTGCGTGTGTGTGTCACGTCTGGTCCAATACACTACATACATGAACCTTTCTTCTTCTTCTTCCCCCTCCCCTCTCTCTATCTCACTATCTCTCTCTCTCTTTCCTTTCCTTTCCTACACTCTCATCCTAAGTCTTCTTCTCTTTCTCCGGCTCCTCCTCCTCCTCCTCCTTCGCTGGGGGTTGGACCTCCTCTGTGAGGAGCTCCTCCCCCTTCGCTGGGGGTTGGACCTCCTCTGTGAGGAGCTCCTCCCCCTCCGCTGGGGGTTGGACCTCCTCTGTGAGGAGCTCCTCCCCCTTCGCTGGGGGTTGGACCTCCTCTGTGAGGAGCTCCTCCCCCTCCGCTGGGGGTTGGACCTCCTCTGAGAATTGCTCCTCCCCCTCCGCTGGGGGTTGGACCTCCACTGAGAGGAGCTCCTCCCCCTTCGCTAGGAGCTCCACCCCCTTCGCTGGGGGGTGGAGCTCCACCGTGAGGAGCTCCTCCCCTGCCACACGTGGCGTCATGCGGATCACCACGCTGCAGTCGGCCGACTCGGACACGGCGTCGTCATCGTCGAGCAACGGCCGCGCCCGGGGGATGGGGTGGGCTCTGTGCACCGGGGCTGGAGGGGGCTGATCAGGGTCACCTGACATCTGGGTGTGTGTGTGTGTGTGTGTGTGTGTGTGTGTGTGTGTGTGTGTGCCAAAAACACAATTGAAGCGTTAATCGCAATTATTCGCGTGACAATTAATCGTCCACTTAAATGTGTAAGCCTGACAGTCCTATATTTAGGAGGTGTTGTGTAGTACTTTGCAGAAAATGGGTTTCACTTCCTGTCAAGGTGCGACTCAAGACAAGTATTCTCCATTATGCAGACCGCGGCCATCTTACCATATAAGTTAATGGCAAGGTGCTAGCTATAGGTGCAACTTGCCATTGGCAGCCCATTCATCCAAACAGAAAAGTCCTATCTGATTGTATTAAACAACGTCAAACTCACCAACATTGCAGCTGTACGGAAAGCTTGAATTATTCTCTTTCTATCCTCAAAGTGTTTGTTTCATAAAAATCCACTGTATACATGTTATGAGCTATACTTTGTGTGCTGGAGTTTGGAAGCGCTCGTTAGATATCACTCAACTGACCTGTGTACCACCTGTTTTGAATTAGCACATAATGCAAGAGGCAGCAGGACATTGCTTTACTGAAAACGAGTGCTTCCAAACTCTGATGGAAACATGGCCGTGGTCTGCAAACAAATGGTCAATAGGACCCAAACAGACAGGCAGGAGCAGAGAAGGTTAAATTAAAGCATTTATTATACTGAAAACACTAGGTGAACAGAACGGGAACAGGAACAGGAACACCATAACATCTATACTCAAGGACAAGCAGGGAACATAACACACTGAGGGTTCAGTGATTTCACTTCATTCAAACATCACCTCTTTTTTTGTTTTGTTGTCATATTCCTCCCTAATATAGAGGGGGGGGGGGGGGGCAAAAAACCTTAGTTTTCGTTTTTGTCTAGGTGGCCCAGCCTTCATCCAATCAGGATAGAGAGGGGCCTTCCGGCAATCATGATCGAGCGGGGGCGTCACCCCCACTGTAGTGCGTGCATGTGCACATCTTACCGGGGCAGACTGGGGGGTTTTCCAAATCACCCAAATCACTGAATGCTCCTTTAAGTAGACACAGGGATAACAATACACAGGTGAACAGAACTAACAATTAACACATTACTGGCTGAGACTAAACAGGACACAGGTGAAATACAATTGCAGTTACAGACTGGTGAGACAAGCCAGGTAACAACAAATGGAGCAGACAGGAAACACTATAGGAACAGAACTACAAAATAAAGGTACACAGTACACAGTTCATGACGCCACCTCTTTTTTGCTGGCTTCCTTCAGCGTGGCCCAGGTTCCCTTCATGCCCTTTTGTTCAGTGAGGTCTAGCGCTATTTGCAACATCTTGGGCTCCTCCTTGGCTTGGATAACTTCCTTAGTTGCCTTAATTTCCTTCGCATCTGGCTTCTTGCCTTTCGTAATCATCTCCCTGTAGAGGGACAGAGAGAGAGAGAGAGAGAGAGAGAGAGAGAGAGAGAGAGAGAGAGAGAAGGGAGACGGGAAGGTGACTCACACTAGAACAAATACTTTTGAAACACATAGTTGCAAAGTAAAAGGAATAAGCATGTGTGTGTGCTACAGTACACATCACATATTACATAATATGCATCTTATACACATTATAAACACACACACACACACACACACACACACACACACACACACACACACGCACACACACACACACACACACACACACACACACACACACACACACACACACACACACACACACACACATATAGTGTGCATACCTACTGTATATGCACAACACATTTGCACAAACACCCATTTACACAGGAACTGTCTGCAGGCGCACGTAGTTTGCAGAACATACACACCACTACATAATTTGCTACATTGTCCAAAAACCGGCACTGCTGTGAGCCAATGCTCTGACTGAGTGACCCACAGGGAGGGTCACCAGCCCCGGCTAGTCAGACCCTGATTCCCTCCCTGTCTGCCTGCCTATCAGATAACACAACCACAACTAAAATGACCTCCATCCCTGGGCTGACCTTGTACCTCATCCTGACACTAAGAGAGGGCAGAGGGAGCGCAACAGAGAGAGAGAGAGAGAGAGAGAGAGAGAGAGAGAGAGAGGGCAGAGGGAGTGCAACAGAGAGAGAGATAGAGAGAGAGAGGGCAGAGGGAGCGCAACAGAGAGAGAGAGAGAGAGAGAGAGAGAGAGAGGGCAGAGGGAGCGCAACAGAGAGAGAGAGAGAGAGGGCAGAGGGAGCACAACAGAGAGAGAGAGAGAGGGCAGAGGGAGCGCAACAGAGAGAGAGATAGAGAGAGAGAGGGCAGAGGGAGCGCAACAGAGAGAGAGAGAGAGAGGGCAGAGGGAGCGCAACAGAGAGAGAGAGAGAGAGAGGGCAGAGGGAGCACAACAGAGAGAGAGAGAGGGCAGAGGGAGCGCAACAGAGAGAGAGAGGGCAGAGGGAGCGCAACAGAGAGAGAGAGAGGGCAGAGGGAGCACAACAGAGAGAGAGAGAGAGGGCAGAGGGAGCACAACAGAGAGAGAGAGAGGGCAGAGGGAGCGCAACAGAGAGAGAGAGGGCAGAGGGAGCGCAACAGAGAGAGAGAGGGCAGAGGGAGCGCAACAGAGAGAGAGAGGGCAGAGGGAGCGCAACAGAGAGAGAGAGGGCAGAGGGAGCGCAACAGAGAGAGACACAAGGGAGCAGTAAAGCGTAAAGCTTGCTGTGAAGGAAGCACAGTGTGTGTGTGTGCGTGCGTGCGTGTGTGTGTGTGTGTGTGTGTGTGTGTGTGTGTGTGTGTGCGTGTGTGCGTGTGTGTGTGTGTGCGTGGCGTGGCGTGTGCGTGGCGTGGCGTGCGCATTGCATGCGGAGCAGCAGCCCTCTGGTCATTGCATGCGGAGCGGCAGCCCTCTGGTCCTCCCGTCATCTGGATATCGTCCCCCAGTAAACTGGCGAGTCTCAGACCACCGTCCAATGAGCATGGCGGTGGGCTGGGCTTGGGGGAACCGGGGTTCCATCTCACTTGGCCTTCTGCCGGAGGAGTTTCTGGGACTCAGGGTAGTGGACCAGGATCTCTCCCAGGTCTTTCTTATCCAGGATGAAGAGGTTGGCGAAGCCGTGGGCCTTCACGTTGGCGGTACGCCTGTTACCTCCGCCGCCTGCCAGCAAACTGAACCATTGGAGAAATACATCTCGTTACTATATAGTCTGAGTCTCAACACAAAGCCCATCCTTCAACCTCTGCCGTTGAAGTTTACCGCCTTCGGATTGCAATTTGCAATTATAAAGTGGACTGAAACGGAATGCATTTCATCCATTATTATTAATTAAAACACGAAAGCATTTAATATAAGACACTTTTCATTTGCCTGACACCAGCATGCCATTCATTGCCACATTTATGTGATCAGCAAATCATCAAAAGGGAAGGAACTCCAACCTGATTTCACCAAACACGGAGCCAGCCTTGATGGTCACAAACACAATGGACAGGTCAGGACCCCCGACCACCAGCACCTCCCCTTCTTTGATGATGTACATCTCCCTGCCAATCTCCCCCTGCAGGACACATGATGATTATTTTAAAACAAAATTCCAGACACCAGAGGTTTAAAAAAAAATATATATTATACTTTTTATGACTTCGTATCAAGAGTAATATATTATACTAGTGGTAGTGGCCCGCACATGTAGAGTTCGGGTGGCTACGCGACCCTCTACAATCATGAATTGAACAAGGTGGACCCTCTTGTAAACAAGTGTAATGCTTTATTGGGTCGTCCACTCACAGTTAACAGTCTTTGTATTGCGTTGTGCTTGAAATGTACTGTAATTCTGCAAACTGTTAATAAATATTTCAATCAAATCAATCAATCCACCGCCGATCAAACTGATATGCCCATACGGTATCTGGAGATCTCCGTCAGTCCTTGTCCCTTTTATGCCCAAATATGGGCATGATGTCATCAATATAATGCCACTACTGTGTGTAGTACTTAGTACTGTATGTGGCATGCGCCTTAACCACTAGGCCATCGGCACCCAAAGCCAATTTTAATATAGGATAGGATTCTGCAATCAGTTAATAACAATAACATTTTCAATCAATCAATCAATGCTGTTTTGTGCACACGGCATGAATATGAATGTAGGCCAAACATCAATGCAGTGAGTGTGTGCATGCACACACTCATGCATGCTCACAAGCACACGCATTGACATACACCCACACACACACACACACACACACACACACACACCCCCCCACACACACACACACACACACACACACACGCACACACACACATTGACTAATCACTCATGCACACATCCAAAACTGGGTTTTAAATGAAAGGCGGACGGTGTGATTCTTACCTTTTTACAGACAAAGTCCCCTGGCAGGTAGACCACAGACTTGAGTCTGAGGAGCATGTCGTACATCATCTGTCTGTCACAACCCTGACGGAGATGAAGAAAGAACCATGACTAACAAAATACAAACTTCTTCTTGGTTATAGCAAAAGTGTTGTTGTTGAAAGTCTGTGCGTCTACTGTATGTGCAATTGTGTACAGTATGTACAATTGGGTGCATGGACATGTAAGTGCACGTGCCTGTGGCGTGCCTGCGTGTGTGCGTGCGTCTTACAGACCTGAAACAGGGCTACTTTAGCGATAATGGCAAAGTTGACGTCTGAGGCGATGTCCATCCTCATCTTGATTGGAAGCTGGACAAGCAGCTCCAGTTCATCTGCACGACAGAGACAGTACAGACAGAGAGTTCCAACGTCAGTTCAGTTCAGAGTTAAAAGCTGTCTAATTCTGTTCATCTTAACCCATTTAGACCCGAGGACGATTCTACAAATGTCGGACCCCCATCTGAAAATATGTAGCCATACTACTGTATATGCTCGATAACAGGCTTGATAAGCTTAAAGCTTATTGATACCGGGTACTCGATAAGCTTGATATCGGATTTTTTCGGGCTATCGGTTATCGAGCTCCATCCCTATCCAGTATCCCGGGACACCCCCAGACGCAAAGATTTGAGTTTAAAACGTTTGCTCTGCCTGGGCCGTGGCTCAGCGGTCCAGGGCCGTGGCTCAGCGGTCCAGGGCCGTGGCTCAGCGGTCCAGGGCCTTGACTCAGCGGTAGGGCTTGTCCAAAAATTGTCCAAAAATTGTCCAAAAATTGGATTCGGATATTCGTTTTAAAAACCCACGTGGATTCGAACAATTCGAGCCATTCGGATTTCGGATTTCAATTCGAGCCAATCGGATCATTTTTTAATAATTATATTTACACCAATACAACCTGAGACATAACATTTAAGATCGCATTGCTGGCGCAACTCTCTCTCTCCGCGCATTGGTGTTGCTGAAAACTGAGATGGAACGGAACGCATACATTCTCCCTTCTCCAGTAAAACATTTTTCTTAAATGAGCAATCCTACCACACAGCCTTATGAAAACGAGGCACGGAGGCAGTGTTAATTCTGCTGCATTATTATTATCTGTGGACTGTGGGTCTGCTGCCGAGTGCCGACGTTATGAAACTTTTTAGCTGGCTAGCGCCTGCGCTCCGCTGTTATGCTCAAATTAGTGACCCTAAAGAATTCTGAGGCAACATGGCTGGAGACGAGGCAGCCAATCAGAACTGCGCTGCGCTGCGCTGTATAGTCTGTGTTTAGGAAGAGTGCGAGGCAGCTGATTTATTCTTCAATGTATGCCGTTGTCGGCGTGTCGCGTGGCAAATATAACTAATCTACAAGCTCACAAGTCACAACGCTTACCCATGGCACCGAAAACTAATAATAATAATAAATAAAAAAATATTTTTTATTATTATTTTTAATTCAAACCTTAATTTTATATATTCGGTTATTAATTATTTTTTTTGTTTCGAATCTATATTCGGATATAGAATATTCGTTGGCAGCACTACTCAGCGGTCTAGGGCCGTGGCTCAGCGGTCCAGGCACCTTGGCTAGTGCTGCCGGGCAGTGTGCCGCGGGTTTTCTGCATGTCATCCCCCCATCTCTCTCCCCATCTCCTGTCAGTCCCTCCATAAAAAATAAATAATAATAAAGGCGAAAGCAACAAACAAAAAATGTTTTCGCTCTGAAAGAATATACATTCCAGATTTGAGCCACATTTTCACGATTTTTCTTTCTGTGATTTATTTGTGCTCTCTCATTCGTCTGCTGGGTTGTGTCACCTTCCTTGGCCACTTTTCTGTACAGTACTGTTTGTGAAGCATACAGTGTTTAAGAAGAGAAATTATTCATTATTGAGTTATTACGTAACAGCACTTTTTTTTAAATCAATTCTGCTCATGGAACATTAACAAAAGCATGGTTATGAAAGTCGATACAGTATGCATGCATTACAGACATAATTAATAACGCCCGGGGTTATTTAATCCATTAAATCATAGCGCCCAGCACATTTAGCGATGGAACGGAAGCTATCCCGGATGTGGCTGAAGTATAGCTTGATGTAGCCAAAACACTCTCTCGACAACAACGGGAAGTATGATTAATTCTATACCGCGACTAGCGACGGGACCGCGATGGGCCGTCTAACACATAACCTTTTCTCAGAATTGGACGGAATGATTTAGATCAAGAGTTATTCACGTTTTAAGATTTTCGATCTCGTCGGCTAAAATGGGGGGGGGGTGGCCTTTTCGATGACGTCCCACCGGGAAATAACATCAAATGTTGCGCAACAGACGCCTATGGAGCCTATGGAGCGATGCGATCGGTTTTGAATCTTTTGATATCAATAATCTCTTAGCTCTTCTTACCCAGCATGCCCTGGCTCTTCCAGGTGTAGTCGTACCACGTCTTGATGCGGTTCTGGACTCGACTGGGGATTTTTTCTGAGTTCATGTACTTGATGGTGCCGTCCATGCAGGATCTGTAGTAGTTCTCCCCCGCAGTCGCAGCCCCCACCACGTCTCTCATCTGGACCCACATTTAAAGCATATCACATCCCCAAAAGAGTCACATTTTAACCTTTTTTTCCCTCTAAAGAATATAAAGTATAATATAGTAATATATGTGTGTGCATGCGTGCGTGCGTGTAATGCATTATGTAAATTAAAGCAGCGAAGCAAAGTGAATCTATATGCAGAGAGGTTTTGGTTGACTGACCTGACCAATCATGGTGGAAAAGGCAAAGACGCCAATAAAATAGTTGACACCCTGGAAGCTGATCTCAAACACGGTTTGAGGGTCTGGTAAGCCTCCGATAGTGATCAAAGTCTTCACGGCATAGAGGTAACAGCGGACGTAGCTGCACACACATACAAAACATCCATTGATCATTGAATGCACTGTGGTAAATGACACAATCAAATGTCTAGCTTTGTCTTTGTATAATCTGTATTTCTATACGTTATATATCTAAAAGGAAAAATGATTTAAAAATACATATTGTTTTCAAAATATATTTTTGGATGTACAATTACCTACTCAAAATATTTGAATATTTAAAGAAATTCCTCCTGTATTTTTCTTCTTCTGCATAAATCGTTGCTGTCTCCATTTTTGAGGTTTTTGGCATAAATCAGTGCTATTGAACACACTTTAGGTCTGTGTGTTGTTTCGAAAATATTGAACCAATGGAAAGTAGTAAAAAGTGCTTTGGACAAAACCTCTTAACTCCATTGGAACCTCAAATTGTCTGCTAAAACAACTAACTCCACCACCTCGCCCCCTCTCATGGAAGTAATTGACAATATATAAAGTTACGACACCAACTTTGACGAGGCTGTATTGCTTTGTCATGAAAATATAAGGTTTTCTTAATTTCCTGAATAATGAACATTTGAGTTATGAGGTTTCCTCCAGACAGCAGAATATATACTATTCATAGCACAAGAATGGCTAAATGGAAATAACAGCAGTTTGTCCATACGCAAAGCCCTTGCCATCGTAGACCCATTTGGTAGAACCCAGTCCTTCCCAGTCAGAGCCCCAGTAGAACAGACAGGCGTTGATGTGGAGAGAGTAGAACAGGTAGAGTGTGGTTCGGATGATCCTGAACAGGAATGACGATAATTACAAATAAACACAAGAATCATGGATTGCAGGTAAAAACCATAAAATGTATACGCACACACGCACGCACGCACGCACGCACGCACGCACGCACGCACGCACAAATAACAATGAAAATAGTTAGACAATGTACTGTAATTAATGTTCATGAGGTGTGTGCAATTTGAAAATTCTTCTGCTACCTGTAGATGTAGGCCTTTGTCATCACAGATTCGACACGGTCGTTGAATTCGCCAAAGACCATATACTGGGAGGGAGACATAGTTTCAGTCACAATCACAAATACATAGCGTTTTATTACATTAAATTACATTATATAACGTTTGTTTTTGTTCCAAGAGGGTTACTAGAGTGAGAAACGGTGAAATCATCAAATATTTCAGAGAGATTTCGTTAACTCAACACATCGAGAGGAGGACTTCAGTAGGTGTTATGACACAATTACATGATTAACATAATGTATTATGCTTTAAAATAGTTTTTTAACTGTGTTGCATTGAATGAAATTGATGAACTACAACATTCGAGGGATTTGAACATTTTAAAATACTTTTGTCATTAAGATTTTTGCCCGGACAGTGGATGATAATTTGGCACTTTAGAGCTGA
This sequence comes from Protomyctophum bolini, assembly GCF_963924005.1. Classification (NCBI taxonomy): domain Eukaryota; kingdom Metazoa; phylum Chordata; class Actinopteri; order Myctophiformes; family Myctophidae; genus Protomyctophum; species Protomyctophum bolini. The sequence continues at coordinate 50,166,350 of NC_137862.1, read as the reverse complement.
ATAATATTCAAATGAATAGTTTGCAATAGAAATATTTCTGGGTCGAAAGAAGGGTATGAGTTGAGTTATTTAATATTTATATGTATACATTCTTTATGCCCTTTAGACAACAAATCTGCACGTCTCTTCCATGACACGCATACATATACAGTAGTAGCCTACTGTACCTACGTACAGTACAAATGAACTGTTCTAGAACCACAACAGTTCTATATGCCAACAAAAATCCCCTACCTTCAGAAGACGTGGGAATCGCAACAGACTGTTGACCCCAGTGAAGACGTAGAATATCTCCATGGGACATAGACTTATAATATCCATCTGTAAAATGATTTACCTTGTTAACTCAGAATTCAGAAGCAGTATATTTCCTACATTTATATTCATCATACGCACAAGGAAACTGGTGCAGGACTATCAACATTATGCAGAAAGAACCATACAGACTCATGAGTATCATCATAACATAATTTGTCAACATGTGACCAAACTAAATCTAGCTCTGCCAAATCTCTGAGAAAAAGGCTACTTCAGCCCCCCATGGGCTTACACAACGTATTACCTCACCTGTATATCTGTTTCTTATCTTACCTTGAATCTTTCAGTTGACCGGTAATGCTCATACATTTCCTTTTTATCAATCTGAAATGTAAGAAGATTCAGAAGGTTTTATACGTGTGACTGACGCAGGATCATGTGTTTACTGTATTTATTGTAACAAAAAAAAAGTAAGACAATTTAACTGACCACAATGTCTCCACCACGGACAAACTGCAGCCTGGGCTGGAATACGATAATGTCTATGACGTAGATGGCGTCACAGGTGTAGTCCATAAGCAGCCAAAACCAGAGGTTTTCTGGGGTCTGGTAGGGGAAGGCCCAGCGCACAGGGATCAACCACACGTTCCAGTTCCACGCACATACTACCAGGAACAGCCAGCACACATACATTAGGTCTATGGAAAACAAAAGGAGATTTTGGTCATGTCATGTTCAAGTTCCTGATTCAAGTCAGCTCAGTTTAGCTCAGTACAGTTCAAAATAAAATAAAATAAAATAAAATAAAATAAAATAAAATAAAATAAAATAAAATAAAATAAAATAAAATAAAATAAAATAAAATAAAATAAAATAAAATAAAATAAAATAAAATAAAATAAAATAAAATAAAATAAAATAAAATAAAATAAAATAAAATAAAATAAAATAAAATAAAATAAAATAAAATTAAATTAAATTAAATTAAATTAAATTAAATAAAATTTAAAAAAATAAGATAAAATTAAATAAAATTAAATTAAACCTCAGCTCAGCTCAGTAAACTCAATTCTGTTACATTAAATTCAGCTCAAAAGATCAAAAAAGTATAATGTTCAGTTCTGTTCAGATCTGTTCAGCTATATTCTGTTTCGACTCCATATACCTGTAAACGGGTCAATGTTTGAAGGGAATTGATAACCCAGAATAGCTTGGAGCCAGCCGGGCAGTATGGGCATCTTGAATGGTAATTTGATTGGTTGTCCAAAGACCACAAAGGGTTTCTCCTCCTCCTCCTCCTCCACTGCTTCAGCCGCTACTTCCTCCTTCTTCTCCTCCGCTGGGGGGGGAGGCGGGGGAGGAGCCTCAGCGGCGGGTTTTCGCACTGTGAAGATACAAATATATACGGATATATTGCAAAAAAATGAGATTTTAACCTTACTACTACTTTGTACTACTGGTGCTTTGCAGAGGAAAATAATGATGTTAAAAAGAAGGAAAAATGTTATGCACATTTATAATAATAATAAAAATAATAATCAATTCATAATTTACATTTGGGGGATATCTTTCACAATAATTAATGTACATTCTAATCTAGACGTTCTAATGATCACAAATAAATATATTGCAGGCATTTTATTTACTTTTTTCAGGGTTAAAGGTCAAAGGTTACAAATTGTTAAACATGTAGTCCAGAGATTTTGAAGTTGTGTGAATTTCTGCCACTGTGGTAATTCATTATATGCAAATATCATGACCAATGGCGTTGTAAGACTAAATAATGAACATCAATGGTGATGTTTAGGTGAAAAAAGAACAGAAAAAATAGACGCAATGCCGCAGATGGAGTGAGCAGGTTCTATACTTATTTACAATAGGAAAAAATAAAAAATATAAAAAAGAAATGTTCACACAGTCCACACTGAATTAAGCTGTTGGCTTCATCGGGAAAAAGGATGAAGCTTACAATTTGGGTCTGATGTGCACACTCTTCTAAATGTTTTTATGTTGTTATTGTTATTTAAGTGACTGTACCTGTGGGGACAATGGGACATATACTGTACACTGATGTATTTGCACTGTGCCTATTTCTCTATTTAACCCATTAGACCCATGAGGACGATTCTACAAATGGCTTCTAAATCCTAAAAGGTGTCTGTCCGTGGTCGTTCCTTACATTGTAACAATTCTTCTTGTTCTTCTTCAGAATCATCAGGGTCCAATATCCTCTCCATTGACCTCGCTGTCCTCGCTTTAAACAGCTTGAGCAGTACAGAGATGTGCTCGTCCATCTTCAGACTGCCCAGGGTGGGAGTCGATGCTGACATCACTGATACTGGTCTGGATAATGGGCTGTCGAACAGAACAAGAGGGTGGATGAGAACTGATTTAACACAGTTATCACAGTGTGTGTGTGCGTGTGTGTGTGTGTGTGTGTGTGTGTGTGTGTGTGTGTGTGTGTGTGTGTGTGTGTGTGTGTGTGTGTAAAAGGTACTCATGTGTTTTATTTAAAGTATCAATACTGTAACATAGAAATTCTTAAAAATAGAAGTCTGGGATTCAAAATGTACTTGACTAGAAGTACAATGTTGGTATCAAAAGTACTTAAAGGACCACTTCACCACTTTTCAACCTATCTTCATATAATAGGTCCTCACTAATAATCATGATAAAAATGGCACGATTTTTACAAAAATGTTTAGATTTTCATTATCGTGAGAACGATGGCTTGAGGCTTCCATTTTCGCATTGTAACTTTTCAGGACTAGAAAGCCTGCAGCTTCTATTAGCTTGTGTTCCCCATCGATGATGTCACTGGAGGACGGTTTCTGAACTGCCCACAGCCCTCCTATGAGACACATACAGAGTAGAACAAAATTGCGCCATTCTTTCATGATGGTTAGTGAGGACCTATTATATGAAGAGTGGTGAAGTGGTCCTTTAAAAGAGAAAGTTCTCATTATTCATTGTGCAGTTTTGAAACGTATACAATGTATAAGAAAATCATTTGAAAATAGCAGATCTACAAGCTCACAAGTCACAATGCATCACATTGTGAGGCCCAAAATGTATATGCTGAAGTGGTTAATGTATGTTTTATAATACTAATCAAAATCTACAAAGTAACTAAACAGATAATTGGAAGTAGTCCAGTAAAATAAAAGTACCTTGAAATTGTACTAAGTACAACTATGTACTTAGTTACGTTACACCACTGTGTGTTATTATATAATGTTTCTCACACGTACTTTGCACTCAAGTGTGTGAGTGTGTGTGTGTGTGTGTGTGTGTGTGTGTGTGTGTGTGTGTGTGTTCCACCGGCCCCTCCCCTTACAGCTGCCAGCTGGTCACGTGATCAGTTCTACAGCCAGACACTCCTGCGATATCTCACTGCATTGAGATTGCCTTCAATGATGACAACTTCAAGTTCTGCCTTGCCTGTGAGACAGACACTGCCCCATACCATACCAAGCTGTTGTGGCTGCGCATGGATCTTCCAGACGTTCCCTAACACCGAGTGTAAAATGAATAAAGTGTAAAAATGTAAATTGTCAATATGTGTATAATATATATATATTTTCCTTGTTACTGTGGGAGAGAGCAATCATCCAATCCACTATAAGCAACCCAAAGCAAGGCTGAATACCAACCACTTGCCATTTTGGCAAAGTTTTTGGAGGCGCTACCCACACGTTTAGTTGTGTTGCAGCTGTTGCTCATTCCACAAAAAAACGTCCTGCACATGATGCTACATTCATTCAAACTCACATTAATTTAACTCTGACTGGGGAGAGAGTGGTAATAATAATAATTGAGTCTAATAATCATAGCGAAAGAAAATATTTCTAAAGAAGAAGAGAAAATATAATGGTAAATGTGTAACAATCAAAATCGGATGGAATTTTGATGTGGTGTCGCAATGTCGATATGGCATGGCGACTATCAAGAAAATAAAGACACGGCACTTCATGTCAAAGGTTGCCAACCCCTGCTGTAGAGTAGACTACCTACTTCTTTTACAGCAATGTCCCCATGTCCCTATGTCCGTCCCTATGTTTAGAGTACCAACAGGGGGCACTGTTGCACCACTGACTTCAGACTGGTCTCATGCTCTGCAAACTCTGCAATTGTTACTGTAAATTTGTATTGCCTTCCCCCCCCCCACAACTCACAAGAATATGTGTAGTCAATGTCTGTCTGTGGCCCCCTCCCTACCCTGGAGGTATTGGGCAGAGGGGAAAGGGCCCCCAGACTGCATGCCCCTGAGCCCCCTGCAGCGCGGGGAAGAGCGCCGCATGGTCGCCACAGCGGTGAGCTGCATTTTTTCCCCCCAGAATCTTTGGTATATGACCCGGCCGGGGATGGAAGCCTGACCTCCCAGTCCCAGGTCAGACACTAACCGTCCACAATACTAATAATTATTATAATTATTAGTATTATTATTGACCACAAGGCCATTGAGCTGGTTCGGAGAGAGATGCCCTCTCTGCCAATTAACATAACGTTGTACAAATCTCTCTCTCTCTCTCTCATTAGCAGGCAACAGTGCAGCACTGTCTCTCTCTCTCTCTCTGTTTCTGGCACAACAGCGCCCCTACTGGTACTCATAGTCGTACTGGTGCTCATTAACGTCACATAGGTGAACCAACGCGTGAACACGGACATTGCTGTTCCTAGGAGTGGTTGCACCACTCAAAAACAGTTCAGCTATAACACACAGTTTGGTAAGAAGCCGTTTTATTTGATTTATTTGAATTTTGCATTGAGCATTTCAACTACTTTTGACACTTTTATTAATTTATTTTATTTTTTTGACACTTATTTGAGTCAGGATTATGGCTGTGATACAGAAGAGCTGACCTGGCTCCAGTATTCCATCTGCCTATAGATGCCGGGAATGGACGTTTTCTGAAGTGGTCAGTTTGAAATACAACACTTACATAATCAGTAGGCTACTATAGATTGCTAATGCTTACAGTTGCTTCAAACACTTAATAGTTATTAACTAATGTTAGAATGCAATAATTCAATGACATGTTTCAGTCACCTTTCTCTTTTTACTCTCTTAGTCCATCTTAGAATCGTTGAGTTTGTGATAAAAGCATGAAATTTGGTACACTTATAGGATAGCCAAAGGCATTCCCAAAAGATTTGGATGTGGAGGCATCATGAATTTTCAACATGGCGCCCATGGCAGCCATTTTTCAACAACCGTTTTCTTTTTGTCGGTGTCCACTTGGAAACTGGAAGGTTCCGAGTTTGATCCCCAGCTCCCCCAAAAGTCAATGTCGAAGTGTCCTTGAGCAGGACACTGAACCCCTAATTGCTCCCGATGAGCAGGTTCTTGCATGGATTCCTCCAGCATGAATGTGTGTGTGTGTGTGTGTGTGTGTGAATAGGTGAATGTAGCACAATCTCTGTAGAACATCTTGGCTAAAGGCGCAATATACAAGCCCCCAGTGAGGATCTCCAGCGTTGAAGCACTCGGCCCTAGTGGTTGGAGCGTGAACTGCAGGCGGACCCGTGGATTCATGACGAGGAAACCCCGTGCAGCTGGGCTTTAACTTTGCGCGGTCGGTTGCACTTCGGGCATTGGCCAACCACAATTGGGTGCTTCAAAACGCCACTGAGCAACTTCCTATATGAAACGAATGAACTGGTGAGGAAGTTTCCATAGTGGACAGTCTGAAGGTGGTTACAGAGGTAATTCACCTTTAGCAAAGCCCCGCCCTCTACCACTTAGACAGTAGACACTCCCACTTGGACACTTTCCAGCTGGGCTCATTCATTCCAATGAAAATATCATGGATTTTACACATTAAATACTGGTTCATTTTTGGAACCAGACCTTCAACATCTCTTGCAAATCCGTCAACAAGGCCTGCCGTATGCACTGGGGAAATATGTGACATTTCTTTTATCTTTTATTGGTGGAGAGGTTTGTCTAACCCATGTTATGCTTAGCTGTGCTTGGACCATAGCAGTTTGGGGAGGGGCTTAGCTATAGGTCAATTAGTAGATAGGTAGATTAGGTAGATTTCACACAATATTATTAAAATCAACCACAAATCAAAGCATCTGTGTTGACTATTACCTATATGCAAGTATAGCATGACATCACAGGTCCTCAGATTTGGGGTGACTGGATCCCTGCCTAATGAAACTTTCTGCATAATCATCAACTTGGCACACGGATGGGTGTGTGTGTGTGTGTGTGTGTGTGTGTGTGTGTGTGTGTGTGTGTGTTAGGCTGCACAACAGTGACACTTGGTGGTGAAAACCAACCAAACGCAATTCTCAGGCTCGGATGGACACAGGCAGCCAGGGACAGACGCAGGCAGGCAGCCAGGAACCCAGGCAGGGACACACATACAGTAGCTGTCTATGGTTGCACCACTCAAAAAAGAGTCCCTGGGGGACATCACAAGGGTCCACTATCCCTACCTGCCAGACTGTATGCTATATTACATTCACTATTGATGGATACATACAGTATGGGAATCATAATTTCCCATAGGCTATAGCCTGACGCTCAAAAACAAGCACTGCTGGACTATGTAGGCTCAGGCTGTATACTGTATATTGTACATATAGCCTTCATTCATTCGTTTTTCTAATTCTTTGAATGAAATATTGGCGATATAAACATGTTTTCTCATGGCAATAAAGCACATTTGAAATGAATTTAATATATGTCCTGTCAAAAGATTTAGCAATGTATTCACAGAGTAGCTGTAATTAATTGAGATTAATCACCATTCATAAATATGCTCAGAATATGCTGATTGTATCTGTATGTGGTTAACATTTTATCATGGTAAATCCAAATGTATGAACCAGTTGCTGAGGCAACTGGTTCATAGCTGACCGTGATTTATTGATTCAAAATAGCAATTATTATTATTATTATTTTATTATTATTATTAAAGTTAGGCAGCTCTGATGTGTGTGTGTGCGCGAGTCACACGCACGCGTGTGTGTGCATGTGTGTGTGCGCGCGCGCGTGCGCATGTGTGTGTGTGTGTGTGTGTGTGTGTGTGTGCGTGTGCGTGCGTGTGTGCTTTGTCTCACTCGTCCTCTGGTTCCACCTGCAGGAGGTTGGCCTGGGTCGGGGCAGCGGGCTTCGTCTCCTCGGTCTCTTCTTCAGCCATCGGTTCAGGTGTGACGATCACTGGGATGCAGATGCTCCCATCCACATCCTCCACTGTCACTGTGGGCGTCAATGCGCTGGCTGTGGAACACATCACAGCTCTCTCAAACCGTTGCTAACATAGCCAACACATAATACATACCGCTATAATGGGCTAAATCTGATTATCCACTTTGTGTATTGTTTAAGTCTTGAACATGTGTTTATTTTGTATTGAAAACTACTGTGATACTTAAGAACAGTGGCTTCAAGGGAAGAACAGTGTATTATGTGACCCAGCTTGACTGGTCGGGCTGCCATTAGACCTTTTGTCTGGATCTGTCTCCGTATATTCCTAAACGGTTCTGTGTCAGGCTGCGGGCGGGCATGCCCAAATATGAAGTGTTGTGATGTCCCCACTCAGAGTGAATATGGACTGACTTGTGCTGTCTGAGTCTGACCTGAACACTTGAACACTCTGCACTTAAACTATATTTATTCACCATTAATATATTCAAATATATGAACACCAAATGATGTACAGTGTATGGGTACAACGATGTAATAGATCCTATTATTTTGAGGTGTAATCAGTCTGGTGTCTGAGGGACCAGGGGGTGTATACGTTGGTTAGACATACCAACAGTCCTACAGTCATTAGTCCGACAACACCGTTGCTCCCGACATGCGCTGCAGGTTAAAAGTAACCCGTGCTGGGCCTATGAATATTCTGCCTTTGGTGTTTTAATCGCCAAGATCTAGAGATCATGTGTACCGATGTTTGTTTGATTTGCACAAAAGCTGTAGTTGGAAGAGCAAAAAGTGTGTTTTGAAGAAGAGTCAAATTGGCTGAAAATCTATCCTGACACAAATGGGAGTGGCCTATATGGGGAGATGCGTCATGACCCAAGGAATCCAGGGAAAGTGATTTTTTTATTTTATGACGTACGGTTCAAGAGTTATAAGGCGAAATGTAAAGTGGGCTGTTTATTACATTAATGTTAATCATTATTATAAACCTCCCCTCCAAGTGTTGTAACTGTAGCTCCGACGGTTTCTGAGAGAAAAAGACGTTTTCGCATTTTCCCATGTAAGTCGATGGGAATTTCTAATTCACTTATAAATTAATTATTAATGAATACTAATTACTACTAATACTAATTAAATGAAATACTAATTAAAAGGGCTTTGTTAAGACCTACCTAATATTTTGGGCAATGCCTGTGTGAAAAGTCGGAGCGATTGGTCCAGCCAGCGAGGAGCTACGACAGTGTTTCAGACAATCATTCATTCAGACCGACATTCATTCAGACATTGAGTGAATTATAGTTAAATTAGATAGGTATTTAAATGTCGATTTCAGCTCTGACATTTATTTCAGACATGCTCTAGTATGTGAAGAGTCTGCCTGTGCTATTAACTCATTTTGGATTTTTTTTTTAAAATGCTTTTTTCTCCTGCGGTGAAAAGTTAACTGAGGGGCTGCACGGTGGCAGCCCCTCAGTTAAGCTTGGTCACATATCTTTAAAGGTCTATTCAGTGATTTCACTTAAATCAAATTATCACATTTTCTAATTTATTTTCTTGATAACCCTCCATACTATAGAGTATAGAGTGTGCTGACTATAAGGAGTTCCTCCCTGTTCCCAGTTTCCCCTGGGGTCAAAAAAAACGTAGGTTTCGTTTTTGGCTAGAGGGCCTAGCCTTCATCCAATCAGGATCGAGTGGGGGCCTTGGTACACCAGCTGTTGGCCTGTTGTGTCTCCCCCCCCCCCCCCCCCCCCCCCCCCCCCCCACTGTAGCATGTGTGCACATGTGTGCATGTGTACATCTCGTTACCGTGGCAGACTGTTTTTTTTCTTCTCCAAATCACCCAAATCACTGAATGCTCCTTTTATCGTTAAATGTATGGAAAAGTAGGTTCGGTGTTCAGTGAATGAATAATCAAGGGAAGTAAACTATGCATACATAAAAGTTATACTGAAATGCAGTAATGCAAGTAATTGTACTTGGTCCCAAACCTTGGAGCAAAAGCACATTACTTGAATGCACAGCACAGCACAGCACAGCACAGCACAGCACAGCACAGCACCGCACCGCACCGCACCGCACAGCACAGCACAGCACAGCACAGCACCGCACAGCACAACACAGCACAGCACAGCACAGCACAGCACAGCACAGCACAGCACAGCACAGCACGGTTCTAAAACATTGAGGTCACCTGGTCGGTTGGCAGCTCATTGCGAAACAGTGCAGTTGTGCAAAGCCAGATGCAAAGCCAAAGAGCAAGCTGTCGGTAGGTAGGTAGGCTGTGGTAGGTAGGTTTGGCACTTCAAAGTTTGTTGGTATGAGGACTGCCATTAATCTTGCTGAGAAGGGGTCTGGGCAGTTTAAGGCAATTGAGTCGGTTGAGGCTGGACGGTTGAGGCAGCAGGCTGGACAATTTAGAAGCGCCGTGTTTTATTTTATGCTGCAGTTGTCGGTAGGTTGGGAGGCACTTGGCAATGTGGGGTATTCGAAGCAACATGCTCTTTACTGGAGAAAAGGTGGCGGAAACTGAGAGAGACAGCCATGGGAAGCAATGACAATAGCAATTACAGTATTGTCTGCTTATCTGTTTATTTTGATTCTGTTGTAGAACTCTTGAATCTGACCTTCACATCCAACCTCCACATCTTCTGCCGTGTCTTTACCTGATGTCTCTGATCCAGGTTCAGGTTCTGGTTCTGGTTCAGGTTCTTGTTCAGGTTCAGGCTCTGACTGTGTAGTAACTGGTTCTGGTTCAGGTTCTGGCTCTGGTTCAGCTTCTGGTTCAGGTTCAGGCTCTGGTTCAGCTTCTGGTTCAGGTTCAAGAACTGGTTCAGGTTCTGGCTCTGGTTCAGCTTCTGGTTCAGGTTCAAGAACTGGTTCAGGTTCTGGCTCTGGTTCAGCTTCTGGTTCAGGTTCAAGAACTGGTTCAGGTTCTGGCTCTGACTGTGTAGTAGCTGGTTCTGGTTCAGGCTCTGGTTCTGGTTCAGGTTCTGGCTCTGACGGTGTAGTAGCTGGTTCTGGTTCAGGTTCTGGCTCTGGTTCAGCTTCTGGTTCAGGTTCAGGCTCTGGTTCAGCTTCTGGTTCAGGTTCAATAACTGGTTCAGGTTCTGGCTCTGGTTCAGCTTCTGGTTCAGGTTCAATAACTGGTTCAGGTTCTGGCTCTGACTGTGTAGTAGCTGGTTCTGGTTCTGGTTCAGGTTCAAGAACTGGTTCAGGTTCAGGTTCTGGCTCTGGTTCTGGTTCAGGTTCAGGCTCTGGTTCAGCTTCTGGTTCAGGTTCTGGCTCTGGTTCAGCTTCTGGTTCAGGTTCAAGAACTGGTTCAGGTTCTGGCTCTGGTTCAGCTTCTGGTTCAGGTTCAAGAACTGGTTCAGGTTCTGGCTCTGGTTCAGCTTCTGGTTCAGGTTCAAGAACTGGTTCAGGTTCAGGCTCTGGTTCAGCTTCTGGTTCAAGTTCAAGAACTGGTTCAGGTTCTGGCTCTGGTTCAGCTTCTGGTTCAGGTTCAAGAACTGGTTCAGGTTCTGGCTCTGACTGTGTAGTAACTGGTTCTGGTTCAGGTTCTGGTTCAGGCTCTGGTTCAGGCTCTGGTTCTGGTTCTGACTGTTTAGTAGCTGATTCTGGCTCTGGTTCAGCTTCTGGCTCCGACTGTATAGTACCTGTTTCAGGTTCTGGTTCCGGTTCTGCTTCAGGTTCTGCTTCAGGTTCATCCCCAGAGACTTCTTTAAGGCTGCACAAAGATACAAAAGCAGCTTTGATGCTTCCATCATCATATGTACATTGTTGTTTTACAGAAGTAGAAATGATCAAACTAGTTGTCCATAGTCTGGCCACACTCATAGATTGCAGACTTATGAGGTGTGATTGTGGACAAAAATGAAGCCAAAGAGTGTCACTGTTTGTAGTACCAGAAATTACTTTGCTCAAATATTTGTTCTAATTCATGGATTTTTTTTAAATCATTACATTTGTTTTTAATTCATGAATAGTTTTGCTTTTGAAACTGTTTTGAATTAATAATAAATTAAAAACAAGATTTAGGAAACCAAAAGATAAATAACAATGTGTCCGCAACCCACAAATGGGTCCCGTTTGGGAAACAGTGGTCTATTCACTAGACCACCGTTTCCCAATAGACTCTCTTGCACCATTTAAGCTCCACGCCTCAGTAGTCTCTCATCTAGATCTTTAACCCATTCTGACCGGGCACCCATTTTGGTGTTGGCATCATGTTATGCTTTAGCTATTGAAAAATAGCAGATCTACAAGCTCATATCGCGCCACCGAGTGGCGCGATACGAGCTTGTATGTCTGCTATTTTTGAAAAATCGAAGAACGACTGACATTTTTTAGAATCTGATCTCAGGTCAGAATGGGTTAATCAGACCAGTGTGTGTCCAGTGGAAACCTCGTATGAATCTGATCTCAGGTCAGAATGGGTTAAACCTTCGCTCAAACAAGCCCAACGTACCTTTCGACGACGCCTGGCCTGATTCACAGAAGAAGATGTTACAAAACAACATAAGACATGAGTGAAACATACTGTACAGTGGGCAAGAGGGGTTCAGTAGTGCACAGAATGAATAAAGCCTCAACGCAATGCATATGCAGCAGGTGGCAAGCTATACGTGAGCATGGACAGTCACACTACGGAAATATAAAGTAGCGCACATTGCTTGTCTTGCACTGAGTCCTGGGTTGATGCTGTGTATTCCAGTGGTTCTCAACCTTTCCAGGCCCTGACCCCCCCCCCAAGTGAATCATAATTTGAACCGTTGAACCGGAGACCCCCCACCCTGATAAGTATAGCCTACTTGGAATGTAGAGTTGAGACATTACATTTAGTACTCTGATCCACAGATAAAATGTAAATATTGTGAAAATAGCCCATCTACAAGCTCACGTTGCGAGGTTGTATAGATCTGCTGTTTTCTCAATGTTTGCCTCCGTCTTATACTGTATTATTAGTTAGTTTTTATAGTACAGTTTGTTGATTACTTTTGATGCAGTAATGGTCTTTTTTATTTGTTCTCCACTCTACTGGAAATTCCATGAACCAAGAAATGGTGATTAAAGTAAACTTTTATGATAGAAATGTTATCTATAGAGCGCCGCAGGCCCGCCCCCTTTCAGAAAATCGAGTGGCCCAGGAAATGAAACCCCAATGCATTCTTCCATCGGCACTTCTAATATAATTTATTTAAAGACGGTTACGCCGCGGACAAAGCCAACTCGGATCGTGACGGATCATGACAATGAACACAATTGGGCCGATCAAATAATTTATAAGACGAAAAACAAAACAAATAGTGTCGTCTCCTGACTTTCTTTTCTTCTTTCTAATGATTTGATCGGCCCAAAACATTGTGTTCATTGGCATGATCGTCACGATCCGAGTTGGCTTTGTCCGCGGCGTAACCGTCTTTAAATAAATTATATTAGAAGTGCCGATGGAAGAATGCATTGGGGTTTCATTTCCTGGGCCACTCGCTTTTCTGAAAGGGGGCGGGCCTGCGGCGCTCTATAGGCCTAATGGATAAAATTCAGCTTAGTTGCTAAAAGTGGCACGTTGAGCAATTTGAGTTATTAGCATAAGATGTGACCATACCATTAACATCCAATATAAGGCAAACAAGTCAAAATGTCAGCATGAGACATGAAACTATGGGGGGTTTTCATGATTCTGAATCCATTCCAAGCATTAGTTTTGCACAAAAAACACTCCTTGGGCTAAATTCGGCCATATCCCAAATGTGCTGTTTTCCTCCCAAGGAGTGTTTTTTGTGCAAAACTAATGCTTGGAATGGATTCATGAAAACCCCCTAGTTTCATATGTATCATGCTACTTAAAGAATTATGACATTTGGACTTTTTTGCCTTATATAGGATGTTAATGGTATGGTCACATATTATGCTAATAACTGAAATTGCAGCAACGAAGCTTAATCTCATCTGCTAAACCTATAGATGACATTTGAATCATAAAAGTTTACATTAAACAACATTTCTGGGTCTAACATGGGACCTATGGGGGCTTCCAGTAGTCTTGAGAACCTGGCACTACTGTATTCTCATTACTCTCTTCGGGTTCACATGTTACACCTTGTTCACGGGTTTCAGTGTCTGTAATGTTTCTTTTCCAGAAGATATTTCTCATCAGCTGTAACTGCCTCCATGTTTTCATTCTCTCTCTCTCTCATTGTCCTGCTGTGTGGTTGGACTTCCTTCGATATTTTAGGCATTCGAGTTTTCATCCACACGGGTGACTATATAGAGCGTCGCAGTCCCACCCCCTTTCAGAACAACGAGTGGCCCAGGAAATTAATCTCAATGCATTTTTCCCATAGACATTTCAAAACGTATTTATTTAAAGACCTTTTAAGCCAACTCTTGTCGTGACAAATCATGACAACAGTAACACACACAATATTTTGGCCCGAAAAATTGTGTTTGTTGTCATGATTTGTCACGCCAAGAGTTGGCTTTGTCCGCGGCGTAAACATCTTTAAATAAATACTTTCTGAAAAGTCTATGAGAAAATGATCAGGGATTTATTTTCCGGGTCTCTCGAGGGGGCGGGACTGTGACGCTCTACTGTACTACTACATCTGTTTCTTTTTCCTGGGACTCTCACTGGGACTCTCCTTGAAGTTCTTTTCATTGTATGTGCAGCACACATCTTTTCTGCGTTGGCCAATTCAGTTTTGTCACGCGGTCCAGAGTTGACGTTGCCCTCTGGCAGCTGTATTTCCTCAATGCATTTAGTTTATTGGTTATTTTAGGAATTTTCTTTGCAGTCAGAACTCCTACTGTTATTTAGCTTTCTGTTTGTTTGCTCTAGTCTATAAGGATGGCCACTCTCTGAACTGATTCAAAACCTTCCTCTGTCGTTATAACGTCCTGAATATAACAACATGTCCATCAATATGCTGACCATCCTGCATGACAAGTAGGTGCTTGATATTTCTATCATGATCTTTGATTTCACAAGTTCAATGACTCCCACCTCCTCTAACTCACTCTCCAAGAGTCTTGTCCTTTTTATGATTATTTTCTTTGTCTTGGCCATTCTTTGCTCATCGTCCTGTTATCTCCCTCAGGAGTCTTTCTCCAAGAGATTGTGCATGAGGGCCAGGGGACAAACAGGTTGTGCATAACATGAACAACAATTGGTACTATCTCGCCATGTTAGTAAAGTCACTGATTATAATGCACTGTTAGCATTGCACATGCTATAGTATTGCCTAATAATGCATTACAAGCAAAGAAAAAACAGGAACTAGCTTTCTAGCTTTCAAAAAGCATCACATTACATGTCATTCATTATAATGACATTATGCAGACTTGGCTCTGTTAGCTCTGGTTAGTAAAAACAGTTGAAGAAAAATAAATATTGAAGCTTTCAGTAAAATACACGTTACTGTCCGGGGTCAAAGGTCATCATCAGGATTCTTGTGACACCTTTAACTGCATGAACCCTCATGAGAGGTCCCGGTTCTGGGAATAGACGAACAGTCGGCAAAAAGCCACAAGCTCACAACACGTGAACTTGTGGCTATTTTCACTATGACCCCTTTTCCACCGGTTGGTTCCCAATGGGAACCGGTTCAGTTATTTTTGGTTTTTAGTCCATGAGCCAGAGCTCCAAAAATTGGAACGTTAATTATGAATTGCGTGGGAAAAACTATACCTATATTAGATTGTTTATATGATCAATATCAAGTAAATTAATGTACCGGTAATGTGATAACCCTTCCACAGTAGTAGCTTTTTCATATTATCTATTTTTTGCATATGTTCCTATACATAATGCCTCATTTACAAAAATAATTATTCGTAATACAATAAACCATTATCAACTAGGGAAGTTTCATGGTGATAAAAAATGTATATACAGTACTATAGGTATGTTTTTTTTGCCCACTCAATTCATAATTAACGTTCCAATTTTGGAGCCCATGGACTAAGAACCAAAAAGAACTAAACCGGTTCTCATTGGGAACCAACCGGTGGAAAAGGGGCCTATTTGATGTACAACAAAGCGTGTAGCGTTCAAGTGCAGCCTATACTTCATTTTGCATGCGCGGGCTTAATTCCTACAGTGCAATAAATAATACACTGTAAGAGAGTTGCAGGAGGGATTTGCGGCAGAATGCAAGAATAAAAGGTATACAGTCAGACTTACTCTGGTTCCTCTGGTTCGTCTTCCTCTGGGATTTTGGGCAGCCTTTTCAAAACAAACAGCGTCAGGACAGTTTTATGGCAGGAGGTCTCCATGAAGACGCAATGTCCTGGTGGGAGTGTTATGTGCATCTGTGTTGTTTTTGTGTGTGTGTGTGTGTGTGTGTGTGTGTGTGTGTGTGTGTGTGTGCTTGCATGCATGAGTGCATGCATGCATGTGATGTTCAACTCTTTCTATCCAAGACTCAGGCCCACATAGCACTATACATTGACTCCATTAGGTGGAGCCAGCACGCCTGAAAGCACATCTCACTGAGCCTATACCCTTGTCCAACACACAGGGAGGAAATATCACGCCCCTTCCAATAACAACAGTACGCCTTGTCTAGCTCTATATAGCACATAGTCATCCACATACCTCTCCTGACCTCTTGCTTGATTTCCCACCCCGCCACACACCCCCTCAGGGGCGTGCACAGATAAGACACGAGGTAGTGCCAGAGCAAGGGTTCTCAACCTGGGGGGGGGGGGGGGTGCGAGACATGGCCAAAAACGGTCAGAACCCCTGCGCTAGAGCACCTGCCCTTTTTTCCCTCTGGACAGCAATGTGCTCTTTTTTGAAAGTTCGTTTTTGTACAGTTTGTTCATTACATTTTTGTTTTGTACAGTGTACATACAGCAGGGGTGGGAAACTGGTGGCCCGGGAGCTACATGCGGCCCCGCCACCTTCACTCAATGCGGCCCGCGTGTTAATATCAGAATACTGATATAGTATTGATTTCAGCCGTTACAATTCCAAACCCGCTTTGATTACTTCATGACTACCGTAGTATTAAATGAAGTTATGTTAACAGTTCATGAAGTTAACATAACTATAACTAAATGCATTTGAAGTTCAATAAAAAGGTTACTTTTCACGATTCCAATTGAAAAATAGCAAAAAATTATTCAGGTTTTCAATTCAAATTGAAAACCTCCTCTGGAGTGAGTGTGGAAATATATTGGCCCTCTGGAGTGAGTGAGGAAATATATTGGCCCTCGCCATCGTCAAAGTCGCCCACCACTGGTGTACAGTATATGTGGCACATGGTGATATCGACCAATTCTGGATTAAAAGCATGCTAATATACTATTTATGCCCAAAATCTATAAATCGCACACACTATTAAGGCAGCAGCCCGACGGTCCCACGCGCCGCACAGCAAGGTGCCCTTTTTTCACTTGAGCACCTGCCCCTCGAAATGTCTGTGCACGACCCCCCCCCCCCCCCCCCCGTCTTCCTTTTAGTCAAAGATTAGAGAACAATCACCTACCATTAGGCCCTGAAACCCAACTCAGTACAGCGCTTTGTTGGTGGTTGCATTTTAGCACAATTTTAGTGCGTGTCCACCAGCGACCAACCCCGTTTGGCTGAAGCCCTGACACTTCATTCAGAGCACATCAGAGCTACACTACATGCAATCACCATCCATCACACAGTACTAGCAATCAAAACAAGGCTACCAAGGCTAGCCCATTGGCCAGGTCTGCTCTTCAGAATGTGCTTCTGTATGTTCTCTGGTGACACTTACTGTTTCTTAGAGTCCTGACTTGCTTCTACGGTCATCTCCTTCATCTGTTCAGCTTTAGACTCCTGTTGTTCTTTGGCCAGCTGTAGAGCAGACTCTGTTTTCTTGGCTGCCTGTAGAGCAGCTTCTATTTTGCCGGCCGTCTCCTTTTCCTTTTCCATTCGCTCCTGCAAACATATGTTATCTTTTTCACAGCTGTATAAGGCCGTTGTTTGCCAAACTTTTCAGCTCGAGACCCAAAATTAGACGATTAAAAGTGAAAATAAATTTTGACCTGCTTGGCGAGCTTGTAGATCAGCTATTTTCACTACTTCTTGAAAGTATGGTAAGTGATTTTCTTTGGTTAACATTTTAAAGTTCTACATTGTGATAGAATCATTGCTAGTGTAACAGGATCAAGTTTCCATGTCTCTCCAGCTTTTTATTAAACAGAAAATGCATTTTCAGGTCGGGATACAAATTTCATCCAATCAGGATAGGAGAATGCAGTCAGGACTCAGGATACAGATTAAGTGGAATTGTAAGGCCTCATTCACACGTACCAAACACCAATCAAGCAAATGTTTGGACGTTTTTTGGGCCACCACAATGCTTTTCCAATGGGAGGTCACATGGTTTGACCAAACATTTGTGTTTGATTGCTGATTGCTGGTGGTGTTCTGCCCCGCCCCTTCAACAAACAAAATTGTTTGGTCAAACCATGTGACTCCCATTGGAAAAGCATTGTGGTGGCCCAAAAAAAACAACCAAACATTTGCTTGATTGGTGTTTGGTACGTGTGAATGAGGCCTACGTGACGACACAAAGAAATGAGCAGACAAAATTGGATCTGGAAGAATACTATAAAACTTAAGCTGAAAAATGGCTACTCCTCCTCCTGATTGGCTGAAAATGTGTCACCTAACAGAAAAGCTGTATAAAAAGTCTTTAAAGTTTATTAAAGCGCTGGAGAGACATTCCTGTTACTGAACAAACACTATAGCAATGATTCGTGATTTAAACTTTTAACAAAAACCTTTTTGTTTTAATTTAAAAAAAAATCACTCTAACCTAATATACCCTAACTTTAATTATAAAGTTAGGGTAAAAACACAGGGAGAGAAATACAGAGAAACATTTCTTTGATCTAAAGTGAATGAATGCCCTTTGACCTATATACAGTAGACTCACCTCATTGGCTCCGGACTTTTACTTTGTTTATTTGGACGTGACATTGTATATTAATGGACATTACATATGAATGCAATGTAAAATTGTAAATACAAAACAGGCAGACAGTGAAGCACATTCCACCAGGAAACAAAGCATAATTAAAAACATACGTACCATGTACTCCTCGTACATGGACTTCTGGGGCGGTGTGGCCGCTTTTTTGCTGGGCGCCACTTCCACCACCGGTTCTGATGGGTTTCGAATGATGTTAACGGAACACATGTCACAGGGTTTGTGTGTGTGTGTGTGTGTGTGTGTGTACGTGTTCCATTATTCCACACAAAATTCTTACAAAATAAAATGTGTAGTCTGTAGTGTCTGTAGTACATGTACCAATGAGTCCAATACAAATATATCACCTTGTTTGTGTGTGTATCATATTAGCTACACACATAAATAATGGAAAAAAAGCATTGTTAAACAGTAAAATTAAATAAAACAAGGCTATGTTGGTCACTCCAAATGCTATTGCAGCTCCAGTGAACATCTCCACTCGAGATGGAACTCCCATCGAGTGGGTGGAGTGCTATAAATACTTTCTGGTTGGATATCAAATCAAAATAAAGGCTTGTGTTGTATCATACAACTGTTTCTAATTAGTCATCATTGAATGCCATTAAGTTTCTACTTTGAAGAAAATAAATGAGTGAGGAAATCTATGTGTGTGTGTGTGTGTGTGTGTGTGTGTGTGTGTGTGTGTGTGTGTGTGTGTGTGTGTAAAACAAATCTGAACTATCATATATATTTTTTTGCAAAAAGGGTAAAGTGTCCCTTTAAATGGAAACTAGGCTGAAAGTTGAGTAGTGTCCCAGGGCCTTAGCCCTTAACTGCAAGCTAACGTGTCAATGTAGACTGGGTAGTTGAACTATTTTAAAATGTTTTTCAAAATAGTCAAATGCAGCTAATAAGTTTAGGGGTAAGTAAGTAAGGCCCAAATGTATATATTGTCTAAGTCTTAGACTCTAAGACGGGGGTTAAGGGAGCACTCAATTTGTTTATCGTGATAACCTATTCCATCCACCAAGGCTTCAGATGGTTTAATTAGATTTTAAGTGATTTAAAGATGGAGTGCCACAATTTTTGTATTTTCCCAGTTTTTCATGTGTCTATGAGGTGACAGCACTTCATTAGACACACTGGAGTCGTTTTTATGTGCAATGGTGTATTAACTTTGTATTTAGGGTTTCTTCCTGGAGGCTGAACCCTTGACAGTCAAACGGGCCAATGAAATAAACAGTAATATAGTGTCATATTTTTTGAAAAAATTATACCTCCTTATATAACAATAAGACCTGATGATCATGTTTTAGGGTGGAAAAAAATCACGGCACTCATGCATTTGTTGTAAAACCTTACATACAGAGGAGGCCCAAACGTGATGCTGAGCGAACCAACCGTTTCCTTAACCTCATGATACTGCATATTGTATTGGTCATACAAAGTACAAGATATACATTGTGAAAATTAAAATGAGTGCTCTTACATCCCCTCCTCACACTGCACATCCGAAATCTAAGAGTGGCGCATGTTATTTTTTATGGTGGGTGGTATAGTCCCTATACCTGAATACATTTTGGAGGTATAGTTGGTCATGGTTAAAAGTCACAAACACAATACAGTACCGGTATACAGTATATAAACCAAACAGATTGATTAATGGATGGATTGAGATGGATGGATGGGTGGGTGATTGATTGTTTGTTTGACTAACAGACAGACAGACAGACAGATTGATTGACTGATTTCATAATACATGACATGAACCAATTCTCCTCTAATCTATTCAACTTGACAAGCACGCTCAACAACATATTTTCCAACTCATGCCTTTATTGTTTCTTGAACATATAGTGCATGATACTGTATACTAAAATATGTGCTACGGTAAAAAGTAGACTCGGGGACAGTTAAGCCTTCATTTGACAGGGTGCACGTTTTTTTACTTATACACCCTGCCAAATAAAGGCTTTAACTGTCCGAGTCTGCTCCAGTCCTGTTCCTGAGATGCACCGGACCAGCCTAAAATAGACTTGGTGGAACCCCCTTGTACTAAAATATGTGCTTCACACACGGTAGCTGCCCATTGATAGCTTACAAACAAAACACACAAGTTTACACTACAAATAATCCCTTTTATATATGCTGTTCGTACACACAGCTAATTAAGATTTGTATAATAATAATAATAAACTTTATTCATAGAGCACCTTTCATGACACGAGTGCAGCGCAAAGTGCTTTGTATGATCTGCAACAGCTGACTGACGTTTGTTCCACCGTGATGAACTAGTAAACAGTAAGGCCCACTTCAGGCATGTACACTAGAGTAAGTTTGGATATGTCTTATAACTGTGATATTCAAACCACAATAAAAAAAACATAAATCATTCTTCAATAATTGTCAAAAACACTATTTTACACTTACCTTTTCAATCAGCTTCATATAATATATGAAGCTGATTGAAAAGGTAGTGTAAAATAGTGTTCCCCATAGTGAGTACGATGGGGAACTCATAACGTACTTGTACATATTATGTACAAGTACGTTATGAGTTCCCCATCGTACTGAAGTCCATGTTTTTATGTCAGTGACAGTTGGTGAGTAAAAGTACAATAAGTTAATTGTGTTTCATAGCTGCAAGGTAAAAGAAGAACTGATTTGTGTGTTCCTGAGTGTTTCATAGCTGCACGGTAACTAACAGAAGAACTGATTTGTGTGTTCCTGAGTGTTTCATAGCTGCACGGTAACTAACAGAAGAACTGATTTGTGTGTTCCTGAGTGTTTCATAGCTGCACGGTAACTAACAGAACTGATTTGTATGTTCCTGAGTCCCACGTAACTCCTCCTTCTCCTGTTATTCTAATTAAGAGGCCCTCAGCGCCCAGAGCCATAGAGTAAGACAGAGTTACGACATTGAGGGGGCAGAAAACTGAGCGCCCGAGCGCTGTTCATGCAGCCTGAACTGGGACAAGCTGGAGTTGGAAATACATTGTTTTTTCAACGAGGGCGGCGCAAATAAGAGCTATTTCAGGCATGTGTGCAACATGACAACTGTTTTAAAGAATTGTACAGTAACAACTAAAGTCTCTGTAATGTTTATCTAGTACTATTACTAAAAGACAATCTAAAATAAAGGGATTTAAGCTTTAATCATCTTTAATCATTAAAGCTGGGCTGCTGCGTGAGTCCAATGCTTTTCTGCCAACTTCCGGTCCAGGACATGTCACTGTTCGCAATGCTCTTCGCCTCTAAGACTCTGTCTTACTCTATGGCTCTGTCAGCGCCTATCGCCCTGTAAACAGAAGGAGAAGAGGAGCCTGGGTTAGAGTCTGTCTGCCTCGCCACTGACGCTTGAAGCCCTACGTAACGTATACCATTACCAACCAACTAATCAATCAGTCAGCCAGCCAGCCAATCACATCATTAATCCACCCATGAGCTCATCATTTTTGTGTGACTGGGCTGTTTGTTTCGGGAAATAATTGAACATCCCAGTAAAAATAAAAATCCATCTCTAGGGTAAAAATGGCCAATATGTGTTGTTTTTTTCCTTATTACTGTGTGAGAGTGCAATTATCCAATCCACTAAACAACTCAAAGCAAGGGTGAATGCCAAAGCACTTGACAAGCACAATTTTGGGGGATTTTGGAGGCGAGTACCCACATGTTTAGCTGTGTTGCTCATTCCACGAACGACCCATCCTTACAACTAAGCTATACTTCCTTGTAAATAGGGATGGAGCTCGATAACCCGAAAAAATCTGATAAGAAGCTTATCGAGTACCCGTTATCAATAAGCTTTGGGCTTATCAAGCTTGTTATTGAGCATATAGCGGCATAGTGGCCCGGTCATGTTTAAACAATCAAGACAAGAGGCGATCAAGAAATAAATGCCAACCAGCGCTGTCCGGGTAAACACAATTAAGCCTTTAAAGTGGCGGTACATATACGTATTAAACAGTTTCTTTAATATTATTTTATTGGTAAAAAGGTCAATTGCATTCTGTCTGTTAGGAAAGTACTGTATTTGAAGGCCCTAGTAAAATATACTGGTTCTGTCCAGAATGTATTGTCTCCCGTCTTTCCACAAAATAATAGAAAATGCTCGCTAGTGGGCTCGATAAGAACCCCGCTCGATAAGCCTGATCGATAAGGTGATCGTTATCAATAAAAATGTACGAGCTCCATCCCTACTTGTAAAGGTGACTAATCAATTATAATAATATAAAATACAATATCAATTGGTATTATTGGAGTGGAGAAATTATGGATCAACAAGAATTTCTGTTGCCGCGTTGTATGAAATACAGTGTTTGCAACTGTATTACCCGAGTCCCGTGGTGGGAGTTCTGCACAGGGGGCCACGCACCCAAGTAAATTAATACACGAAACTGTCATTTGTATTGTTGACCTATTTCTAAAATATTAGTGCAGCTTTCGTGCAACTTTGACCCCTCTATCACATGGACCTATTTTTGGGGCGTAGTGATGTGGACACAAAAAACATAGTTCTGTGTGATAGAGGGGTCAAAAATTAACAAAAGTTACACTATATGGTAGAAATAGGTCAACAATATAATTAGTTATATTGTTAGTTTTGTTAGTTAGTTTTGTGAATTAATTTACTTTTAATGCGTGGCCCCCTGTGCCCCCCAGAAAATGACCGGAACTACTTAATATTTCACCAAAACCAGAGCAGAACTCCCACCACGGGACTCGGGCAATCAATGAATACAGTTTGCAACCACTATATTAATGATGTAGTATTTCATATCCCTTTAATGTTAATATGTGTGGGCTTTCCAGAGCGGGGTATAATCTGTAAAAAGGCTCTACTTACTCTTCTGGACTTCATCTGCGCCATTCTATGGAGGAACAGAACCCAGGAACGTTTCTTTAATTGATTTAGATCATCTGAATATTCAAGATATATTTGTGTTTTAGCCTGCAGTTATGCATATGCACATGTATGACCTTGTGACTCACCTTTGCTGCGGGTTGAGGTAATATTCGCTCAAACTCTTGGACGATCCAGCCGACCCCCCTGTGATGAGTGAAATATAGATGTTACACAGCAGTCTGTTAACGTCTCGCTCCCCATCCACTCCACATCTATGTGCTGTGTGAGCAGCAAACTCTCACTCCACTCCAGGCTCTCAGGGACAAGTTTTGGAGCACCACTCCCTCCTGGCCTGCTGTCGGAAGCATCCGTTTGGAAGCATCCGCCACCGTTTTAAGCATACAGCAGGAGCTCCGGGAGGTTTCGGATCTTCAGCAGTCCCAACAAGCCGCTCAACAGCATAGTGAGGCCCATAGAGCGCAGGAGCCTAGCAATCTCCTGTTTCTGTAGCGTGTGGCAGCTTGATGTACAAGTACACCCCCTGGACATGACGCTAGTATGTCACAGGGATTTACCCCTAATCCAATCCTTGATGCTGAGTGTCAAGCAGGGAGGCACTGGGTCCCATTTTTAGAGTCTTTGGTATGACCCGGTCGGGGATCGAACCCCGACCTCCCAGTCTCAGGGCGGACACTCTAACCACAAGGCCACTGAGCTAGCATAACAGCATGCTCAGGTTAAACAACTCATGTCATTGGTCAAGGATCTTGCTGACCAGGTCACCGCGCTCAGCACGCATCTCACTGCCGCTCCGTTCCAGCCGGCACGAGCGCCTGACACGGTCCCTGTGGACGCTCCGTCTCCCAGCCAGGAGCCCTATACCTCACAGCCCGGGGCGGCAACCTTTGACTCCCTCTGCCGGGAGTTTCTCATGCAATGCGAGTAACGTGTTTGATCTGCAGCCCATGCAGCATGTATTCCACTGACCCCGCCTGCATAGCTTATATTACCAACATAACCACCTGAAGGGCGCGCCAGTGGATCTATGCCAGCCTTGAGGGTTCTGCTACATACATGTAAATCTACAAAGGCTTTGTGTTCGAGTTTAAGGCTGTGTTTGACCATGACGTCCCGGGGCAGGACGCCAACACAGCTCTCTCTACCCTCCAGCAGGGCACTATAGCTCAGTAGCAACTAGCAGATTATGCCACTGAGTTCCACATCCTCGCCGCGCGCCTGTCTGTTTCCATTGACGAGCGACGCCGTGCACGTGAGTGTGACAGTGCTTCCCAGCATCACGCTGCTATCAAGCCATCTCCCGCCTCCACCCTCACCAGTCTCACTCGGGCACCGAGCAAGTGGGTGGCTTATCTCCAGCTGAGCGTGAGCACAGCCGACTATACATGGACTATGCATGTATTACGCCAGCTCAGTGCACGGTGTTCGCTCCTGTCCCATTCTGCTCCCCAAGGTGTCCACTTCCCGGCCACCAGGGGGCGTAGTTTCATCTACTCACGTGGACCACGTGGAAAGCATTCCCCCCCGGGCACTCCGTTCATCCTGGGCAGACCCAGGCTCCAGGCTATGGTTGGTAAAGTTAGACGGCCAGACTTAGGTCCTCAGTGCTTAGAGTTAGACGGTTAAACGTCATGCCGTTACTGTGCTTTATTCTCTCCTCTGTGAACCTGCCTTTGACTCTACCTCTCCTCTCGTCTACAGTGCACCCACCATGCAGTGCACCCATGCAGAATTAGCTACTTTTTTATTTAAACTATCAGGTGATAAACCCACCTTAAAATGATCTGATTCTTTGGTTGAGTCACGGATGTTTGAATTTAATTTGTAACTCAATCTTTATTCCATGGACTATTTTCCAATCAATCTGCTCTTTCAACTGCATTAAAATGCAAAGACATAACTTTTGACAAATGAAAACAAGCTCAAGCAAGTTCATTTCAATCAATCGCGATGATTTTCATATCGTAAGCCAGTGAAAAGAATGGCAACCGCTTGCATGAAAAACAACACATGACAATAACTTGCATGGTTTGGACAATGGTCTGCACTCCTCAGTAAAGTACACTGTGAATGATAATCAATTGGCTAAACATGGAAGACTGGTAGTTAAAGCAAATTTATACAAAAATAATACACGTAAAATAATGGTGCGCTTATAGTACAGTAACCCAAAAGAATACAAGACTTTCACTTACATAGGTTGGGACCCACTGAAGGACAATAGAGGGAAAATAAGCAAAATGAGAACATTGGCGGTGTCTTTTGAACTTTGAAGGGGACTTTTGGGGAATGAAATAAAACACATAAAAACTGACTTACTTTTCTGCGTCTGCAGGTGGTTTTGCCTCCGCTAAAAAAATACAAGACACCATTAACCCAACCGTCACATCACAATAATGAACTAAAGCTTAAGCACTGCGACACAGAGGGTGCCTTGCCTTTACTGAACAATTACAACCTTTTTGTTGCAGGAATTCAGGAAGGAAACCTGTGATGTCATTTGAATTTAAACATTGGTGTTCCGTTTCGAATCAAAATACACAATTCAAGGAAGTATCAGGGCCAACTGTGACTCAGAAAGAAATGGTTCAGTGTGTTAGGCCTACCTTTTTTTCTTTTTTGCGCTTTGCCACTTGCATTGATGTAGATCTCAGGCTGAGGGACCAAGTTCTCCAAGGTTCTCTTTATCTTTTTAATCACTCTGTGATGCACACACAAACACACACACACACACACACACACACACACACACACACACACACACACACACACACACACAAACACAGTAGAATGATTTCCTATCACCTCAACACAGTAAAAGTATAATTCTCTCCCTCTCCTCCTCACATTTGCTCCCGTGCTGATTAAGCACAGGAACCCATAGCATCCCAATTCTGGGCATAATAGGTGAACATTCTGCTAAAAATAGACAAACATTTTTCAAGTAAAGCCATTATACAGGCTCACAAGTCACAACGCGTAATAGGCTCATCATCATCATTTTTCGACCGCGGTCGAGATCATGGATAACGCCATGACGCCAGACTTTCCGGTCCTTCATTGCCGTCCCCAATTCCTGCTCACTGATGCATGATGTGTCCCTAGCGATGACATCAGGGAACGGCAGTTTTCTCCCTCTGGTCTGCTTTGAGGCAGGATTCCAGAGAAGAAGGGAAGATATAACCTCTATAACCTCATTGTCAGCTCTGTAGCAGTGGGCCGACAAACTGTGTTCATCTGGATCGGACTAGTGAAGAAACACGGGGAAGGTTGCTGTATATTAGATTAGTCGATGGGTGGCTCTTCCAAGATAGATTTTGCGTTCTCATTAGAAGGCGGGTGTACTGTAAGTGCCATCCAACCGTTTCTCTAAATTTCTTTGAAAGTGTCCATGTCTCGGAGCCATAGAAGAGTAGAATCGGCTTAATGGTCGTCCTTAATATTTGTACTTTTCATCTTACTAAGCTGGGATGACCAGATCGTATGCATGTCATTGCAGGCTGACCAGGCCATATACCCTTCCTAGTTTGAAAGTCCTTTTGGGAAGAAGATATATATATTATGAACCCAAATACTTGTATAGTCATCAACCTGTTTCAGAGGAGTGTTGTTACTGTTAAAACACTGTAAGTGTTTATATAATGTGGTTATTTGCATATATATTTACGTTTTCAGTTTTCGTCTCGTTGAGATAACAGTTGGAGGCCTGCTCAAGAGACTGAAGGAGAGCCTGAGCATATTCCAATGATTGACAGCTAAGCGCGATGTCGTCAACGAAGTCAGATCCTGTGATCTTCTGTGGCCAGATGTAATTTCTTGGGGTGTATTAGGACTATAGTAAATAATAAATAAAAAATCGCCATAATATTTTGTAAAAAAAATACATAATTAGCCCCATGCTCGAATGCCCCCACCCCCCCGGTCAAAAAAATGAACACTCATCTTTTACTTTCTCTAATAACAAACTAAAACATGAACCTTGGTTGAGAGACAGACAGATACCTGGGGGGGAACGGCTTGGTGGGGTCGTCCTCCTCCTCCTCCTCCTCATGGTCTGACTCCACTTCTATCGCAGGAATATGAGGCAGATTCTCTGCGTCTATAGAGAGGAAGAGAAGACCAGAATGGATGATTTACAAAGAGCATCATGGATGTGGCTCAATTCATGCTGAATGAAAAAAAAAAAAAAAAAAACTAAAACAAAAAGAACTAACAAACACATATTTTAAGTTAACATTTGGTTAAAAATGTATCATCTAAAAAAACGTGTTATGTTTTGTCTAAATAAAAATATCTTACCTGGCATATCTTCCTCGTCAAACACCTGATGCAAAGGAAAACCAACAACATTTAGACAGAGTAAGCGTGAAGTTAATTTGAGTACTGTAAAGTGCTCTGTAAATCCTGAAAGATTTGCCTTCGAAAATGTATGATGAAGAGTTGTTAATGTTACAGCAGTTACAGCAGTCCTCACTGGTCGACAAAACACCTTGAAGACCCTAACAGGAGCCCTAGTACAAGGTTTCTTCGACTCTGCATACACCTCCTGGTACCACAGCACCTCAAAGGCCCTTAAAACAAGGCTCCAGACTTCCCAAAACAAACTGGTCAGGCTACTACTTGGCCTCACTCCCCGAACCCACCTCACCCCTGCCCACTTTGACAGGCTGGAATGGCTTAGGGTTGACGACAGAGTACAGCATCTTGCAATGGGTCTGGTCCACAAGATTCGATACACCACCAAGATACCCATGTACCTGTCTAAATACTTCCTTAATGTCAACGAAGTCCACACCCACAACACCAGAGGGAGTGCAACAAACCATGTGCAACCCAGATTCGGCAAAAACAAGGGACTAAATTAATTTAGCTCCTATGCCACCAAAATGTGGAAGACCCTATATACCAACAGTCATTAAGACATGCAAATCCCTTGACTCCTTCAAACCCGCTCTCAAAGGGCACCTACGGACGGCTGCAATTTGAAACTGGCCCTGTAAAATCGGAATCCCCCACCCACCCCTTTTTTCCCCTCACTGTATATGTTTTTTTTTCTTCTTTTTACCTCTATGATGTTTTCCTGTTTTTGGCTATATAGAAGTGTATTATTTGTACGTCTCTAAATGTTATGATGAATTGAACATGGTGGACCCTAGAGCGTCACAGTCCCGCGGCCCGCCCCCTTTCAGAATTACAGTACATTTCAAGCACAACTCAATACAAGACTGTTAACTGTGGACGACACCATAAAGCATTACTGTACACTTGTTGTAACTCGTCGTTCTAAAAAGGGGCAGGACTGCGACGCTCTGTTGTAAACCAGTGTAATGCTTTATGGTGTCCGTAGCCTCTCCTCTGAGAGTGGTTTTGAATACATTCATTCTCATGGCTGTTGCTGCCATGACCCCTCAAATTCCCTCAGGGGATCAATAAAGGTTATCTTGTCTTATCTTGTGTACAGTTACAGTAGCCTACTGTGCATTCAAGGGATTTTAAATAATATTACCTCTGTTTCCTCAGGTTCGTCCGGTTCTTCCTTGGCCACAGGCTGTGGAATTGGAACAACTGTTTCCAGAGCGTCCATCAATACGACAA
The DNA here is from genome assembly GCF_963924005.1 of Protomyctophum bolini. Taxonomy (NCBI): domain Eukaryota; kingdom Metazoa; phylum Chordata; class Actinopteri; order Myctophiformes; family Myctophidae; genus Protomyctophum; species Protomyctophum bolini. The sequence continues at coordinate 50,137,519 of NC_137862.1, read as the reverse complement.
TCCGACCAAGCATTCCTTGCCTATGAAGAAGAAATTGAACCACTTGAATCTCAGCATCCCTATATTGGTATTGGGAACATCCGTTAAAAATAGCAGATCTACACCTTCACGACGTGTGTTGTCACGCATCACGCATCAACGCATTGTCAGCTATTTTTGGAGAAGATATTGGTGTATTCGGATAAAAGCTGTCCAACCAAGTGCAGTCATAAGTTTGTGGCTCAGTTTGACTACCAGTATATTCAAAACTTGCCTATAGGTGTACACTAGAGGGCACAAGAGAGCCAAGTAGAAATTCATTTTCTGAAGTGATTTAAGATGACTGGCTGAACTCAATGGTCAAGGGACCTGGCAGAACTGTACCCTTAATGTACTTTGGAATACTACCTGAGTAAAAGTCCAGTAAAGTAATAATACCTCAGAATTGTACATGAGTACATGTACTTAGTTACTGTTATGTGTGTGTTATAATAAGCAAATACACATGTATGATATTTTTAAGCCGTGAATGTGTAGTCAACATGTTTGTGGATGCTTTGGATCCTTGGATTACTGCCTCCCCCTGGCCAGCCGGGGCACCTGATGGAGAGGAAAGGAACTGGTTGGAATAACGTGTTCCTTCCACGCGCTACGTCCAACCAGGGAAACTCCCCCCCCTGTCAGGTGTAAAGGAGAAACTTGGACACTCAGGCATGAAGGGAGCATGAGTTAAGTCCGTTTGCTCTCCCCAGGTTGGCGGAGGGTGTGCAGAGCCCAGGATCACATTAGATAATTGACACAGGGGTGAAAAATGGGTTACAAAATCGTGGGATAAAAAAATAATTAGAAAAGAAAAAAGGAGGCATCTTATATTAGGAAACTCTGAATAGATAGCCATGCCATTATAGTTGTACTCACTCTTTGTTTATGCTGCTCATAGAGGGACTCCTGCACAGGAGGGACAGAAATGCATCAGTGAACCTTAAAGCCTCCGCTTACAAAGTACCGTACGGTTATATGACAGTGTAATACAGTATAGTTGTTGGCTACTGTATGATAAACAAGGTCCAAGGACATCAAAACGTACGAGTCATCCACAACCGTGCGCGCACGCACGCACGCACATACACACACACACACACACACACACACACACACACACACACACACACACACACACACACACACACACACGCACGCACGCACACGGCACACAATACAAATGCATAGTGATTTACCTGCTTAATCCATTTTCTTCCTGAATTTCGAAGGCACAGGGGAAGAATAGAACATACAGACATGTAGTAGTGTAGTGGTCGTAATTATAATAATAATGACATGGCAGTATGAACTCATAATTAAAGAGAACAGGGACACATACTGTACTGTACAGTAGCAATGCTGCAGCACTAACCTTGGCTGCGTCTGCCTTGACAGTCACAGGCTGAGGCCGGGTGAAGCTCTCCGAGATCCATGACAACACCTTCTTTCCACTGAACACATGGAGGGAAAGAAGACGGTTATGCAAAACAGACGAGGAGCAAAACAAAATGTTTTAATGTTCTGCATTCCCTTTTTTTGTTTTGCTTTCCATTCTTGGGAACCCTAGGACACTGGAGGACACCCCAGAAATATATCGTCGGAAAACACCGCCCTTCGGAACATTGACCCCTTCGGAAACAGCGGACCGTCGGAATTATGGGTGGACCCCTATTAGGACACCCCGCTTTTGTGTGGCAACCCCATTTGGTGTTTTAACTAAGCATTATGTTATACTTTAGCTATTGGAAATTAGCAGATCTACAAGCTCATAGTGTGCCACCGAGTGGTGTGCTACGAGCTTGTAGGTCTGCTATTTTTGAATAATCGTGAAAATGCGGCACAAATCTTTGAATATATAATATATATTCTTTCAGAAGACATTTGTTTTATTTCGACGTCAGGTCTAAATGTGTTTTAAACATATAAATGAATGTCAAAGTAGGTCAAAGGTTTGTAGAATTATGTACAATTCCTGGAATTTCAGGTATATTGTCTTGATTTAACAGCGTAGTGGCCTGAGTGACTTACATTTAAAAGACCACAATGCTGTCAATACATGTCAATGTGTCCCTTTTTAGTTATTTTAGCCATGAAAGCACATAAACTCAGGACATTTTCCTACTCATTTAAAAAAACCCGAATAGGATCCAATGGCTTCCTCGAAAATCAAAATGAAGAAATAATGTAATGTGAAGTATGAGTTGTTGTCAATTATTCATGATACACAATTTGATTGACCACAGTACAGTTCAGTATGTTGACAACGCCGCTCTGTGTAATATGCCACCAACGCTCCCTCCACTTAACCTGCCTTAATTAAGGACATTTGTTATATAAATACACAAATAACACAATCATAGATTTCATGTCAAAGATTGTGAGTCTTCAGGCTGTGAAATGCTGGGATCCACCCAGGTGCATTCATGTCTGACCAGCATTTAAAGACATACGTTTTGAACCCATTTAGGCTTGACGTCGACATTTTTCTAAACCCTGACAGTTTTCTGAAATACCTGTTTCTACATCAGTGGTTCTCAAACTATTTCATGTCAAGGAGCCCCAAAAATATATGTAATTGGCCGCCGACCCCCATCTGAAAACATGTTGTTCCAGGAGCAAAGATTTGAGTTAAAAATGTTCGCTCTGAAAGTATAATGCAATGATTTGCGCCACATTTTCACGATTTTTCAAAAGATCTACAAGCTCATAACGAGCTTGTAGATCTGCTATTTTTCAATTGCTAAAGTATTATAAAATGCTCAAAACACCAAAAAGGGGTTCCCGTCCTGCATTAATAATGACTTGTATTAACAGCAATAATATGGGTTTAAACCAGGGGGGCAGTCAGACGGATATTTTGTGAAGCCACTAAGGAAATGAAATTTATATAATGGCCTGTTGTGGCGCTGTCACTGGACCCAGAAAAACCCATAGCCCCATAGAAGTCCATGTATTTGGGCCCAACTTCACCTAGACTGTATTACCTTAATAAACATGGTCATGAATACTTTTTGCTTCCAGTCACTAGTTTAAAGTCTCATTTCTAATGTCATAATATTCTTTTTGGAAAATTATGGTCCCATTTATTAAAAAAATGACCATAAAGTCGCGCATGTTCTGAGGGGCGTGGCTACCGTTACAGTCTATGAACGGGATCCCCCACCCACTCGAGTCAAAATAAAAACCAACGAAGAAGAAGGGGGAAGTCCCGCCTCGTTGTCTGGGCCAGCCAATGGGCCAGCTGGCCTGAACTGGGCCAAAACGGATCTAGAAAGATGGCGACTTCCATTGCAAGGACTGACAGGCTTCATTTTACGTTCACGTTAGACCCGCGGAACGCTTTGTCCATTTTTTTTACAGTCTATGGTTTAAACTAGGGATGTGCCGATGAGACATTTTGGGCGATATCGATATCTGATATAATTAATAGCCGATAACCGATATTACCGATTATCGATATGATCTCATTCTGTATTGAAGAAATATTTAAAAAATTGTCCATTCTGAAAATACATGTAACAAGGGTATCTGCACTGCAGGCTTAGGCAATACAAGTCAGATTGAACTTAAATACATTTATATTGTGAGCTTGTAGATCTGTTCAAGCTGTTACTTTGGGGCTTGTTTAACTGTAAGGACAGACCGATTAATCGGACCCATATATACGGTAATCGGTCTGATTTATTAATCAAACTGATGCCGATTAATTTAAAAACAACTACAATGTTTGCAGATTAATCTCCCATCACTAGTTTAAACTATACGGCTCACCTGACACTGCTCTCCTCAGGTTGCTTTGTCTTCTTGGCGGCTTTGGGAGCTGTGAATTATGGGAGGAGGAGGTGACATTGGATTATACAGTTGCAAAGAGCGAGTTACTGCTTGGATTATGTCGAGCTTCCATAGATGTGTCCAAGTGATGCCTTACATTTCACTCTGGGTTTGGGTGCTTGTTGAACCTTCATTACATGTAAAGAAATGGAGAAGCATTATTGGACAGTTTGGAAGACGAGGAACACACAGAAATGGTGCAGGTGATCAAAAGCTCTCCTTTTGACACTTTAAAAAAATCTAAAATCTGTGTAGGTGAGTATCACGAGAGAGAGAGAGAGAGAGAGAGAGAGAGAGAGAGAGAGAGAGACATAGAGCATGACTTACAGGAGGAGGCTTGAGTTTAACAGTAGGGGGTGGCGGTTTCTCTGGTTCCTTTTTCTCTGGAGGTTGGGGCACCACTTTGCCCACCCAGCTCAACATCCTGCAGCGAGATGGTCAGTCTGAAGTATAGGAATGAAAAAATACATATACGTGTATAAAAATGTCAACTTACTGTTGACTTTATACTATTTGAATTGGGGAGAAGATATATGGAGTGGACATGCCGATCCGGATCTTCAACTAATACAATCGGAGGTTTGCGCGCGAACACGCACGCACGCACGCATGCACACACACACACACACACACACACACACACACACACACACACACACACACACACACACACACACACACACACACACACACACACAGACACACACAGACACACACAGTATATTGACACCTGTTTCACTGTGCAAAGCAAGTCAATGAGGGGACAATATTTGACCTGCTCAAATGTCATCTCCTGCTCCCTCAGGTCTGGTGACTCGTGACACCAACCTCCTTGAGCTCCCCAAGATCAACCAGTGTTGTTTTAGTCAGCACATTTTTTGTTTTAGTCACAGTCTCTTCAATAGTTTTCATTTAGTTCCAGTCACATTTTAGTCACCTGGAATGTCTATAAGTCTATAGTTTCAGTCGACTAAATATCATAAGATTTTAGTCGACTAAATCTACAGTTGATTTAGTCGACTAAAATGTATTTTGTCAGGCCTTGATGCCGTCGTAATGACTGACTTTACACTTGCTGAAAATAGCAGATCTACAAGCTCTCAACGCGCCGCGCTTGCGATGCGTTGTGAGCTTGTAGATCTGCAACCAAGTGTAAAATGACTTATACTGGATCTCTTGTCCACTAGTCCCTTCCTTTCCATTTTATTCCGGTTTTAATTTGTTGACAAAATTGTCAGTATATTTAGTCTTACTTGTAGTCATCATAGCTTAGTTTTCATCTAGTTTCCATTTAGTTTTCGTCAGTGGAAAAAGGTAGTAGTCAATGAACATTTTTCGTCTTAGTTTTAGTCGACGAAATCAACACTGGGATCAACTACCTGCATACCTGGGGCGAGAGGGCTTTTTCTGTCCCAACCCTGTGGGACTCCACCTCTTCCATATATGGCTTTCCCCAGCTAAGTCTTAGCCCTTATTCCTTAGAGTTTTTTAGAGGTACAGTACTATAGCCCCTCCGACGTTTGGCTTTTGAACGTCATATGGAAGCCATGCCTATGGACGTTTAATGTTTGTTTAGGGCACATTTAACAGAGTGGTATGGAGCCACGTCTATGGACTTGTAATGTTTGTTTACAGCAGTAAACATGTGGGTCAATGTAAATATTAACAGGCGCTTCCCTCACATGCACACAAGTGTAATATTTTTTCCTAATGAAGTATATTTTCTTTTGTTGTTTTCTCCTTCCTCCTCCCCCCAATGTAAAGCATCTTTGGGTACTTACAAAAGCGCTACTGTATATACATTTTAGATATTATTATTATTACTTTGAATTATCGATTTCTAATCAACGAATCAACTATTGAAGATATCTCACTAACTAGTTTCATCATGGCAAGCTACTACACACACACAAGTTGACACAACCCAAACTCATACCAAAGTGTAATTTTGATAAAGATCCTTAACCCATTCTGGGCGGGAACCCCTTTTGGTGTTTTAAGCATTATGTTATGCTTTAGCTGTTAAAAAAAAAGCAGATCTAGAAGTGCATAGCGCGGCACTGAGTGCCGTGCTATATGAACTTGTAGGTCTGCTAGTTTGAAAAATCGTGAAAATGTGGTGCAAATCTTTGAATATATATTCTTTCGGAGCAAACGTTTTTAACTCAAAACTTTGCTTCTGGGGGGTCCCTGGAACAACATATTTTAAGAGGTCGGCGGCCAAATACATATAATTCTCTAGGGGTCACTGAAATAGTTTGAGAACCACTGACATAGAAACATGGGTTTTTCAGAAAACTGTCAGGAAGAAATTTGTAGAATCGTCCTCAGGTCGAAATGGGTTCTAGGACACGCCCCGAAAATATCATTGATGATACTGTACAGTACAATGAGTACATCACGTGGGCTCACTTTTTAGACGGGATTGAAAGCATCTGAATGGGAACATAGAGACCCCCTTTTCCACCGGTTGGTTCCCAATGGGAACCGTTTCAGTTCTTTTTGGTTCTTAGTCCATGAGCCAGAGCTCCAAGATTGGTGGGGAAAAACTAGACCTATATTAAATTCTTTATAGGATCAATACAAGTAAATTAATACACGCTAACCCTTCCGCAGTAGTAGCTTTTTCCTACATAATGCAGTAGTAGCTTTTTCCTACATAATGCCTCATTTGCATTATTTAAAAATGTAAAGTTTGTAGTACAATAAATCATTGTCTTCGTGTAAGTACTCAAATGGGGAAGTTTCATGGTGATAACAATCTAATATAGGTATTGTTTTGCTCCACTCAATTCATAATTAACGTTCCTTTTTTAGAGCTCTGGCTCATACTTTTTACCAGTATGAAGCCAAATGTGCCATCCAAAGCACTAGCATAACTTTCTATCCACACTTTTCCTGGGCTGTGTGTGCTCCAGTTCCTGTCGTTTTGATCCAATAAAAGCCAATGAAACTGGTCAGATGACCAATGATATCCAATGAAATCAACAGGAACTGGAGCACACACAGCCCAGGAAAAGTGTGGATAGCCACCAAGCCTGCATAGAAGACACGGGGAACGTTTATCGGCTCTGTGATGTCATTATCAAGATTATCTTATCAGATGGCAGTCTTATCTCCCCGAGTCACGTGCCATCATAGCCCCTTTAACCCGTTTAGAACTTGAGAACGATTCTACAAATGCCTTCTAAATCCTGAAAAGCTATATGTTTCTAGGTCTGTGGTTCTCAAACATTTTCATGTCAAGGACCCCCCATATAATATAATATATTATATAATGTAATATAATAATATATGTAATTGGCCGCTGACCCCCCATCTGAAAATATGTTGTTCCAGGGACTGTTTGCGATCTTTTCAAAAAATAGCAGTGCCGCGCTATACGAGCTTGTAGATCTGCTAATTTCAACGGCTAAAGTATAACACAATGCTTAAAACATAATGCTTAAAACACTGAAAGGGGTTCCCGTCCTGAATGGCTTAATAGAAACAGTCCTTTTGTACACCTGAGGACAGGTAGGACAGAACGGTTAACGTGAAACTGTGCGTAGATGCTCATTTTAATGATTTCACAGCATTGAAGAAGAAAAGTGTTGTTTTCGTCGACTAAAACTACGACGAAAATTGTTTGTCAACTACCTTTTTTCACTGACAAAAACTAAATACAAACTAAGCCATGATCACTAAAACCATGACTAAATATACTGTCGATTTTGACAACAAATAAAAACTAAAGTAAAATGTTAGGAAGGGACTATAGTGGACCAGAGATCCAGTACAAGTCATTTTACACTTGGTTGCATGCTGAAAATAGCCAATCTACAAGCTCAAAACGCGTCACGCTGCGACGCATTGTGAGCTTGTAGATCGGCTATTTTCAGCAAGTGTAAAATCAGTCATTACGACGGCATCAGCATCGCCAAAATAAATTTTAGTCGACTAAATCAACTGGAGATTTAGTCGAGTAAAATATTATGATATTTAGTCGACTAAAACTAGACTAACACTAAAGCATTCCAGGTGACTGAAATGTGACTGAAGCTAAATGAAAACTATTCAAGAGACTACTGTACGACTAAAACTAAAATAGAAATTTGCAACACTGCTTCATAGGTAACCGAATGTAAAAAGAAAAGAAAAAGAAAAAAAAGCTGAGGTTCAGATGGAGCTGCAATAGTGTAAAGCTACTTCTCCAACGCAGTTCCATTGGTGAGCTGTGATGATGGCCAACATTTAGACAACGTGATACTAATGAAACAGCATCAACATCTGGTTGGTTCCAGTGTTTCAGAGCCATGGAGGGGAGAGGCCAGCCAGCCAATAGCTGCTGAGACGTCTCCCCCCCCCCCCCCTCCCCCTCTCCTGTTTGTGACCATCCACTCACCTGTGTTGTTTACACCAGTGGTTCCCAAAGTGTGGTCCGGGGACCCCCAAAGGACCTTGAGGGAGTTCCAGGGGGGTCCCCAGCTAAATGATAGTTTGTAACCAAATGGTCTGAGAGAGTGTACAAATGGAACCAAATTGATTTTACAATATAATTTGGGGGTCCCAGAGATAGAAATTCCATTAAATGGGGGTCCGTAGACTAATGCGTGTCAAACTGGAGGGTCCTTCAAATTAAACGGTTTGAGAATCACTGTCATATCTTTTCTAATGGGGGTCCGCAGGCTAATTTGTGTCAATTTGGGGGTCCTTGACATGGAAATGTTTGGGAGCCACTGGTTTACACGGACATGACAGGCAGGTAGAGACGAGAGGGACGCCATAGGACTGTTAAACACAATAGTCACACTGCAACTGCATAGCTCAATTCATTTGAGCTCATTAGTAAAATAGACTGAATGTTTTCAGAAGGAAAACATCCCGTGGACATGTGTTGAAAATTAGCACTTGTCTTGTGCTATAACAACAATCTGGTTTGTCCAATGTAACTGTGATGTCCATGTTCAAATAAACATAAACATAAACACAGTCCATAATGCAAGATTAATATCTATGCCACGTTACATAAAAAAAAAATGGATTAAGCTAATACGATTCAAACAAAAGTATAGCCACAACGGAAGATGTACAGCTATATAGTGCTGTAGCATTAAAAGATTGACCGTGATAAAACAAAGTATAAAAGCAGCAAAGAGAAAACAGCACATTCACTCTCCAACAGTGACACAGCAGGTGAACGTTACAGGGATTTGTTAAACATAATCATCGTCAACGGTGGTGTAGTTCCAGACCACCCAAAATCAATGTACCGTGTGTGTATGTAGCTTAGCTCGAGAGGTGGAACCATAGCATTAGTAGTGTGTTCTAATAGGTTGGGTGACCACTGGACCTCGGAAGGAATATCTGTCTGGGTGTGTAATAGGGTTTTTTTTTTTTAGGGTAGGGGTCGGTTGGTGGGGCTCTGCAGGGGGTTCATATCTATAGCTTACCTGAGGGCTTCAGCAAGTGTCCAGCATCCCAGAGGCTCTGAGAGTGTGCAGGTGGAGGAGCTCCGAGCGTTGTGGGGGGATTAGAACGCAGTGGGCTCTGCTAACAGGATTAACTGGACTGAAGGACAGAGCTAAAGGCTGGGAACGGGCCTTAGATTATAGTGTCTCCAACAAGAGGAACCCGTCGGGGACGCTTTCCACTCAGAGCCGGTCCCGGTCCGGTGCCACCCATGGCTGAGGGAAGTAGGGGCTGGAGCACCCCCTCCCCCCCAGGCACAGCCCCCCCCCCCCTCAGACAGGGGGGGGGCTGTGCTGGGGCTGGGCTGTAATAATAATATTAATCAAAACAGATTACTGACTAGGCCTAATAAATATGCTGTATGACAGTATCGGTGCCTTATCCCGGTTAAGGGAGAGGGAAAGTAAAACCCACTTTTCTGCGCAAAAATGCGCGTGCACGAGGCGTGTAAAAGACACTAAAGACACAGACGTGAACTACAGACACACACAGACAGACTGATATACAGTAGATGTGACTGATTTCAGTATACTATAGAGCAGTGGTTTCCAAAGTGTGGTCCGGAGACCCCCAGGGGTCCTTGAGGGAGTTCCAGGGGGTCCCCAGCTAAACGATAGTTTGGAACCGAATGGACCCTTATCTGTAACTCTGACAGTGAACAAATTTGTACACTCAGAGTTACATTGACATTGAATTGGATTGAATATAAATTGGGGGTCCCAGAGATAGAAATGACATTAAATTGGGGTCTGTAGACTAATATGGATGTCAAACTGGGGGGGTCCTTGAAATGAAACAGGTTGAGAATCACTGCTAGAGCCGTGGGGCTAATTAGTGTCAATTTGGGGGTCCTTGACATGAAAAGGTTTGGGAACCACGGCTGTAGAGCATGTTTATGTGCTTCTGGTCATAACTCCTTACGTACAGTAAGTAAGCAGAAGCATAGCTTTTAAGAGCCTTTCCTGACATATAGGCACCAGTTAGATTTAGAATTGCATTTTTTTAATTTGAATTTTTGAATGACATATCAAGTAAGTGTCCACAGTACATACAATGAATTAAAGTAATTGCTACTGATTTGCTCTCAGATTCAGAATATGAGTGTATACGCTGCAACCACTGGGACTAAAGCTGTTAATGTGGGCCCTAGGAGGATTAGCTGCTAACGAGGTTAAGTAGCCGACAGCGTCAGCGAAATAGAAGATTGGACAGTCAGTAGTTCTTGCCACTAGAGTTGAACCTGACGATACCTCCCATGAACTCTCTTGTTTATACCGATAATATGCCTGTACAACATCATAATTGGATAGTTTATATCACACACACACACACACACACACACACACACACTTCAGAAGCTGACTGATACCGACCATTTACACTTTTTACTATAGTTTCCTTTTACCTCCTGTGAGCACCTGGTTGTTCATGTTTTGTGTTTTTTGTTGTCGTTGTAAGAAATAAAAAAATATCTAATAAACACAGACATACAGTATCAAACACATACAAAGGTGGAAATACCGTAATAAAATATAATGTGACAGAATGTGTTATGGTATAGTTAGTGTGTCCAGTAGATGGCACTGCAGTGCAGCCGTTAAGAAGCAGCTTGACCTGCATGCAGGAATGCACTTTATCAGCCTTTCATCCCTGAAACCAACAGACCTCTATGGGCTCAATCATCATGATCTAATTAAGCGTATTACATGGCTTGGTTGAATGCTTGACTCTGATCAATCGCCAAATTCAGCGGTGTGTTATTTCGGGATAATGACCGCTCTGCCCAAGGGCAGAAGGTTCCTATAAACGACAGTGGGTGCCCACCTTAGAGTAGCCTATATATTTTAAGGTGCCCACCCGCCCCGCAACTTATTATTTTGCCAGTGGGTGCATATAAGCTCTCAGGCACTCCCGGAGTTGACCTGTATTTGTATTTATCTATTCAGCACAGTATAAAAACAACACAGTGAACATATAAATATAAGAAGGGTAAAGTGCTATAGGCTGAGGCATATGAGCGAGGATTGGAGAACAGACGATGCCGTACCCAGAAAATGGATTCAATTTGATCAACTGCACATCCTTGTTTTCCGACTGTGCTGCAGCTGCTGGGCAGACGCCGGCCAGCGCGACACTTTATGGAATACTTTCATTAACAAGCGAGGAAACACCTCCGCTTCGCGTCGGTGGTTAAAGGGATAGACACTGAATAGGTGAACGAAATAGGAACGAGCTTTCTATCACTTATCGCTCTGGATAAAGTAGGCCTAAATAAATACTCAAGTAGTGAAGTACAGATACCCCAACATTGTACTTAAGTGCTAAAGTACAGCACTTAAGTAAATGCACTTAGTTACTTCCTAAGTTCCTACCACTGGTTTTATCTGCACTTGGATGTGTGCGTGCCACTTTGCCCGAGCGCTCTCTCTCTTTCCACGTGTAGCCTAAGTGGATGAATGGATGCGTGGAAACAAGTATGCTAGAGAAGGCTGTGCAAGATGGAGAATGTCACATTGTCGTAGATGGAAATGAGATGTGAAGCCAGGATGTTTTTTTTTTGTAATCCTTTATAGCTACTAAAACAAGTTATGGAATTAATGGGGATCAATTTCATTGTTCCTTGCAGAGAAAGTAGGCTACGTGTCTTGGCTGCACAGTTGGACCAAAAGCTTTTAGAATCCGCTGTGGAGTGGAGGTCATACTAGTAGAAGCTGTAGTCCTGGAGGTATGAAAGTACATTAAATAGCACATTTTTCAAACCCAATGAAAAGACTCTGAACATTTTCTTGCACATAATGCAATATAATACGGTTGGGAAATATAAAGTATTCATAATGTTACTTATGCATGTTAATTATGTATTTATTTTAGACCAAAGAACACTCGGCATAATCTGTTGCATGATGTGCAGTAGTCTTTGTCTCTGTAATGCCCTGTAATCAGACACTGGAAAAAATATTTTCACAATATAAGTGATGTATTGCCATACTTTTTGTTCTTGCTTAATGTAAGTCGCTCTGGATTAAGAGCGTCTGCTAAATGCCTAAATTGTAAATTGATTCCTAAGCCAATAATGCTGCTGCTCAGACAAAACTCAGTCTAATCACTAATCAGAACAACTGACGATATTTTCAATGTCATTAATGCATTTTTTCTTCTCTTTTGGGCGACTCCTCTGTGTACCACTAGTGGTACAAGTACCAGTGGGAACCTCTGTATTAAAAGATACAAGATACTTTTTTAAGTAAGATAATATTTTTATGGTTTGCCTTTGACCTACATTGTCTAACGTTTTGTATTGTAATTTTCTTAATCACTACTGTAGTGAACTTCACAGCACTACTTAGTTATTTCTCAGCGTGGTCATTTATTCACAGGTAAACAAAACCACAGCCTGCTAGCGCATTAATTCAGTCATTCTGTAATTCAGGGCTCACAGAGCCATTCTGTTATCATTCGTTATGCACTTGAGCCACTATTTAAGGTAATTTATTTGCCTTTTTTGAGTATTAAAGAAATACTCCGTTATGAGCGGTGTTGTTCTTTCATACATGTAAACCCCTAGACTTCAGAACAGTCCGTAAGTTACCGTAACAGTTATCAACGTGGCTATGATTCGGGATGCTTATCGGCTAAATGTTATTATTCATAAGAATGTCATATAAAAGCATATAAGTATGCGTATACGTCTGTGACGTTTTTTATAACAAACCAAACCGTTTCGGTTTGAAAATTGGCCAAAGCAGGAAAAAGGGCCTATAGCTGTGTATTTAAAGGTATATTCAGTGATTTCACGTAATTCAAATATCACTTATTTTTTTGTTTTGTTGTGATAATCCTCTCTACTATAGAGTGTTCTGACCATATAAGGAGTTCCTCCCTGTCCCCAGTTAACCCCTGGGGGTCAAAAAACCTCAGGTTTCGTTTTTGGCTCTCTATCCTGATTGGATGATTGGTTTTTTGAGCGAAATCACTGAATATACCTTTAAAATATCATGGGCCATGGCCACCCTCGCCCATGGCGATTGCCTCTCAAATAAAAATCCCTACCTATGTTTGCACAAACAGCTTTCATGTCCCTCCACAGGCCATCACTCTTCACCCCTTTATCCACCCTCTCCATCTCTAATTACTGCACCACACCGAGGGACGTCACACAAGATGAATGTGTGGGAACGAGGAGAGGAAAGATGCCACACCACCGGGGAGGAGGTGTGTTTGTTAATGAGATGGATCTGATTTGGCAGGTATATAGCACAGCTTGGCAGTCAAACTCCTTCCAAGGAAGCCAGGAGGTGATATCAGTTGCATTTTCCACTATAGCTACAGCACCTCAGACAGATAAATCTGGCTGCCCAATAACCCCTATTCCGACTCCTGTCTGTCTCTGAGAGTTTCTACTTTAGGAACATGGATTAAAGCTTGCGTTTTCATATGCTTCGTTTTCAAGAGATGAAAGGAGAGTGTACGGCAGGATCTAGGGGTGGCTGTCGCGGTTGAAAAGGCAACGTGCCGTAGATGGGAATGAGCGAGATGATTGATGGAGGATGAGAGAATGAGGAAAACATCAGGGCCTCAGCACAGCTAGAGGCTGGTCTTGAACAGCACGTATTTACTCATCTATCTAGTCCTTCTTGGTTTTGTTATCTCAGCTGAAATCGCTGGAATCGCACGCACGCACGCACGTCTATTTTTATTGGCCTAAAATATTATATATATTCATAAATCCACTTGCTGACCGGCTGTTAGTATTGGGCAATTTTTTCGTAGGGTTTTCTTGTGACCCTAACATTAACATCCTATGGCAGGCAAAAATGTCCCATCGCCTGAAGGGATGTGACGCTCTGATTGGTTCTGAAACTTCAGAGTCAGAGTTTCTTGCTGAAACCGTCTGGAACTTCACTAAGCCTTTAATGAAAAAATAAATTGCCCAATACTAACAGCCGGTCAGCAAGTGGATTCATGTGTATGTATATATATATATATGTATATAGACAATATTTTAGGCCAATTAAAAAAAAGAGTATATAGGCTACCACATTTCCCACTTTAAACAAAAGAAGCCTGTCAGCTGCCGGACTAAGACAATCAGTGGTGTGTCCTCAAATAGGGTTTAAATGTCACTTTGCAGCAGGCCATGTTTACAAAGTATACAGAAAATCCAATATGGGGGAAAACAGTGTTATTTAAAATATCCTTGAGGCACTAGAAATAATTGCGAATGCAGTGAGCACTAACTATGAGACCCTGCAGATCATGTCTGTCTGTCTGTGTGTCTGTCTGTCTGAAAAAAGGTCTGTGTGTGTGTGTGTGTCAGACTGCCACAACAGCTGCGTTCGCTTCCCGCGTTAACGCGTCTTACTGGCATTAGTTAAAAAGAAGGACAAAAACATGTACACACATCGATTACAATAGGTGTGTTACCTCTGGCTACTGTAGGACTCAAATGCTGCTCACAAACATTTTGTTTAACATTATTTTCTTTACTTATGGACTATATACACAGTGAATTTACTGTCGGTATGCACACACACACACACACACACACACACACACACACACACACACACACACACACACACACACACACACGCACACACACACACACTCTGACTCACTTGATTGCACATATCGTTTTTTCGATGGACACCATTGTCTCTCCATTAAATGTTCTCTTTACCTGTCTCTATCTCTCATCTTGCTCTTACTTCTGAAATTGAAACAGTAGCCTTTCTGTGCTTTGTCACCATGTGAATCATAGCTTCAAATTGACATATTGGTTGTTCAGTTTGACCCACCCGTTTTGGGGATAATGGCTTATAGAGTGATGTCGTGCAGAAAATAGCGAGTTGAGAAAACAGGCTTGAAAGGTTCACTTCTGTGGTCTCTAACATTACACCTAGCTACATGTTTAAGCATTAATTTCATATTTACATGTCTTCTGTGGACTCTAACATTACACCTAGCTACATGTTTAAGCATTTATTTCATATTTACATGTCAATTTTACACTTATTTCAGACATGTGAACAGTCTGCCTGTGCTATTAACCCATTTGGAAATAAATAAATAAAAGTTTTTCTCCTCTGGTGAAAAGCAAGAGTTTGTGCGATGGCAGGCTCTCGGTCAAATCTGGTCACATTATATCATTCAATCTCACTTTCCCCTCACATACAGTGTTCCAATTCAGGCAGCCAGGAATACTGCTATTGGCACTGCTGAAGTCAGAAATAACCAGTGCTAACTTAATGCACCTCATGGACATGCTGAAGACTGTAATGCCTATAATGGTCTATAGACCCACAGCAATTTTCTGTCGCTCTCACTTCTGCTCCTGTTTTATTTCATCTCTTTCAAATGCTAACCCTCATATTATCTTCTCCAATCCAATCCAATCCAATCCACTTTATTTATATAGCACGTTTCAAAACTCAGGTTTTACAAAGTGCTGTACAGGAGAAAATAAAATAAAATACACTATAGCTACCACACAGAACAACTACAGCAAGAACACAAAGTACAAACAGTGAAAACAACCGAGACACATCACGGAAAAGTACAAGACGCAACATCGTCACAGTGAAACAAAACATTTACAAGGACCGAAGAAACTCAAGCTGAATTAAAAGCCAAGGTATAAAGGTGGGTCTTTAAAAGTCTCGATGGAAGGGGCCAATTTGACGTTCCATAATTTGGAACAGAAAAGGCTTCTCACGAAGGTTCTTCATAAATTGTTCAGTCTCTTTCCAAAACAATCTCTGCTCCATCACACACTCGAAAGCTTTCATCCGCCATCTAATCCATTAGACAACTTCTGCAATTTGATTTCCACATTGTGTTCTTTGAAATTAATTGTGAGGTATGTGTCATTGTGTTCCCAGGTATGCGCAATGCTACGAGGCAGCAAGGTCAGATAACAGAGGACAATATTTCCAAAGCTTGTTTATAATTTATCACATAAAGCCTTGTTTAAAAAAAGATGTGCTGCTTGGAGCAGATATTTCTGCCAGGCTGGGTTGCCTACCCACGGCACTATCAGATGAATTGTATAGGGTGCCAGTGTCAGTACACAGGGAAGCTGTGTGGGGAAATAGAGCTTGTATGACAGACAGTGCGAATTTTCATGATTGTGGGGCCCTTAAAAAGCAATTCCATTTTCGGGATCCCTCATCCCGAATGATTGAATTAGAATTCTTCTCTAGTTGTCACTTACTGCACTTTCACCTTTTGTAGGGCCTTGTAGCCATGAGTGAAGCGCCATCCTCCATACCAGCACTGTTGTTTTTGGCAGCACATTTTTGATTTTAGTTTGTATAGTCTCTTCAATAGTTTTCATTTAGTTTCAGTCATATTTTAGTCACCTGGAATGTTTTAGTGTTAGTCTAGTTTTAGTGGACTAAATATCATGGGATTTTAGTCGACTAAATCTACAGTTGATTTAGTCGACTAAACTGTATTTTGGTGGGCTTTGATGCCGTCGTAATGATTGTTTTTACACTTGCTGAAAATAGCTGCGACGCGTTGTGAGCTTAATGTAGATCGGCTATTTTCAGCATGCAACCAAGTGTAAAATGATTTATAGTAGATCTCTTGTCCACTAGTCCCTTCCTAACCTTTTAGTCTAGTTTTTATTTGTTGACGAAATGTGAAGTATATTTAGTCTTAGTTTTAGTCATCATAGCTTAGTTTCCATTTAGTTTTAGGGTTGGAGTTTTTCTTGGTTTCATGCTGAAAATAGCCGATCTACAAGCTCACAACGCGTCGCAGGGCGACGTGTTGTGAGAAATCAGTCATTGCGACTGCATTAAGGCCCGCCAAAATACATTTTAGTCGACTAAATCAACTGAAGATTAAAACTAGACACACTAAATCATTCCAAGTTTCAGTCCAAAGACTAACTAAAAAAGAAATTTCCTGACAAAAACAACACTACCTGGAGTTATCACCATTTGGCTGATTGTATGAATCCAATTGTATGTTCCAATTTGAACAAGTCTGTCTGGATCTGATAAACTATCATCATAACACCTGGCTGCGGAGAAACTGAATCCACTCTCTTTGGATCAAATGGAAATCTCGGCTTCTCAGTCAAAGTGGGTGACAATATTAGCACAAGAAAAGATGAAATTAGCTACCTAGTTTCCATCCTGGAGGCAAATCTTTTCCTGTGAACATAAAATGTAATAAAAAAAAAAGTCAACCAAAGAACACGATTCCTGTACAGGATCTCCTCGTACAAGGTGTCTTCGACTATGCATGCACCTCTTGGTACCACAGCACCTTCAAAGGCCCTTAAAACAAGGCTCCAGACATCCCAAAACAAACTGGCCGGGTTACTACTTGGCCTGACTCCCCGAACCCACATCACCCCTGCTCATTTTGATAGGTTGGAATGGCTTAGAGTTGACGACAGAGTACAGCAACTTGCAATGGGCCCGGTCTACAAGATTCGCTACACCACTAAGATGAGAGGTGGACTCAAAGAGCACTTACGGACGGCTGCAATTCGAAACTGGACACCCCCCCCCCCCCCCCCCGAATAGATCGATGATCGAATCAATATACATTGATTATATATGGATAATTTATTTATGACATCCTAGGCCATTTTAGCATGTCATCTTAGACTGACTATCCATTTTTCATATGGTCAAAGTGTTTGCCTGGCAGACAGAGCTTCCAAATGTAATCCGTTGGGCGCCTCCTGGTATGTCAACAATATTAGATACCAGGTTAACCTTAATTGGAGAAGCAGCAGCCTCTGCTTAAAATGTCACAACAACCCCTGGTTGCCCAGGGGACTATATGCACGACTCGTGATGGCTGACTTGATGACACCAGACATAAATATGTAACCCCATCATGTGTATATAACTCTGTATCGCTGTTTAACCCCTGAACGGGAACCCCTTTTGATGTTTTAAGCATTATGTTATACTTTAGCTATTGAAAAAATAGCAGATCTACAAGCTCATATAGCGCTGCTATTTCTTTTCTGCTATTTTTGAAAAATCGTGAAAATGTGGTGCAAATTTCAAATATATATTCTTCCCGAGCGAACATTTTAACAGATTTCAGAAGAAGACATTTTTTGATGTCAGGCTTAAATGGGTTAATGACACGGCACCGTGAGAAACTCGAGATTTCACATTTGAGCAATAATCCACTACAAGCCTTGTGAGCTTGTAGATCGGCTATTTTCAAAAAATCTTTAAAAAAAAGTGAGGGGCGCTCTGCCTCTTAACATCGTACATCATCGTGACTATTTGCTCACACACTATGATGTCAAATCCTCCATTCATTGTCAATGGGAATTTAATGTTTGTTTTAAAAGTCTGTGGATGGTAACCGAAAGCTGGATGTAGAAGAGTGGAATATTTTATGGTCCAGTATCTAATCCAGTAGTGTCCAGAATCCATGCAGTAGTGCCCTGTAGGCCATGCAGGTGTAGCTAATCAGTGCTGCGGTGTAAAGTAGCACTTAATGGGACACTTCATTATATGTTAATGACGTTTAGAAGATTTAGAACACTTTCCTGGGGGTCTTTATGTGTGTAATACTGTATGTGGTTTTAGATATTTTAGATTTTAGCAGTGAGCCCAGTGTCTCTGATGTCATGGACACTGGGCTCACTTCCTTCCTGGACTACAATTCCCATAATGCTTCGGTGCACTGCTCCTCCTTGTGGATCTTGTGGACACTGGGCTCACTGCTCAAATCTAAAATATCTAAAACCACATATTACACACATAAAGACCCGCAGGAAAGTGTTCTAAATCTTCTAAACGTCATTAACATAATTATATGTTTTTGCAAAAAGGGTGACGTGTCCCTTTAACCTGCATCCAGACAGTTGTGTCACGGAGATGCAAAGATGCAGCTTGGAACAGGAGTCACTTCCTGGTTTTTAAACATAAATGAGAATATTGGGAGGATGAAGAGCAGGCATGGAGACATTCAGGAAGGGGTGAGGGAGCAATGCATGCTGGGAGACCAGAGAGGAGGATGTTGAACCGAGGTGACGGAGCAAAGCTTGTAAGGAGCAGGGCAGACTCCTTGGTGAAGAAGGATCCATTGAGTGCTCTCATGGTGGTTGAAACAGAAGCTATAGGTTGTTGTCTATATCTATGGAAATGGAAATATCCTACAGGGGTGCATCTTTGTTCTATTGTTGTGTAATTTGCATAGACTGTAAAAATAATATGTATATAGCGTACTTCTGTGTGCGGTGCTTGCATGGGACAAGACAGCCTTGCTAATATGCGGTCACCAAAATCAATAATCACCACATTCAGAAGCTCTGGAGATGGGAGGTTTTTAAGCCTGGAAGGCATGTCACAACAACAGATGCATTTAGTCCCGTTCAATTAACTCCATTGGCAATCCAATTAGGGTTTTCCCCAGTGATAATCCGTGCCTGGCTATTGGCATTTCCTGATAGCGCTGTTTGCAAGGGAAGGGACTTATTGTGCACCTACCCCAGCTGCACCATGGTCACAATCAAGGCTTTGGATGTTTGCTAAACTCTCATTGATGCCACACACATTAACGAGACCATCAGCACCAATTCAATTACACAAACTAGATTCTAGAATATGAAGCCAGAGGCATAGGGGGAGATTGAAGGCAGCAGTTTAGAGTTTGTTTATTTTTTTTAACACATTTCAAACACCATGTTAAGAAGTGGAAAGTGAATTAAGTATACGTTTACTCAAATACTGTCACTGGGGAGCATAAGAGGACATGAACCAGCGGTGACAGGCTGACAGGCCTCTGTAGCCACGCCCTGAAGAAGACACAGTGTGTCAAAACAGGCCGTTCGTTGGCTTTTTATTTGTTTTAAAAGTCTATAGCCCCGTCTAGTGAATAAAGGATTTTAAATGTTTCCCTGATCAAGAGAGTGCTTGAAGCCTGTCCCGATGGGACCCCTCTTCTCTATAAACTATAGTTTTTTAACTTTATCACTACAAGGACTGGACCTTTTTGTATCTCAGCAGCACTCAGCTCGCCTCTATTATTCTCTACTCAATTACTGTATTAAGAAAAAGTTTGAGGTACTTTTTCTTTACGTATTTCCATTTTTCGATACTTTACACTTGGGTCCATAGTGTCAGAAGGAGAACGCTATGTTACTGTATATAGAAACAATACCCTAGGTGGGGTTGGCGAGTGGAGTTTCCAAGTGTTCCCACTAAGGAAAGGCTTTCAGCATCTTAAAACCGTCTTTGTTTTGGTGAGTAGCGAAAGTATTATTTGTGTGTGTGGGCAATGGCAGTGTGTGGGAAATGACAGTGTGTGGGAAATGGCTGAAAAGTAAGAACTCCTTCTAACACTATGGACCAGAGCTACATTACACTTACACTCCACTACCTCTCAGAGGAAAATATTATACTTTTATTTGAGAGCTTTAGTTACTAGTTACTTTGCAGATTTAGATCATTATTATTACAAAACCAATGAACTATTGGAGAGGTTTTTCTCAAATCTCTGAGAGAAAGTCAGAAATGTTCAACAGAGATTAACGTCAGAATGTCACGGCTTGCCCCCCGTGACAGACATCGTGGGATAGTGAGCACGTGCAAGAGCTAAATGCCTAAATGTTAAATTGGGAGTCACGCACATAATACTGCAGGTGTTGCATCCAAGAAAAAGATTTTTGAAGTTTGGATTTTGGATTGTACAACTATATGGTTGAAGAGTTATAGGCCAACACATGAAGCGCCACAGCCTGTGTGCGTCACGCCAATCAGTCCAGCGGTACCCGAGATTGCCTGCTCACACTCACTCACGCACGCAAGTCACACGCACGCACGTATTTCTGCTGTATCCATTCTAGACACAAACTGGATCAACAATCTGCCAAACCAAATTTATCTCAAATTTGTGTACACACACACACTGTCATTATTGTTGACACAAAACAGTGCAAAGGCTTCTGGGTTTGTTCGTGTAACTGACAGGGCTTAGTATGGACAACCATCACAACCGTTTCAACGCCAGCTCCTTTCTTTACACATGCACGCAACGTGCACACGCGCACACACAGACACAACAATACCAATTCTTCACGATGAATGAAAATAGGAAATATATATTTCGCAGACTCACACACGCACTCACAAGCACACATTTGCATGCCCACAAAGGTGTCGTGTGCAAAAACAGATTCACGCTCTATTTCACCCTGTACATCACGCTGTCTGTGTACAGTATGTACAGTATACAGTAAGGCCAGAGACGTGCACACATAGACATCAAAGGGGGCTTGTTCAGCCCCTGCCATTTTTACCCGTCTGTAAAACAACTGCCCTTTCCAGACCACGAATGCAGCATTTACTACATGGTGAAAGAAATGCAAAATGCCACTCCTCTCCTTTCCATGCCATGCCGGAAGGCAGCATTCAGGAGAATAGCCTTTTTTCCCCCGAAGTCTCCTGAACTTGAACGCAGTATTTTGCGTTGAACAAATTGGTTTAGAAATCCAATGTCGTTACACACTGCATCTCCACCAGCTAAAGAGTGCTGGGTTGCGCCTCGAAAATAGCTGATCTACAAACTCACGACGCGTCGCAGCGCGACGCGTCGTGAGCTTGTAGATCTGCAATTTTCCCTATTTCTTTTGTCCAAAAGTGCCCTCTTACGGGATTCCAGCCCCTGCCTCTCTAGAACTCTCTGCACGTCCCTGAGTAAAGGCGCGTGGTGGGCCGTGCACTAATGGGATTTGAGTCATTACAGCTGTGAGCATGTTGAATTATATTTAACCTTCAGCTCGATACACCACAACTCTGACATTTGTGGATCTGCCGCTGGTATAAGAGATCACTCGCCTCGAGTCAGGACTTTCCATACAGATGTATAGTCATTATGTTCTCCTTTTTTTATGCAAGAAATACAGTGGAATCATGCTCTGATGAAGGCTGCATAGCCGTGTGCAAGAAATGGAAATCTGAGTACTTTGTCTGCCGATCATTACATTTTTGGATGTGCTACCTTTTTTGATGTATACTGGATTTGGGTTTGGCACTCCACTGAAAACCATTGCTGATGCGCAACCTCTTTTTCTTATACAGTGGAATCTAATATTTCAATATAAATAATGGGCCTCTCAAAAATATAATATATACTTTGAGATTATCCAAAATATTTTGTTTGTATTTTATTTAGTTATTTATGATGTGATCGTGTGATTATGACGTGTGAGGCGGTGGGTGTATCCAAAAAGCTAGCAGATGGAAAAACAAGCTGTCAAACAACTATGGACTATCTCTGCTGCATTATGCTCCGAACAGCCCACTGAAGTTCCCAATGTGTGTACACAGTACTACACACTGTCATTATTGTTGACACAAAACAGTGCACCCGGGTGAGCAGTATGGGTTAGCGCCCCAGCCTGTGTCCTCTGTGAGGAGGAAGCCCAAGCCTCGGTGAGGCCTTTAGGAGGGCCATATAATCAACCACTCCTGAATGAAGTGCCTGGTGCTGTGAGTCTGGTGCAACGCACAGGTCCTGGGCCTGGTGAGAGCAGGAGTGGACCTGGTGAGACGTAGGAGGGGCCCGGAACACGAGTCAACCCACAAAGCCTAGTCCTTCCACACGCCAGAATCTGGTTCTCCCATGCGTCTTGGCAGAGTAGTTCCGGAGCAACGGATTGTGGGGCCTTGGTCTTGCCCTAATGGGACTGATCGAGGGTATAGCTACTGGGACGTAAGTCGGGACTTGATCACCCCGACTTGGTCGCCTGAGTGAGGGGTATGATGTCCGAGAGACCCGAAACCCTGATGACCTCGGGATACATCACTGTGAGGATACGTCCCAGGTGCATCCATGCAATGTTTTTTTTTGTTGTTTTTAAAGAATTAAATGGAATTATTATTGTTTATAAATCTCTCCATGGAGAGAGGTAATTGAAACTCTGTACGAACTACAATAAAAAAATATATCTGCATATATGCATCTAGTATTCAATCCGGTGCGCGGCCTACTTTTAATATCTTTGTTGACATTGTCCACGAAAGCAGGGTAGAATTTTAGAGTATAGACAAATGGGCAGAGCGCTGCCCTGGGCGCAGTCATAAGTACGGTTGGGCTCTCATTATCACTGCTTGATACGCATTATGATTGCCGCTCGGTGGATCCGTCTATATTATGAGACCACCTCCAACCACCGTATAGATGTGCAAATTAAACTGTATTCATATTCTCTACCATACAGATTGGTTGAAATCTATTTAGCAATCTGTTGCCAGTGGTTACACTTGTCACGTGGTACCATGTGTACCACGTCTGTGTTGGCGTATAGTATAGTAGGCTATAGTATAGTATAGTATAGCACCACTGAATGGAGGGAAATTCAAATCCACTACTGCGCTCGGCTGTCTGAACAAAGGTCGGTACAGTTTCCATACCAGGCAGTGATGCAACCACAGCAGTCAAGAGGCTCTCGTGGCGTCTCTGTAGAAAGCCCATAGGCATAGGATATTGGGCCCCATGCCAAACGTCTTCAGTTGCCTGAGATGAAAGGGGTTTGCCTCCCCTCACCACACGGCTGGTGTGTGTATGACCTGCGAGCAGGGTGAGTTTCTCAGTGATGTGAACGCCAAGGACTGACAAGTCGCTGACAGTTTCCACTGCAGCGCTGTCTGTGTAGATCAGTGGTTCTCAATTATTTTCCGGCTCGGGTCACCCCTGTATATGTAACTCTTTCATCTACGGCACCCCTGAATTACATTAAACTTCATAGACATATTAACAGTATGTACGGACGGTACATATGTCTTTCTCCCAAAGATACAGTACAGCATAATGGAGATAATATTTGTTTTCATTAGGACAGACTGAAAATAACGTTTATACCATAGACTGTAAAAAATATGGACAAAGCGTTCCGCGGGTCTAACATGAACTTAAAATGAAGCCTGTCAGTCCTTGCAATGGAAGTCGCCATCTTTCAAGATCCGTTTTGGCCCAGTTCAGGCCAGCTGGCCCATTGGCTGGCCCAGACAACGAGGCGGGACTTCCCCCCTTCTTCTTCGTTGGTTTTTATTTTGACTCGAGTGGGAGGGGGATCCCGTTCATAGACTGTAACGGTAGCCACGCCCCTCAGAACATGCGCGACTTTATGGTCATTTTTTTAATAAATGGGACCATAATTTTCCAAAAAGAATATTATGATATTAGAAATGAGACTTTAAACTAGTGACTGGAAGAAAAAAGTATTCATGACCATGTTTATTAAGGTAATACAGTCTAGGTGAAGTTGGGCCCAAATACATGGACTTCTATGGGGCTATGGGTTTTTCTGAGCCCAGTGAGAGCGCCACAACAGGCCATTATATGAACTTTCATTTCCTTAGTGGCTTCACAAAATATCCGTCTGACTGCCCCCCTGGTTTATACTCAATCCTAGTGTGACCTCCGATTGAGACTATACTAGACCGGTACATACTTGTGCGGTACAGCGACTGCAATACCGCCCCTGCCGCTCCGATTCTCCAGCTGATCTCCTTCTCCGTCCTCCCCTCACTCGTGAACAAGACCCCCAAGATACTTAAACTCCTTCACGTCGGGTAATGCCTCATTCCCGACCAGCACTGCACAATCCACCGGTTTCCTGCTGAGAACCATGGCCTCAGATTTGGAGACACCCGGGTGTCAATCGGTAAATCTGCCAATCGCAGTGGCCAATGGTGACCTATAGGCTAATGCAATTTGCGGATTTACAGATATCTCTGGGACATATGTGGTTTCCGACCGACATCCCACTTGGCACATCACTCCCTATACACATACTGTATGCACACGCACGCACGCAGCTGACCTTGTGTAGCTTCAGGTCAGACATTGCCTGTCAGGGTTTTCGGTAAAGCAAATGAAGAACTCGGCCAGAAAAGGCCTTATCTGCCCTCCTACCATGGACACACATTAGTGAGTCAGAATATATTTATGTCTGTCATCAGGTCAAACATTCACAGTGGCCTGATTATTATTTTATTCGCTCTTATCTACAGTCAAACACATGCACACTCGCAGCCCCTGGCGTGACGCCTCCGGTCCCAATCAGCGTGATCTCTGGCAGGTGTTAATGATTTCTGTTAATTCAACAAGTGCAGACACCTCTCTCTCTCGGCATGTAATTATGTAATTATCACAACTCCAACAGAGTCGTGACGAACTTAAACAATACTGGACTTGTTTTTCTCTCTCTCTCTTTTTTCTACCGGCTGATTAAACTTTGTCATCTTGTCATTATGTTTTTCCTCAAATACAAAATACCATACAAAGACTCTTAATAATATATTAATCTGTGAGTCAATAGGCAACAGCAATTTCTTCTCTCTCATACTTTCCTCCCCTCCTGTCAAGTCATCTATCATCTGGACAAAATGAAGAAAAGAAGACTGTCTCCTCAGAGATGAACTGCTAGACTTGAAGGCCTGTCATGTCGGTTCTTATCATTTTTTTGGCCTCAAGAGGAAGAACCTCTCCATGTTGATTTGTGCCCCCATTAGGTATGTGTGTGCGTGCGTGTCTATGTGTCACTGCTTTTAGTCATCATATCCCTAAGGAGCAAAAAATCTATTGCATACAATATATTACGCAAACTCACAGAATGTTCACCCTGAGACCTTTCGCGTCCAATGTCACAATGTGCAGCTGGTTTCACCCAAATTAGCACCCCCCCCCCCCCCCCCAAACACGAAGTAATGGACTGCAGCGAGTCACATTTATTTATATAGCCCTGAATCACTGTCAGTCTCAAAGGCTTCACAGACCATTAAACAAAGGAAACTAAATAAATGACAGCCCGGGCCTGTTCTTATACCCACACATAGACGAGGAAATACTCAAGGGAAGCCCTGGAAGGATCACAGAAGAGGGGACCCCGTTCCAGGGATGCAAATGCAAAATAAACCAAAATAAACCAAACAAATGTAACATTAGAACTGGAAACACATTATGATGGCGTCATCATGTGTTTCTAGATCAAATCTGCTGCTGAGACAATGGAATTAAGCTATGGGGAAACTGAGCCGGAACAGGCCATTACTACTATGCCCCCTTCTGGAAAAGAGAACTATTGGACTTCCCCTTGACTTTCCCTTCACAGTGAAAGGGATACTGCTCTACAGTATATAGCCAGTATGGACTTTGGAAAGTCTGCTTGATATCCAAAGCCACGTATCCCATTGTGTATCCTCGCCCAAACACTTGGAGATCTCTGCCTACTACTAACCGTCTGGGGACTTATAAATGCAAGGTGGTCGCTAGAACGGTCGCGTGAACAGCTGCTGCTACTGGAACGTTCATGAACCCAGAAATGGTGATTAGTATAAACTTTTATGATAGAAATGTTATCTATAGGCCTAATGGATTAAATTCAGCTTGGTTGCTAAAAGTTGCACGTTGAGCAATTTGAGTAATTAGCATAATATGTGACCATATACCATTAGCATCCTGTATATGGCAAAAACATCAAAATTACTCAAATTGCTCAACATGCAACTTTTAGCAACCAAGCTTAATCTCAATTTCTAAGCCCCTATACTGTAGATCACATTTTAATTAGGGATGTGCCGATGAGACATTTTGGCCGATATCGATATCCGATATAATTAATTGCTGTTATGGCCGATATTACCGATGTCGATATGATCTCATTCTGTATTGAAAAATTATAATAATTCTGAAAAATACATCTAACAGCCAGGGTGTCTGCAATGCAGGCACCCTGCAGGCAAGTCAGATTTAACTTAAATACCTTTATATTTAATATTGTGAGCTTGTAGATCTGTTCAAGCTGTTACTTTGGGCTTGTTTATCTGTAAACCGATTAATCGGACCGATTAATTATTCAGTCTGATTGATTAAACAACTAAAATCGTCCGATACCGATGTGTTTGCCGATTAATCTCCCATCACTAATTTGAATCATAAAAGTTTATACTAACAACATTTCTGGGTCTAACATGGGAATTATGGGGGCTTCCAGTAGACTACTAACAAATACTGCTTTGGAAACCAAAATCATGTGAATGGACTTACAGTAGAGGGACCAAAAAATGACCAAGAGTGGTTTTGTTACCACACCAAAAATGTAATCTAGCTTGCATTTGCTGCAAGCCTACAACAAGTGGGAGGAAAGTTTCTGAGCTAAGTACGTATGACCTCAAGGGTGCCTTTCTGATTAACTTTCGGCACAGCTTGGTATGATGGCGAATTGCATCGTGTTGGAACAGGAATAAATTAACTCGCATTCAACACTGAATGGTGTGTCCTCGAGGGGCAGCGGTATGGAGGCTGAGGAGATTCAAACAGCACCAATTCAGAGAGAAGCATGAGTGCTGTGGTATCTATAGTGCAACCATCTCCTGGGCCTTGCGCCCTAACAGCAGTGGTATTCACCTTGTCACTCCTTTATAAGAGGAAATCGACTCTAGACAGAAGATACACAAGCAGCGTACGTGAGTGTTTTTCCTGACAGCGTCAGAAGCCGGCAGGAGGGACATCCTACTTTACATTACAAAGAAGCTCGATGCTCTCAGCGTGTGCTGAGATTTGTGAGAGACCAGTAACAGCATCAGAGTTTACAGAAATAAACTGAACTATAGTATTCAGACACGCACGCAACAGTCGCACACAATAACACATTGTGAAAGAAATTGAAGAAGAAATTGAGAAAGATTTTTGTATCACCTTCCTCCTCCACGTCTGCCTGAGGGAGAAGTTTGAGGAAGGTCACCCACCAGCCAGACGTTTGTTATTCAGGGCGAAGAGTGAGGCTAGATCTGCCGCTGATGGAGACTGACGGCACAACCATCAGCACAACCATCAATCACCTCAGGACCCGCAACCTTCAGCGCTCTCTTCTGAAGCATGTGGATCTCCCAGGACCGCTGCAGAGCGAGAGGAGAGGGACAATAGCAAGTAAAACCACCAGAGTTCATTCAACTGTGTGTTTGAAAAGTGAAAGTGTAAAAAAGGTCAACTGTTTGCCTTTTAAGTGGTGCCAGCCACTTCCACAAGTGACTTTGTGTGTTTGTCTGTATGTAACATAACATAGCTGCATTTGTGCACACAATTTAACAGGCAGGCACAGTGAGTGCACCACTCACACACACACCTAAAGAAGACAGTCCTCGCAGTTGTTTTTGCAATGACTTGTGTTTTAGTTTGGAATGTACCGTATAGGCCTAAAACTATCTATCTAACTAACTAACTATACTGTACCGTTCTACAGACGAAACTGTGAAAACACATTTCAATCAATCGAACTGTCTGACTCAAAGAGCTCGTCAGATGACTAACCCATGACCTAGAAAAGGCAGGTGAGTTAACACATTTACCTACAGACCTCAAAGAGCTCGTCAGATGACTAACCCATGACCTAGAAAAGGCAGGTGAGTTAACACATTTACCTACAGACCTCAAAGAGCTCGTCAGATGACTAACCCATGGCCTAGAAAAGGCAGGTGAGTTAACACATTTACCTACAGACCTCAAAGAGCTCGTCAGATGACTAACCCATGACCTAGAAAAGGCAGGTGAGTTAACACATTTACCTACAGACCTCAAAGAGCTCGTCAGATGACTAACCCATGGCCTAGAAAAGGCAGGTGAGTTAACACATTTACCTACAGACCTCAAAGAGCTCGTCAGATGACTAACCCATGACCTAGAAAAGGCAGGTGAGTTAACACATTTAGGCCCGACGTCGAAATTAAAAAAATGTCTTCTAAATCATGACAATTTTCTGAAAACACTTAGTGATTCGGTTCTCAATATTTCATGTCAAGGACCCCAAAAATGATATGTAATAGACCCCCCCCCCCCCCCCCATCTGAAAATATGCTGTTCCAGGGACCCCCCAGAAGCAAAGATTTGAGTTAAAAATGTTCGCTCAAAGATTATTATTATTATTCAAAGATTTGAGGCACATTTTCAAGATTTTTCAAAAATAGCAGGTGCCGCGCTATGTAGATCTGCTATTTTTCAATAGCTAAAGTATAACATAATGCGTAAAACACGGGGTTCCCGTACAGAATGGGTTAATGGAAAGGTTGGTAATCAACAGCTCCTGACATAATAAGGAAATAAATTATTTGTCAGTGTACAATGCTGTACATGCATTTACATTCAATGGCTCGTGGCTGAATACTACATTGCCGTGAACAATAATTCACCTTCCCAGCTATGGAACATCGTGACGAGATTTCAAGCATGAAAGGAACAGCGGAAGACCCTTCGCTTCTCATCATCTTTCATGAAAGGCAAATGACTTACACAGTCTCTCCATCTCGCTGCCTTGTCAGAGACGTCAGGAGCCAGAAGGTGCTCTGTGTTTGTGTCGCGTGTGTGTACTATAGTTAGGTGTGACATGTGCATATACTGTGTCA
This sequence comes from Protomyctophum bolini, assembly GCF_963924005.1. NCBI lineage: Eukaryota > Metazoa > Chordata > Actinopteri > Myctophiformes > Myctophidae > Protomyctophum > Protomyctophum bolini. Next base: position 50,107,823 of record NC_137862.1, on the reverse strand, counting down.
CTGTGTGTGTGTGTGTGTGTGTGTGTGTGTGTGTGTGTGTGTGTGTGTGTGTGTGTGTGCGTGTGTGTGTTAAATGGTACATTTATATAGCACCTTATCCAAGGCGCTTTTACTAGATTGTGCATTACATTCACACACCTTTACATATTGTGCATTACATTCACCCATTCACACACACATTCACACACCTTTACATATAGATTGTGCATTACATTCACCCATTCACAATTTCACACACATTCACACATACATACACATTCATACACCGATGGCGGCGGAAACCATGTGCAAGGCACCAACATGCACATCAGGAGCAATTAGTGGTTCAGTGTCTTGCTCAAGGACACTTCGACGCTAACTCTGGGGGAGCCCGGGTTCAAACTGGCAACCCATGCGGTTACCATCCATCCATCCACTCTACCCCTGAGCCACCGCCGCCCCTGTGTGTGACCGTGTGCGTGCGTGCCATAGTTCACGGGGTACACTGTGTCTGTGTCTGTGTAGCCCCCAGTCAAGACCCAGCCCGCAACAGCCCTGCCAATCGGGCTCAGCTCACGACAGGTTGCACGTTGGCCTGGCGAGTGGGAGGCCCGGTTCAATCCCCGCTTCCACGTAATGCTATACATCTGCATGTGGCAAAAGTCCAGACTATGAGTTTCTGCATGTGCCTGTGTGTCGGGGGGGGGGGGGGGCTGCCTGTCTACGGTATCTGTCTAACCATATGGTCTAAACTAGCACCGTGGCGCCGCTATGTGATGATCATTACAGGTGATAAACATTAAAATCATCCTGGATGGTTGGTGGTGCTGGGGAAACATTTACTGCGGATAAGCACTGCCACTGTTTGCTTTACGAGCCTCAGTGCCGAGGCGCTGCCAGGACTCAGAGGCAGGGGAGTGGGACGGGAACCCAGGCAAACAGAGAGGGGATAATCAGCGTGGAGGAATGGCAACAAGGTGGGCAGAGACAGATGGGGAGGAGAATTGAGGGGGTGGAGGGGGGGAGACTCACCGAGGAACCCGCCGGTGGAAGAGATTAAATAGATTTAATTATTCTCCGATACGGAGAGAAAAAAAGAGAGGCATAACCCGCCCCCCGTTTACTCATCTTTAAATTTGATCTCCAAAATGATTTTGCGGGCGGGCGGGCGAGCAAAAAAAAAAAGACTTGTTGACCTTGGATACATGTGAGTGAGAGTGAGAGAAAGGCATGCATGTTTAATTTAGTAAAGAAGGGTGGGGGTGGGGGCCTGGGCCGTGGCACAGCGGTCCAGGCACCTTGGCTGGTAATCCAGTCTGGCAGTGTGCCGTGGGTTCGACTCCCGATCCCGACGGCATTTTACTGCATGTCTCCCCCCCCCACCTCCCGTCAGCCTACTGTCTGTCCCTCCATAAAAAATATTAAAAAAATAAAAGGCGAAAGCCACCAAAAAAACATTATAAAAAAAAGAAGGGTGGGGGGGGAGTAGAAGTTATGTGGGAAAGAAAGAAGACAAGGCGACAGAATAACAGGGAACATGGGGCATGGTGGATGAGAGAAGAGAGAGAGAGGGGTGCATGCGTGCGTGTGTGTGTGTGGGTGCGTGCATTTCTCTGCCTGTACTATACTTTTTAATTACACTGACAAAATAAATGTAAATATATACAGCAGCTGTATGGTGACAAGGACACTGCCCACAACAACAGCCACAATAACAAACTGCCGGTGTCTGCGCTTACACATTTATAATACAAATGTTATGAAGGGTGCTCATTAATACCACGATTGAATATTTATATTTAAGTTTCCTGCTCCATATGTTTTGGTTGTTCACTGAAACTCCGAAGTACAACAAATGATTTCTCAGGGAAAGTAAACAGCTTGAGGATATGAAATATAGTATTACAAGAGAATTGCTATGTTGAGGAACCTTTGTCAGGCACCCAGAACTTGAGGTGCCTGGGTATGGTATGGGTTGAGTAAATTGACCCTATATGGGAGCCAACCCAGGGCAAAGCCAGGAGGGGAAAGAAGCATACCACCTATATAGACATGCTGCGGCGTGACAGCTTGGCTGACAACACTGAAGAGCTCAAGAACCTGATGTTGGATATAGGACACTGTGGAGGACACAGCGATCCAGGAATCCCGAGTTGGTGTTGGCTAGACCAACTATACTAACTAACTAGTAGGTCATCTATGTCCTCGGAAGAACGGCGTTCAAGCTTGCCAAGCTTCCGTGTGTCACAGAAGGGGGAGTTCAAGTTGGCCAATCAGAGGCACGACTCCCTCTTTCCCAGCGACAATGTAAACGTTTGTTTCCTCATGCCAATAAAGCTCCCTTGGATTGAATTGATGTAAGTCACGGAAAAGACACGCTGTGATTGGCCAGTATAGTCACTTGAGTGGCAGACAGTGATGCAGACAGTGCGACCTCATTGGCCGCTGCAGTTCGTTGGAGCGACCTCATTTGCCGATGCGTGTCGAATTTTTTCGATTTAATTCTAATGTTAAACATAATGTTGCAAGGTCTTGGTAACATTGAAATGTTGCACCCAACTATGCTCACGAATCAAACGCACTTTACCCGTTTTCAATCCTATACCCATTCAATATAATTCTATGAATGAAAGTCTATGAATGTTTGATGTCTGTTCCTCTCCCTTCCCTCGTCCCCCTTGACATTACAAACAGTGGGAGACAGAGAGATGTGATAAGAGAGCATATCAAAAATCAATGTGTCTGCCTTGGAATCACAAAGTTTAATACACGATTTAGATCACATGGAGGCGGAAAATACAGTTACAACAACAGAGCCGCCGCCCCGCTCGACTGTAGCTCCTAATCAAATGAGCATGGGAGGGAAGGGCAGGCATATAAGTGTGTACAGTAATCCCATAACCGCAAAGTGAAATCTCATTCCATTTGTGCTTCAGCAACAGTGAATATCGGTTCAGCATGAATTTGAAAATGAAGTTATACCGATTTCCAACAATTCTACTGATAGAAAATGTGATTGTCGTGCTTTTCTATACGGGGCGGGGGGGGGGGGGGGTTGTTGTCAATATTAGTTGTCAATATTGTATAGAAATGAGGGTTGGATATTGCTAGACCCATGGGTGTCTGAGGCTTTGTGTAGGCTATATTAATAAGTTAGAACTATTATCTGTATCACATGCTTGGATGCCACGTCAACAAAGAATCCCATAAGGATGAAGGCAGTTCTTATAGAAGACTATTGTTCAAATATAGTATACGCTATAAAATAGCGTTTCTCTCATCATGCCACCTGCTGCATCCTTCAGTCTCTTGCTTCAATAGCAGGGTTTTTGGCAGCAAATTTTGATTTTAAGTTTTAGGTCATAATCTCTTCAATAGTTTTCATTTGGTTTTAGTCACATTGTAGTCACCCGGAATGTTTTAGTGTTAGTCTAGTTTTAGTCGACTACATCTACAGTTGATTTAGAATGTATTTTGTCGGACCTTGATGCCGTCGTAATGACGTGTTTTTGCATTGCATGCAAGAAAGTGTAAAATGACTTATACTGGATCTCTTGTCCACTAGTCCCTTCCTAACATTTTAGTCTAGTTTTTTATTTGTTGACAAAATCGTCAGTATATTAAGTCTTATAGTTTTAGTCATCATAGCTTATGGCGGGGCTACACCGGGCGCGTTGCGTCTCCGTCGCGTGCGTCAAAAAACTAACCGGGGCAATTCTAATGCAGTCACGCAACGCAAGGTTAATCAACCTTCATTGATTAAAAAGGGAACATTCCCTGACGGTGACGGAGACGCGACGCTGACGCGCCCGGTGGAGCCCCGGTGTCGATTTCAAAGCGAAAAATGTTCATCGACTACCTTTTTTTCACTGACAAAACTAAATGGAAACTAAATTAAAACCAACCCATGGTGACTAAAACTGAGACTAAATATATTGACAATTTCGTCAACAAATAAAAACTAGACTAAAATGTTAGGGACGCGTTGTGAGCTTGTAGATCGGCTATTTTCAGCATGTGTAAAATCAGCCATTACGACGGCATCGAGGCCTGACAAAATACATTTCAGTCGACTAAACCAACTGTAGATTTAGTCGACAAAAATTGTATGATATTTAGTCGACTAAAACTAGACTAACACTATGCCATTCCTGGTGAGTAAAATGTGACTAAAACTAAAAGGAAAACTATTCAAAAGACTATGCCTGAAACTAAAACCAACAATTGCTGCCAAAAACAACACTGCAGCTCTGGGGCCTCAACTGAGACTCCCATATAAATCCGGCAAGTGTTTGTACTGCCAAGTTGACAAGAAGAATTCCTGTAGCAGATTAATTTTGTGCTTAAAATAAATGAAGTAATTCTGATTCTAATGCTGTAATTAAACGAACCCAGTTGAGTCTATTATACTTGATGTTGTCCTCTGTTATACGCTCCATTACTTAACAAAAATAGCCGTGAAAAAAACTACTGCAGGTAGTAAGTAATGCTGTGATCTGAACCTCAGCGGTGCAGATCTGTGTTGCTTCATAAGCAATTACTTTGTCCATTTGTAAAGGTGTTTGCTGTTTACTGGTGCAGAGCAACATCTGAGCCACAGTATATCACGTGTAACTATGAAGGGTAAATACAGGCTTGTGTGTATTGTGTTGTATACTGTACATTTCTCTCTCTCTCTGAGTGTGCGTGCGCGTGCGGGCGTTGTGTATATTTAGTGCAGAACGGCAATTGTTTTGCATGATATTATATGGGATTCATTGATTTATTGCAGAAGCTGTAGCATTGTGTACTGCAGGGAAACTCTGCAGTGAATTAAACAAAAACAAAAAAGATCTGAATGTTCTTCTGAAAAAGTTAAAAAGAAAGTCTTAATATTATCTTGGTTTAACCATGCTGGTTTGTTTAGGGGTGTATAGCTTTGTATATACCCTACATGCTGGTGGCCTGGGGGCCATATGCAGCCCCCATCATCATTTAATGCGGCCCATCGGTTAATATCTGAATATTGATCAATTATTACTTGCGCAAGCAGAGCGCACAAATACTGTGATCGGCTGGGTATGTATGTATGTATGTATGTAACTGTATGTATGTACGGTAAGTCGGGGGATGCGTGTCTGTGTTTTTTATGTCCAATGTATTTGCATTTAAGTTCATAAAGTTATCATAACTAACCTATAACTAAATGCATTTGAAATAAAAATTACTTTTCAGGTTCCAATTCAAAAAGAAAAAAAAGAATATTCAGGATTTCAATTCAAATACTGTATAGCAAAAATAGCAGACACAACGCATCACATTGCTGCGTGTTGAGAGCAGCAAAAAAGAATAAAGAAAATATCGACTCAAATTGTATTGGATAATTACTGTGCCTGTCATCATGCCATGGATTCAATGGTGGGTGACAGTTGAGCAAACAGGCTTTATATCATATGAATGAATGAAACGCTATGTCTGACACACGGTACATTTGTATGCAAGCCAGTGTTATTTTTGACGACTAAAGCCAAGACGAAAAATGTTCGTTGACTACCTTTTTCCAACGACGAAAACTAAATGAAAACTAAGCTACAATGACCAAAACTAAGACTAAATATACTGACAATTTTGTCAACAAATAGAAACTATAGACACAAATGTTAGGAAGGGACTAGTGGACAAGAGATCCACTACAAGTCATCTTACAATTAGTTGCATGCTGAAAATAGTCGATCTACATGCTCACAACGCGTCACGCTGTGATGCGTTGTGAGCTTGTAGATCGGCTATTTTCAGCAAGTGAAAAGATCTGTCATTACCCCGGCTTTTGTTCGACTAAATCAACTAGATTTAGAAATCTTATGATATGATATCTTATGATAAAATTAGACTAACACTAACTACCGGTATTCAAGAGACTGACTAAAACACTGATGCAAGCTCACAAATCAGAGAGTCATTTTGGATGCTGTTTATTCTATTTCAGTGCCTGCACTACTACAGTGACAGTTTTGTTAGTTTTGTTCTTCTCCTGAAGCTCATGTTTCGCTCAGAGAATATCTAGAAAGTGAGTTTGGCTACATTAGGCGCCCTGTAAAAGATTCCTGCCGGCAGTTGCCAGATGGTCACGCAGGGCAGATGTGTTTAAATGGCAGAATTGTTTATTCTAATAGATTCATCAGCAGGCAGGGGGACAAATAACTCCATAGTATGGCGATAATGCTCTGGGTAGATGTAGATTTAGCTGCAGGTCCTCTCTCTCCCTCTCTCTGTTTTAGAAGACAGCCTGGAGTGATTGCTAATTAGTTTCTCTACCAGAGATAATGGTCACAATAGGGGACTCTGAAGAGGGTGTTGTTTGCAACATGCAAACTCGCGATAACTTTCTTTTAATTGTTTATGATAATAATCAACTAATTCTGTCTTTGGATATAAATGATCAACAGAAAAGGTAGTGTGCTTTCCAACTGAGTTTCACAATTACTACAGTGTTGTTAGTCACATTAGGTTTGTTTCATTTATAGCTGTAATTAATTGTTTACAGACTTCAGGCACATCTGTTTTCTGGCTAACTATTATTATTTAAATGCTTTTATAAAACGGAGAACATTTCAACATTTCAAGTAACTAGAGCGGTCACATCATTGTGATGTCAGAACAGGCCGGCTCCATATTATGGGGATCTAGGGGTGAACCTGTGGTGGAGGCTTTTGTATTGGTTCTGGACAACGGTGAATCCCACCGACTCAAGGCCACTAGGCACTGCACTCCCTGTGGGGGTGTGGAACACGTGTGTCAAATTTGAAGTCGGTGGGGCGAAAGGTTTTCGAGTTACGTACATTACACACATTTGATCGATATTGTATGCTGGCAAACATGTATTGTTTCAAGCTTTTATGCGAATGCTTGCTTGACAAAGTCATATTTGATTTGATATGCCCACGCAGTGCACGCACTTCATATTTAATTGTTTTCCCTTTCTCTCTAGTACTGTCCTTAAATCTCCTGACCTCACTCTCTTGCTGTTGGTGTTTTAAGCATTATGTTATACTTTATAATACTATTGAAAAATAGCAGATCCTTGACATGAAAAATTGTTTGACAATCACTGATATAGAAAACTGTCAAGATTTAGAATCTTTGCTTCTGAGAGGTCCCTGGAACTTCATATTTTCAGATGGGGATCGGCGGCCAATTACATATATTTTTGGGGGTCCTTGACATGAAATAGCTTGAGAACAACTGACATACAAACATAGGGTTTTTCAGAAAACTTCTGATTTAGAAGGCATTTTGTAGAATCGGCCTCAGGTCTAAATGGGTTATCCACTCTCTCTCACCGCCCTAGCCCCGCGAGTCAGAACCCAATGGTACGTAAAGTTTCTGACATTTGGATAACTTTACCCCATAGGGTCCTGTCCCAGCACTAACCTGCTACATGGTACACAGACATAAATAACGTTTTTTTTTCCATAAATACTGTAGGAACTTTTGCACAAAATTAACACCTGGACCTCTTTGGTGGGGACGTAACAACTACAAATATAGGTAAGAAAGCCTTCTAGCATGGAATTCTCCTTTAATGCCAGTTTTTGCAATTTTTTCCAATCCAAGAAGACATTATTTTACCATCAGGTGAGATGGGTCAGGTAATAATTGGCAAAGAGCTTTTAGCCCCTGGAGCTGATATTTCTTGGAATGGCACAACAAAGGCTAATAGTGAGGCTAAAAGGTATCTCCGTAGAAAGCCTAATTGTGATGTCGTGGATGCATTCTGTCTCACGGAGCCAAATTGGTGTGATGGAGGGAAGGCGCTTTGCTATTGATTGAAGACAGAGAAGGTTAGCACAATCAATCTGAACTATCACAGCATGCAGGGGAACGTGGGGGAAACAAAGCGGGAGGGGGACAGGCGCGCACGCACGCACACCCACACACACACACGTGCGCACGCATATAATAGAACATATGCTCCTCATTGACTGAAATTGTACACTGAAACGGTTCTCAAAGTTACTCCTTTAGTAGGTAAACAAACAGAAAGTTGATTCAGACAACAGAGAACATCACCAAAACCCGTACCTGTTATTTTATTCATATATTTTTTATATAAAAATGTAACTTCCCGTTGATCTTTGCCATTTTTATAAGCAAGAAAACCCGGCCAGACTGGATCGGATCCGTGGATCCGAATCCACATTTTCAAATCAACAGGAAGTTAACATTTTTTTTATAAATATATATTAAAAAAAAACAGTACGAGGTTCGGTGATGCTCTATATTGTCTGAATCAAACACAACAGTTTTTACAGAATCTCATTGCTTATAAATACATCTTTCTTTGAGATTTACATTAGACAATTAAAAATCTGATCTTTTCTCCCCGATTCCGATCTTTTGAAAGTCATGTGATCGGAGCCGATTTCCGATGACCCGATCCGATCGGGACAACCCTATACACAACCCCAAACCTCTACCAAACTGGTGTTGCACACACCGCTGTAACCTAGGAGGACTTATAGTACCTTCCCCAATTGTTTGACTTTGGTTGAGCACTGTTGGAGACAAGAGTAGTAGAAGCCACATGCAGAAGCCATCATATGAAACAGAGCTGGAACTATAAAGGCAGGATAAGGATTATTTAACCAGTGCTAATTCCTGTTCCTCGTCCAAAGTCCAGAGTATGCTGTTGGGTTTCATGTCCAAGCATTTTGTCATTTGGAATTTATTGAACAGATATGTGAATGCAGTGGAAACAGCGAACGCATGTTTGTGAAAGTGTGAGTGTGAGTGTAGTGTAGTGTAGTGTACGTGCATGGGTGTGGATTTATTCTAGGCTGCTCCTACTGTAATTTAGGAAGTGATAAAGCCCTTTGGCGAGGGGAGTTTCTGAGGCTGAGGAGAGTATGGCAGTGCAGGGCGGCCCATCATTATTCTCCTTCCCTGGTCCGTCGAACCCCAATCTGTTGAAACTGCTCTACCGCAACAGGATGACGAGGTTGAGGAACAGAGTGCTGGCTGGAGCTGGAGGAGCCTTTGAGTTTAACATCCAGGCAAGGTGGGGTTTTCTGAATGTGAGTGCCATAGACGGCTTATACAAACGCCATTGTTTTTGTCTCTGTTTTATACAGGTCTTTGATAACCAACAGAAGATGCGGAGTGTGCAGAATGACAGGCAGAGTCACACAACACACGGACTGTGTCCCATGCACGCACGCACGCACACACTCAGAAATAAAATGCCCGTCATATGAAGAATGTAAACTAATGTTTTCCAAAGACGTGGGGAACTTCTGCAATTTTAAGGAGTCTCCAGCGGCAGCTACATTAAGATGTTTTCCTCCAAAGACTCCACAGATATACATCCCGAAACTGGGTGTCATGGGTGTCGACTGACAACATTGTACAACTCGGATTTGGCAAACAGTACAACACACTTACTTCCCGTTCTGAAAGTATCCTCATTTAAAATCCACTGCTCACCTCAACTTGCTGTGAAATAGGATTACATTATTTCCCTCTGAGGGGGAACGGTGATGAGGGGAGAGTCTAGGGGAGGTAGAAAGTCTTCCTCACGGGGGAGGAGTTGAACCGTACAGGCGTGAAGAACAGACGGGCGCCTTCTAGCCAACAAACGGTTTCTCATGAGAAAAGTCCCCCGTTCCTCCATCATACTCACCCACCACAGGTGGGCTTTTCCCCGTGATCTCTGCTCATATGAGACGCTCACAGCTTGTGCAACGGCTCATTACGCTTAGATTTCTGTTAATCTATCAATTATCACCATCATTGGCCATATTGCACGCAAACAGCGTTTCCTTTTTTCTGCGTATACACCCACATGATGTGCTGATTTGTCATGAGGCCGATGCATGGCTCTTGTGTGAATTGTTATGCATTGTTCTTATATCTTTGCGTGTGTGAGTATGTGTGAGAGACAGAGAGAGGCACACACACACACACACACACACACACACACACACACACACACACAGAGAGAGAGACCTGGTCATGCGGCAGAGGGATGTTTGCTCTGCTGGGTGTGGGGAGTCTACGTTGTTTGATTATTGAGTGACAGGGAGCTCAGGAGAGTTGCAACACTCTCGCTGCGCTGGCACCTCGCGGGGCTTCAAGGTCGATTGCATTAGCGTTTCTAAACTTCTAAAAAATCTTTAGATTTCTGGTAGGAGTCGCTGGGATGCCTAGGAAATGAGTTCCCCCCGTTTCCTTTGCCTCCCACTTGTCTTCTCTGAACATTGCAGCAGATACAGTGAGGGGGAGGTTTACCTGCATATGTCAAGACATATTCATAAAGTCTGTGTATATGAAGATGGGCTTGCTATAAAGCAGCATAAAAACATTATGTCCTCCATGTAAAAGGATCACCTCTCTTCCACCTCTCAGAGTCAAAATCTGATAAATACTTTATTGGTTATACTATACGTACAGTAGTGTACACAGAATTGACTATCCTCATACCTATAATCATCCCAAAAATAACAATTCACCCCATGGATTACTATTATCCACTGACATGTGTTTGTTCTGACGTCCTATAACAGTCCTACAGTCATTAGTCCGACACGCTACCCAACACCCAACCCTGGACCGAACCTCACAGGTTAGTGTTAACCTGCCACGGGTTAGTTGTAACCGGCAGTCGCTTGCACGCATCCGCCTGGGTGACATCAGACTGCTGGGCGAGCGCTGGCGCTTTGGAATGGGGGGTCAGATTAACATATCCGCCTGGGTGACAGCAGACTGCTGGGCGAGCGCTGGCGCTTTGGAATGGGGGGTCAGATCAACATACAGTATGGAATGAATTCTGAACTGGCCATATATGGAGCGTGTCTTGAGTATACAGGGTTTGATGAGGTCAGATCAACATATGGAATGTCAGAACAGGTCAGCTCCGTATATGGAGATCTAAGGGTGGCAGTGGGGGCAGTGTCTTGAGTGTACAGGGTTTGATGAGGGCCCATTTAGGTCCGGGCCTTAATTTCCGGGCCTGTTGAGAACTCAACAGGCAGCTTCACTAATAACTTTGGGGCAGGCCCGTCTAGAGTTTGAATGGACAGGTATAAATAAGCGTAGACAACTGTTTAATCCATATATGAACGCGCCGACCGCCTGTTTACCTTTTAGCATTGCCCTGGGTAGTATAGCCCTCCTCCGTCACCACCAGCGATGTTGTGTGGTGTCGTTCCACTTCTGGAGGCCCCCACCTTCCTGTTTAACCTGGAAGGACAACAAGCTCCATTAGAGTGGGCCTGGATGGGCGGCCCCTGGGGCAGTACCAGCATGCTAACACTAGGGGCAGCAAAGGACTTAACAACAAGAACTGCACTCTGTCGAGTGCCTACTTACAATTTACAATTTACAATTTACAATTTAGGCATTTAGCAGACGCTCTTAATCCATGCTTGTTGCACACCATAAATGGCCTACTAGTGCACAAGCAGAGCGCGTAAGTACTGTCGACCGCTACAAACTGTCAAATCTCAACTTCTCTGTGAAAGAATGTTTGAAATATTGAATTATTAGGTTTAGCTATTTGCCACGTACCTAGTTTTTGGGGGTAAAAAAGTAGTAACGTAATGTTGTAATTAATACGGATGAGTGGTGAGCTTGCGCAAGTCATAAATTGACAATATGACGTACAGTGTGGTGATGTAATAAAGGTAGGTTTCAGATTACATATATGTATACATAGAGGCATTAGCTTTAATCCACCCGACACTGAAACATACTATTTTTTTTACGTCCAATGACTACGTAGCATATAGCTAAAACCATACAGCTAAACACTAATCGAAGGTGAGACAAAGAAGAAGAGAAACGTTACAGAAGAGTTCTATTATATAAGATGGATATCGTTCCATTTAATTCCAAATTTATGTCTACGTTTGTCTAGTTCAACATATGTATGTTGATTTTATGTGTCTGTGTTAAATTAGAGAAGTTGACTTAATGGGGATCAATATGCCTATAGATTTGGATCTGAATAGAAAGTAAAATTTAGTAAAATTTGTAGATGTTTCTTTGTCAGGCGAAAGACAGCGCTCCTATCGTACGCATAAGTGTTAATCGTCCTAATTGTGCATAAAGTTCTTATTTTAGTTTGAATACATTTGTGAATGGGAAAAGTCAACGAAGGTATTTCTGCTATGACATGTGGGGAAACTCTAAAGTTAAATACAGTAGATCACTCTAGGATTTTAACGAAAGTAGGTAACCCGTAGCATGCATTGAGATGAAAAAATGACGGCTCTTTTAAATGGGAAGAGTGACAGGGGAAGTTAAACGCTGCAGTACTGGTTTTTTGTAAGAGCCTTGGGAATCTAGACTGTGTTGAAATAATTATGGATGATTTCTGCATGTCCTAAAAGGATAAAAGTGATGAAATTTTGCATCTGTATACTGGAGCAGACGTAGAAGACGCACATCGACAGGCTGGGTGCTGGACTAAGTATGTATACTGACCTGACGAAGATCTGTCAAGATCTAAACGTTGTCGAAAAGAGGAGTTAACTAAACAAAAAACGAATAATTTTATGGATGACTATGGTAAAATGTATCCTTGACATTAACTGAAGCTAAGAGAATCAGATGTCCGTAACACACTTTGAATTAAATAATTGGGTGCTTTTGATTAAGCAAAGGGGTTGGATTCAGCAACGGTGTATTGTGTTTAAGTATACAGGTTATGTAAAGGTTAAAAGTGAAGTTGATTACAGTACAGAGAAGTTGTTAGTGTGTAAGAGAGATTCTTACTGTGGTTTTTAGGCTGGAATGTATTTTTTTACTATTTTACTTGCTTATTTTTTGTTCATTGTATTTCCTATGTAATGTTTTAGCCTGAAATTAAATTGCAAAAGCTTATCCCAAGCTGAAATGTATATGTCAATACATTTTTCAGACAGCAAATGCACAATTCTTATGGTTTTGTAAGTTTGACTTCCCTCAGTTGCTAGTGCAAAAGATCTGTATACACATAATTTCTATGTGGGGGATAATCATGTGATTTGTTTCTGCTGAAAATCCTCAAATAACATTAAAATGGTCTCAGTCAGTTCACTCGTGCATAATGTGGCCATTAGCAGGTGATCTATTCTATTTGATGATCAGCATCATCTTCTTCTATTCTATCCAACGCCAGACAACCATGTGATTAACACCTTTAATCTCCTCATTTTAATGCATTATCTATGATGAAAAGCATCAGCCATCATCATTTAGCCAGTTCACATTTTAACCAGGTGAAATAATGCAGGTTTTCGTCATTATTTTGCATTCAAATTACTTTGAATGATCAAAACCCATTGAAACTAATTTCACACTCCTGAGACATAGACACACATTACTTCAGATTAACTCTTCTGTTTCACTGTGGATACATTACCATTCTGCACAGAATTCTGTTTCACTGAGGACACATTACCATTCTGCACAGAATACTGTTTCACTGTGGACTTATTACCATTCTGCACAGAATACTGTTTCACTGTGGACACATTACCATTCTGCACAGAATACTGTTTCACTGTGGACACATTACCATTCTGCACAGAATACTGTTTCACTGTGGACACATTACCATTCTGCACAGAATACTGTTTCACTGTGGACACATTACCATTCTGCACAGAATACTGTTTCACTGTGGACACATTACCATTCTGCACAGAATACTGTTTCACTGTGGACACATTACCATTCTGCACAGAATACTGTTTCACTGAGGACACATTACCATTCTGCACAGAATACTGTTTCACTGTGGATACATTACCATTCTGCACAGAATACTGTTTCACTGTGGATACATTACCATTACTACTGTTTCAATGTACAATTTAGGAAGATGCTCTTAACCCAGAGCGATGATAAGCATGGATGAAATAAAACTGTTACATACACAAATACAAATTGTGTACGTTTTATATATTATGGCTACAGCCCATCACATCACTGTTGGGGGTCATTTTAACATACATCGATATATAAGCTACCAATTGTAATTTCAAACTCAATTTAGATGAATTGAAGCACCAATTACTTCAGTCACTTCAGCCTGTTACTATTGGGGAGGGTGGGGGGAGGGGGGCTGGGGTTTCACTAGTGTTTTATGTCTTTTTGATTTTGTCTTGTATTGTGATTATGTGTGTTTCAATGTGCCTTGCCAGCAAATGTATAAGTTGTATATTATACGTAAGTGGTGGTCAAATCATACTCCTGGTTACAATTCTTACTTAATACCTCATGGTACTTAAAAACTCAATTTTAACTTGTTCCTGGAACATTAAAGGGTGCAATCATCCTATAAAAAGAAAGAAAATCTTATCATTTTTGAAAAAAGAGAAAGTATTGATTGGGATGTTACAGGAGACCCATTTAACAAGCTTGGAGCATGCAAAACTAAAGAAAGATTGGGTTGGTCAAATATTCTCCTCATCCTACAACAGTAGAAGCAGGGGAGTCGCTATCTTAATTCATAAACATTTACCTTTAAAGGTGGAGTATCATGAAGCCGATCCGGATGGTTGTTTTATATTTTTGCATGGGTCTCTGTATGGTGAAATGATAAGTATTTTAAATGTATATGCAGCTCCAAATATTCAACTGAATATGTTCACTAAATTAACTTCCTTATTGGTGAAGTACAGTTGCCCTAATATCATCTGTGGTGGTGACTGGAACTCTGTTCAAGATGGGAATTGGGATAAAAAACCAACTGCCACCTCAACTATACCGAGCCCCAGGCAAAAGGCTATAAGCCAAATGCTAAACGAGGTTGGCCTGACTGACATTTGGCGAATGTTAAACCCACACAATAGAGACTATACATTTTATTCGAGCCCGCACAAATCCTACAGCAGACTAGACTATTTCCTTGTCCCACGAATCTCTGTTGAACTAATGGAGAAATGTTATATTGGCTCTATTCATATATCAGATCATGCACCAGTATTTTTAATTAGCTCAATGTCCAGTAGCAATGCACAGAAATACAGTTGGAAATGTAATAGATCAATACTATCTGATCCAGAATTTTGTCAAATTGCCCAAAGTGAGTTGGAAATGTTTATCCAAGAGAATGATAATGAATATACAGACCCCTCAAATTTATGGGAAACAACTAAAGCCTTTTTAAGAGGTATAATTATATCCTATTGTGCAACTAAAAAGAAAAGAAAACTAAAAGAACAGAAACGCCTCGAATTACAATTACAAGAAGCAGAATTAGAACACAAGCGGAGCGGAGGAAGAGCCAACTGGGATAAAACCTTGAGAACTAGAACAGCACTGAATACACTTTTGTCACAGAACGCAGAAAAGTCCTTATTTAAACAAAAACACAAGATTTACGAACATGCTAACAGAGCTGGGTGCTACTTGTCAAACCTAATAAGTAATACAACTTTAAATAATTCAATCTCAACAATCCGAGACAAGAGCGGCAACCTACACCACAGAACTCAAGAAATCGCCAAAGTATTTAATGAATTTTACTCATCGTTATACACTTCAGAATCAACCGGAACAGAGGACAGGATTGAATATTTTTTTCAACGCATTAAACTTCCAAAAGTCTCTGAAGAGGACAGGAATAAGACTGATCAGGATATTACTAGCAATGAAATCGAAGAAGTAATAAACACTCTAACATCTGGGAAAGCTTGTGGGCCCGATGGCCTCCCACCTGAAATATATAAAACCTTTAAAGGCATTCTGTCCCCTCTTTTAGCTAGAATGTTTAAACATTCTCTATCAATCAACAAACTTCCCCAATCATTGCGGATCGCTACTATCAATGTACTATTAAAAGAGAATAAAGACCCAGAAGACCCAGCCTCATATAGGCCAATAAGTATTCAAAATACAGATTGTAAAATATTAGCAAAGCTTCTTGCATCTAGACTAAACAATATAATACCGAAAATTGTAGGACTCGACCAGACAGGTTTTGTCCAAAACAGACAGTCCTACACAAACATTAGAAGATTAATGGGTGTTATACAGTATGTCAGGATTAAGAAAAGTAACTCGTTAGTGGTAACGCTGGACGCCGAAAAAGCATTTGACCGTGTCGAATGGAAATATATGTTTAGAACCTTAGAAGAGTTTTCTTTTGGTGAGGGATTTATGAAATGGGTCAAGTTGCTGTACGTGGCACCACAAGCGTCAGTCTCAGTTAATGGAACAATGTCTTCACCGTTTACAATTAGCAGAGGTACAAAACAAGGCTGTCCGCTGTCCGCTTTATTATTTGCGTTAGTAATGGAACCCTTAGCAGAAATGATCCGATCAAGCACCTCAGTTACTGGTATAAAAACCAAGCAAAACACACACAAGATTTCTCTTTATGCTGATGACATCTTATTATTCTTAAATAACCCTTTATCCTCAGTCCCAGCTGTTATTGAGATTATTAATGAATTCGCAGTATTCTCTGGATATAAAATAAACTTTGGTAAATCCGTAGCACTTCCTCTTGGAAGCACAACATGCACAGAATTATTAGGACACATCCCGTTTCAATTGACTCCCAGTGGTTTTAAGTATCTAGGTATACATGTCACCCTCAAATTTGAGGAATTGATAAAACTTAACGTAGACCCAGTGGTAAACAAAATAAAAATTGATCTTCAAAGATGGAGCCCCTTACAGATATCTCTACTTGGACGGGTTGCTATTGTTAAAATGAACATATTACCGAGGCTTCTTTATCCAATGCAGATGTTGCCTAATTATTTTCCAAATAAGTACTTTAAATTAATACACAGTATAATTCGCAAATTTGTATGGAAAGGCAAACGTCCCAGGCTTAAACTAGAGAAATTACAGGTACCAGAGATAGAAGGGGGATTAGCGCTCCCAAATATAATGTATTACCACTGGGCATCACAAATTAGATACATAGCAGAGTGGGTAAAAAATGATACAAATTCATCTTTTATTGACTTGGAGGGTGTTGGATGTCTGTCTGCTCTTTCTGAGTTGCCATTTATAAACGGAGCTATTTCACTCCAAGGGTTAAGAGAAAACTTTATCGTGAGAAATACCTTGAAATCTTGGAATCAAATACGTAAACATTTTGGTATTACTAATACATACTCTGTTCTCGCTCCTGTTTTTTGTAATCCTGACTTTGCTCAATCATGTTCAGATGTTGGGTTCAGAGCCTGGAAAGAGGCTGGCATTTTAAAAATACAAGATCTCTTTCTGGGTGGAACCTTAAAATCCTTTGCCCAAATTAGGAATGAATTTAATTTGCCTCAAGTACATTTCTTCAGGTATCTACAAGTTAGGAGTTATATCCAATCTGTACCATTATACAAAAGAGAGACGAGGGAAAACAACCTGGAACAAATATTAATGAAAGCCTCCTCCTTAAAGAAGACGGTGATAAGCTATATATATTCTCAAATGTTCACTAAAATCCCAAATATAAGTAGTAAAACATTTTGGGCAGAGGATTTTGGGCACCAAATTGATTCAAAAAATTGGAGAAGAATCTTACTAAATGCAAAACAAATTACATGCTCTAACAGAACTCACGAGACACAGTATAAGATCATTCACAGGTTACATGTAACTCCAGCTATACGCAGTAAATACGATCCAACATGTTCTGGGCAGTGCTGTAAATGTAAAAATAATGCTGGTACATATAGCCATTTAATGTGGTCATGCCATAAAATTAAAACATTCTGGCAAAGTGTGCAAAGGGAGATATTGAAGATCTTTGAGATCAGGATACAGCTAAACCCAGTGAACCTGGTACTAGGTTTAGACTTTGATTATGATTTAAGATATAGATACATATTACGAATAGCCCTTTATGTTGCACGACTCACAATATTGCAAAAATGGTTAGATGAGGATCCCCCTAACATACAATTATGGTATGAAAAACTCATGTCGATACTGCCAATGGAGAGATTATCATATGTATTAAAAGGCAATCTTACTGACTTCGTCAGAGATTGGTCACCTATTGCAAGATTTTTAAAAGAGGAATGGAAAAGAGTAATATGTATGGGGGTAACAGTATGAGAAGAAATTATAGGAGTATGTGTATGTATACGAGCATGTGTATGTATAGGTGTGCAAACATATGTATGTATATGTATAGAATATATTTATGTGGATATATTTGTGTATATATATATATAATATATTTATTTGTATTTGTATTTATTTATGTCGATGTATCTGTGAATATATAATATATTTATTCATATTTATATTTATTTATGTGAATGTAAATGCATATATATGAAGTACCAACTGTATACCTGACTACATTTCTGCACTATTTGCTGGCATGTTGTTGTTGTCTTTTTGTTGTTCTGTTTTGGTTTTGTGTTATGTACGTCAATGTGATCCATGTTAAACAATCGAAAATCAAATAAAAATCATTGAAAGAGAGTCACCAGAACCAAGGACATGTGTTTTCTCAAAGAATCAAACAAAATTAGTTTAAAGTTACAATGGGTTTGTAGAGGAAGGTGGCGTGGCAGCTAAAATGAATATCAATTATCTAAATAGTGAAACAAGCAACTTAAAAACAGTGTACCCATCTCACTATCTATTTGGAAATACATGTAGGCTACATGTGGGCCACAAATTCCATATTAAAAGGAGAGAGAACCCTGCAAAGATTTATCAGCTTATGTTTTAGTTCAATGTATTTAACGTCTGTTACTGAACAAACAATATAACAGTGATTACTAGAGCTATTTTAACAAAAATATCCCTTACATTTCACAAAGGTTTCAGTAGTTCTGTTGAAACTCATCAGAGTCAAAGAGGTGTAAACTGGTCTCAGTTCATCCATAATGTGATCATTAACAGGTGATCTGTCCAATGCCAGACAACCAGTGACCATTAACACGTTTAATCTCTGCATTTGAATGCATTGTCTACAGTGAATGAAGCATCAGCCATCATCATTTAGCCTGTTTACATTTTAACCTGGGGGAAGAATGTGGGGTTTGTTCACTATTTAGCATTAGAAAAAAGTGCAGTCATCACAAGTTAACTGGAGGTTTGAAATAAAAAGAACATTAACATGGTTAACATTAACACTGTTAATGTGAAGTACCATTGACTACTAATCATTTCATAATAATAATGACTCAACCAAACAATAACTCCCCTTTTTCTGTTGAATTTATTGACCTCCAACTTGTCAGTAAATGGTCACCATAGGTCACCAGGTCATTCAGTTATAGGTTTCTCAACTAGTGGAAAGAAAAAAAGGTCAACAAATCCTACATTACTAAATGTATGGTGAGGGACCACATGTAGGATGATTTGGTCATCCTTGGCCCATATAGTGCTGGTCTTCAGCAGGGGTCTGCTCTCAATATGGCTCAGACTGTGACATTATTTATAATGCAAATAAGAGCAATATTATGATTGTAAGAATCAAGGAAGAGAGTAAACGGTCATTTTCAGTCTTTTTTCTGTCTGGTACAGCCCTTAAGGTTTGTGGTGAGGTCAAGTACTTAGGCCATTATTTAACAAATAACCTATCTGATGATAGGGACATCTACAGGCAAACATGTTTGTTTGTAAGTTTAGTATGTGTTCAGCTTATGTGAAGTCCACACAATTTAAATATTTGTGCACACCGATGTATACTCGTGGCGGCACTACAAAAAGAGCAGTATGCAGAGACTCAATGTGGCTTATAATGATGCCATGAGACAAGTGCAAATTTGCAGCAGTGAGACATGAGACTGCTGCTTAAAGTGCGAAGGTGCAGCAGTGCAACTGAAATGTTTGTCAGTTTTTTCTAAACTGTGGAAACATTGGCGTGTAACCTGTAGGCCTATATTGTGTATAAAATGCATTTATGATTTTATGTCTGCCTTTGTTTGTCTTTGTATGTTTTTGTTTATGTCACTATGGACCATGTGTCTTTAAAAGTTTGATTGATGGATTTAATATTGTTAAATATATTATCCAGATGTATTGGATGTAGATTTATATTAAATATATCTTAGCAATCTCCCAGTTACCAGCTCTTTCTAGAATGAGCATGACCTGGGGGAGGAGCTAGATAGGGGTGGAGCACATGCAGCAGTTTGTTAGGTTATGATTGGCTTAGACAGGGTTCTAACTTCTATTGTTCTCCACTTTGGCCAATCAATCCCAAGCAGTTAGTGGTTCCACCTCAGGCTCTCTAGTATAAGAAGAGTTTGTAGTTGTCAGTTCTCTACAACTCCTCCAGGATATGGACTCCAGGCTTGAAGTGAAGATGGACTCTCTCAATGCCACCTCAAACGATTCTGCTCAACAGGGAGGACCCAATGATCACCAAGACCTCTGTAAGTTACTTACTGTGTCTATATGGATATACAGCATAAGGAAATTATTTTAAAATAAATGGCTAGTAAAGTTGTTAATTGTGGTAATTAACGTTAAACAAATATTTGTCTTTGTTTTCAATTCAGTTTTACATGATCCGCCTGGCTCCCCTGTTCTACTAGAGGTGAAAGGACAAAAATGCCACTGTTGTGATCAGTGTGGTAAACGCTTCCCTGCAATGTCCAGCCTTAAAACACACCAGAGAATTCACACTGGAGAGAAACCATATGGATGTGATCAGTGTGGACAACACTTCTCTCAAATGAACAGCCTTAAAACACATCAGAGACTCCACACTGGCGAGAAACCCTATGGATGTGATCAGTGTGGACAACACTTCTCTAGAATGGCACACCTTAAAGACCACCAGAGAATTCACACTGGTGAGAAACCCTATGGATGTGATCAGTGTGGACAACACTTCTCTAGAATGGCACACCTTAAAGACCACCAGAGAATTCATACTGGAGAGAAACCCTATGGATGTGATCAGTGTGGACAACACTACTCAGTCAAGTCCAACCTTAAAACACACCAGAGAATTCACACTGGAGAGAAACCATATGGATGTGATCAGTGTGGACAACACTTCTCTCAAATGAACAGCCTTAAAACACATCAAAGAATCCACACCGGAGAGAAACCCTATGGATGTGATCAGTGTGGACAACATTTCTCTCAACTGGCAAACCTTAATACACACCAGATAATTCATTTTGGAGAGAAACCCTATGGATGTGATCAGTGTGGACAACACTTCTATCAAATGACACACCTTGAAACACACCAGAGAATTCACACTGGAGAGAAACCCTATGGATGTGATCAGTGTGGACAACACTTCTCTAGAATGGCACACCTTAAAGACCACCAGAGAATTCATACTGGAGAGAAACCCTATGGATGTGATCAGTGTGGACAACACTACTCAGTCAAGTCCAACCTTAAAGAACACCAGAGAATTCATACTGGAGAGAAACCCTATGGATGTGATCAGTGTGGACAACACTTCTCTCACATGTTAAACCTTAAAACACACCGAAGAATTCACACTGGAGAGAAACCATATGGATGTGATCAGTGTGGACAACACTTCTCTCGAATGGACAGCCTTAAAACACACCAGAGAATTCATACTGGAGAGAAACCATATGGATGTGAACAGTGTGGGAAACACTTCTCTAGAATGGCAAACCTTAAAATCCACCAGAGAATTCACACAGGAGAGAAACCAAAATAAATGTGATGTGTGGAAAATAATTTAGTAATTCAAATAATTTACAATTTCACTTCATTTATTCTCAATCGTATCCTTATTGTCTCACTACATGGCTGGCATGGTTTGTGTTGAGATATGATCTATATTGTTTATACTGTATATGAAACCCTTATTCTGAAGGACTGAGATTCTACCCTGAAATGCCTGTTACTGTGTGTATAAATTGGCTCAATAAACGATTTAAGCTGAAAACGCTATGTTTAATGGTGTTTTTTTTAAAGCATCGTTACATTTATCGTGCATGCCGTTACAATGTGTGCAAATGTAACACTGGAACATCGCCCACGTTCGGTTTAATAACTCCCAACCTGTTTTATCAATTGAAAAACTTGACTTGGTCTTTATGGTAGCAGACATGTGTAGGCCCGTTGCCTGGAAATATTACATATGTAGATAAACGGATCTCTGAGTAAAAGAGTGAAACGTTCAAAGTGTTACAACCATGGCAGCTCTCCCCTATTATTTTAGCGTTATAGGAGATACTGTGCATGTGTAAAATGACCAGTAATGTCATGATTATAGATAATGTAAGACTATTGTGTTTTTATTATTTTTTATTCCTGTTGGAAAGCCAGTTTGTTCTTTTCAAGAGGTTCATATGAAAGAAGCTCAGGAGGATTGTTCTATTTTGATTGACTTTTCAATAAATCCCCTTAAAATCACAACAATCTCCACCATTCCTTGGATGTTGTATATTTCCAATAAGAAATATCAAGTGGATAATTATTTCATTGTTACTTACAAGTCAATACTATGGTTCTGCTTTAAGATCCTATTGTAACTATTGGATAAGTTCACCATTATTAAATCAGCATATTTGTATAGCTGATTATAACTATGAAAATTGTCTATCTATTGTTGTGAAGGAATGTGTAGCACTCACTCCCACTCTATAGGTGAAATTACTTTCAATAGGGTTATTGTCCATCCACAATGTGACCATTAACCAGTGATCATCATCATTTAAGCTATGTGCATTTTAACCTGGTGAAAGAATGTGTTTATTATCAATTTACATTCAAAAGGCCTTGAAATGAAAGACAATCACAACCCTATTGGAGGGAATTCCACACCTGAGTGCTGCTCTTTCCTTCAGAACAATAGAAGCTGGTGTTCTATGGAGGAACAACAGCTTGCTACACTATGTGAGGAGACTATTCAATGAGCTCTGTTATTTTACCACAATAGTAAAATGTTCAGAGGTCAACATGTGTCCATAAAATACACTGAACCCTGGGGGGTGCATGATAACCCCTTTCCTCTCACTCTACATAATAGGCAGTTTGTTTTAGTCATTGAGTAACACAACAAATAATTGTATTCTATATGTTTTTTTAAAGCACAAATAAACGATTGAGTCAACATTTTATTCACAGTTTGTAGAATGGGTACCAAAGTACAGGTCAATACAAAAAACCTGATACAAGGGGGAAAAATCACACCCAAGGGGAAGTGAAGGGTGCTCTTGTCGTCGTACATCATCTAATACAAAAATTAATATACTAATTTGTCAACGTATGTTATTATCTTTTAACTCATTTATTGCTGCTAAATCCTAGTTGCCGCCATACGCATTCACTTTAAAAGTCAGAGTTCCCCCCCCCCCCCCCCGACCACCAAACACACTAGCTACACACACTCGAGTATCATTGGAAGAAGCACAAACTGTTTACCTTTCGTCATAAGCTTTTACATGGCGGGAGCGTCACGGTACAAAGGCACAAATTTATATTGAAACCAATATTTCACAGAGAGGCTGAGATTTGAAAGTTCGTAGCGGTCGACAGTACTTGGCTTGCACACTCTGCTTGCGCACTAGTAGGCCTACTTGTGTGCAACCCGCAAGTAGGCACTTGGCAGAGTGCAGTTCTAGTTGTCAATGCGTTTACTAAACAAACTTTGAACTAAAGACAAACATTAAACATGTGTATAGGAGCGTCTGGCGTCCCTGAAAAATGCACCATTTGCCATACTTTTATTGCAAACTATCCCAAGCCAATTAATTGACTCAGTTTCCCCATTTTCCCCCACATGATTATATTTACTTATTTTTTGTCTTGAAAGTTCCAAATACTTGTCAGACAATCAGCTATGATGAACACAAAAAGAATTGCTACAGCCTCAGCCATCATCCTTTGAAAATACGACATTTTACAATGCGCCTCATATATGGGTTGCATTGACAGCTACAGTATACCGTTCTACCCTTACCCTGAGTGTTGACGCTGTCTCAATTGTAATATCCGGAAGTCTGCAGGTACCATGCCTTGTGCACACTACTACCAAATTAGTATTTATTTCCCATAGCGTTCCATATATATTTTAATATTTAACTTTAATGGAATTCAATGGGTCTCACGGAAACCTTGCACTAATTTGGAGTCATTGACAACATCATAGACAATTGAAGTCCAAAAGCAAAAAGCAAAAGCAAGATTCTTGGCGCGTGACACGGCCGTTCGACAAAAAATATAACAGGAACATTATTTGTCGAAGCAAGGGCCAGGGAAGGAGCCCAGTGATGCTAATAGCTTGCAAGACCGTGTGCAGGTGAGTGTTGATATTGTGAAGGTAATGGCATGTTAATGTATGTTAATGTATGTATGTAAACAGTTCCTGGAAGGAGAGGGACATTGCAGACTGACCACATTACAGCACGAATATTTCTTTTCTATTTCAGTAGGTCCACAGTATAGTGACCACAAGCTACACTAATGAAGTAGCACACTAGTAGCACACGTTCTGTTTAACCACATGAACCCTAGCATCCTTATTCTGGGGCAAACATTTGTCGAAAAATATAGCTGATTTACAAGCTCACAACGATCTGCAAGACCACATGTGCAGTAGATCGGCTATTCTCACTATATGCATTGTACGAGAAGTATATACCCCCCCAGGGGTCCTTGGTGGAGATCCAGGGGGTCCCCAGCTAAATGATAGTTTGGAACCAAATGGACCCTTATGGATCTGTAACTCTGAGAGTGTATAAATGTGTACACTCTCAGAGTTAAGTTAACATTCCCAGAGATAGAAATGCCATGAAATGGGGGTCCGTATAGGCTACTATTGCATGACAAACTGGGGGTCCTTGAAATTAAACGGGTTGAGAATCACTGCCAGAGCCGTAAAAATCTCTCATCGGGTTCCTTGGCATTATCTTTTCAAAAGGGGGGTCAGCGGGGCTAATTAGTGTCAATTTGGGGGTCCTTGACATGAAAGTGCGTGTGCGTGCATGTGTGTGCAGTGTGCACGTGCATGTGTGTGCACGTGCGTGCATGTGTCAACCATTGGAAAGGACCATTGAAGAACCACTGAAGAATCAACTTTAGTTTTTACTTATTGCTGATTAGCTTTTCATTGCAGCTGTCAATATGATATGTATAGTACTTTATTGTCAGTTCACACTGAAATTTGTCTTGCGACCCAGCAGCCAATATATGTAGAACACACATACACACATTTGACATACTGTAACACAAAGAACAAGACAATTTACATACATAAAGACATGAAGACAAGAGCAATATCAACCGCCTATTACCCATGGCTACTACAACTAGTGATTACGCCTCAAAGTCGACTGGTGGACAAAGGACCTCTTTAGTCTGACCTTATTGTATGCTTGTACGGTACACCATATCTCCTTCCTGAATGTAGCAACCTATATTCTCCATACAACACATGCTTAGTATTAGAGGTGATATTCCTTGCTAACCTTAGGATGCTGTTATCATACGTGGATGTATAAAGTTTCTGAAGTGGTTGTCCAACAATCTTTTAACAAATGTTCAGTTGTTGCAGCAGTTGTGACTTTAGGGCTGCAGACGAACATCCATACCAGGTGGTACTACAGTACTGAAGAACACTCCTAATAACAGAAGTGAAGAACAAACGAAGAATCCGTCTACTAGCACAGAAGGATCTTGTCTTTGCTTTGTTTTCTTACACACTGAATCTGAATCAGATCTTTCCATGACAACAGATGGTCTATTACCACTCCTAGGTATTTGTACGAACATACCTAATAAACTTTCAAGTTTATTGACAACTGAGAAAACAACATGTGATATTTTTATATTCCTGCACTGATGATCTGACAAAGGATCAATCAGGAACAATAATTCAGTGTTTATATATTCCTCCCAGTTCCCTATAGGCAAAATCTGGACGATGACAAATTCAGATAGATTCAGAACTTCTGATAAATATGATGTAAACCCCACCCTCTTACGTCATCTATTCTAAGATCTATACCATGCCACAACACTTCAGTCAGAATGATGACATTTCACAATTCCATTTATGGATTATATAAGGTAGTGCTCACTGTCTTTCCTCATTCCATTTCTTACTCAGGACATTATTACTTAAAAATATAATCACTCACGTATGAGTGAAACCTCTGACATTGGTCCTGAACCTGAAGACTGTGAACCTGAAGAAGCTGCAACTTTGGAATCTGAGAATCCACAGGAAGCAGCAGATTTCACAAGAGAACGTATGAGTGGAAGTATGAATGAGACTTCTGACAGAGGTGGCGAAGATGCAGTAGAAGAGGCAGGACCTTTGGCGTCCGGAAACCCACAGCAAGCAACACGAAATGAAGCACGGGGAGATGACATGGGTCATAACAAGGAGAGGATCAGCAAACAGCAAGTGGAGAAAAGCAGAAGGAGAGTCATCAGCATGTTAAATGATGGGACGGATATCATTACCAACATCCAAACAGCTGTGCGTGACAATGAGTCCCGTCGGAGGACAGAACTGAGGGAGAGTCAACAAAAAAGAGTGGAGAGGGTAGACAGCGAGGCCCAGTCCAGCCTAGACAAGTTTGACGAGATCAATGCAAAGTGGTTGGACCATCAGCATATGCAGATTCCTCAGGATGTGGAACAGGTCCTGAAGAGCCAGAAGAACCTCTGTGCTCAGCTCCTCGAGTACAAGAACACACTCATCAATGACCTGCAAGCGGAGCTTGAGGCCAGCGATGTCCGCTTTGAAGGGGACTTGAAACAGCAGGCAGACGAGGTGGACCTGTTACTAGTGAAGATGGAGGAGCAGGTCAAGACTATGATGAAGACGTACAGGGAGGAACTCGACCAGATGGAGAACACCTACGAGGAAGAGCGGCAGATCCTGCTGACCGGAAACAAAAGTGAATGGGAAGAGTCTATGACACAAAGACAGTTGAAGGAGCAGAGTGACCTGAAGGAGAGGATGGAGAAGCTGGAGGAATTTGAGGGCTTGCTTCAGAAGCTGAGGGAGCACAGTGCCGAGGAGAACATAACCCTCAAGCTCAAGTTGGACATGCACGTTCAGGCCCTGGAGGAGCGCCAGAAGCAGATGGACAATCAATACCAGCTGAACCAGGAGGAACTGGAGCTGCAGCGCAAGGTGCTGAAGAAGCAAGCCGAGGAGAACACAATCACCAAGATCATGCAGAAGCAGAAGATCACCAAACTGAGGGATGAGCTGAACAAGTTGATGGCTAGGGAGAGGGATGACAAGGCTGAAATTGCACGTTTGACTAGACGCAACGAACGCAGCATGAGGGAGTGTAAAGAAATACAGAAAAGAAAGAAGCAGTTTGCAAACGTCAGTGCCACCAGGTTCGAAGACATGTGGATGTTAAGCGAGTCCGAGGTGAAGCAATTGGTGGAGCAGGCTCTGGATATTGACCAGCAGATCTACGAGCAGGTCTTAGGCTTGAAATGGGAACGCCCTCCTGGGGCCTTTGTGGAGCGCCCTGACCCTGCCGGAACACGGGAACGGAAGTGGGCACAGAGGAACACCTCGGTGGTGGAGGAGGAGGCGGTGGTGAGGAGGGAGAGCCAGGTAGAGGTGCAGGAGAGCGAGGGGGAAGAAAAAGGCAAAGTGTCGACACTGATGGTAAAGAGACTGTTGGAGGTGCTGTGTGACGAGGTGGACACCAACTTCGAAACCATGTTCATTGACAACGAGGATGATGTCTACAGACTGGCCCAATTATTCATCGACTACATACAGCAGCAGCAAGGACAGGCTGAGGGTGCAAGTGAATTGGCAGAAGAGGCCGACATTATCCTGTCCATCCATCCCAATGAGGTCCTGGCTGTTCTGAAAGCCTTCACTGCTCAATACGAAGAAGCCCGGGCGCCTCAGCGGTTCCAGTCTATGATTGACTGGGATGATTTCGACGACGCAGCCTATTGGAACAGCTTGGCAAATGTCATTCCCGAGTCCAAACTAAAGGTCTGGGATGCGCTGGAAAATGGACTGAACAAGTACTACGAGGCCCTGAGAGAGCGGGCCAAGCTCCTCACCAGCACACAAAACCTGAAGCGTAACAATGCTGAGCTCCGCATGCACCTGAACCAGCGTCAGGCACAAACCTCCCCTATCCCCCAGGTGGTAAAGCTGACACCTGCACCTAAGTGAACAATTCATTTACTTGAATCTATTGTATTTTTTGTAAACCACAGCCGAGAGCAATGGAAAGTTGCAGCAGGCTAAGATGAGTTGTTGGTGGCATAAATGCTTGTATAACCCCTCGCCAAAAAGGATGTAGCCTTTTTTACAGCATGGTCCTGTAATAGGCAAGATGTCAACAGTGTTTGTTTGCCTGGGCCTTAACTTGCAAACCGCTGGACCGATCAGTACCAAATTCCTTGCGCACACTACCAGTAGGCCAAGGAAGTTCCTGCACTTTTTGTCACATGTTTTATAGTCGTATGGATGACTGACATAATGAGACTGCCCACGTGAAGTCTGATATACCATAGACCCTGTTATGGGCCTGGCCCTATAAGAATTAGGTTTGCGATGCTGTGTGACTTGTTTGTCTCTTTCTGTTTTTTCCGTGCAGTGCCCAATAGTGATTGAAGGTAGAGTGACAGCACATGGATGTCATTGCCAATCAACCAGCAGTCTGCATCTGAGCCTGGGAGAATATGCTTCACTCCAGCTCTTTTTGCCTGTGCTACCTATTGCTACCTTTAGGCTGTGTACTTAAAGTATGGGCAAGGGAAGCTCAGAATCAACTTTATTGTCATATCACAGGTTTTAGAGGTGTAATTACAGGTGTAAAAAGTGGGTGAAATTATTTGTTTGTGCTGGTGGTAGGGGCATGTTAACTTTTCTTTGGATTCCCTCTTCCCCCTGTTTACGATTTAGAAATACAGGGAGATTAGATTTGTACTTTTTGTTGGATTTAGTGCAAATTCGTTTTTTTAGATAGTGTGGTGTTGTTTTGTCCTTGGTAACCTTGAAGTATTATGCTTACAATTTTCTTTCCCTATTCCCTGCATACAGATTTTTTCATTATGTGTTTGTGAACCTTTATAGCAGTAGTTTTCAAACCTTTTCATATCAGGATCCATTATTTATTCGGCATTTGAGCTATATGGACCACCTTGGATAAGATCTTGTCCACAATTCCATGTGGAATTCCATTCTCTAATTGTGAAGACTTATTGATGCAGATGTTTAACAATAGTTTAACTCTTGAGAGTGCAAAATGAAACATCTTTTATCCTCAACTCATTTTACACTCTCAAGAGTTGAAGATCTAATTTGGTTACCAACTGGAAGTGCATTCATAGCTTTACATAGACTGTGCATTACATTTACCCACTCACACACAACATTCAATTTGTAACTCGGTTTCAAAACTTGTAAGTATATTATTGTTATTGTTTCCATGCGGCCGCCTCTGTACATCTCTCTGCTTTCTACTTCACTTTCTTCTTTCTAAATTGAACTAATGGCTTTGAACATGTCAAGCATTTAAAGACAACAGTGAGAACAATAACATATTGACATCATCCAGAGTTCAATGGCTTTTGTTTTGAAGTTTCAGTCTAAATCGGAAGGCTGTACGTTTCTGAACCAATCGGAGCGTTGCATCCCTTCAGGATACGGGACGTTTAAATCTCACTCCTATAGTGTTTGCTACTTTGTGGCTTATTTCTAACCAAGATGTTTTCAGATACCAATTTTAGCGTTCATTAAGATGAGTAATGCACTGTCTAGATGTCATCTTGAATGAGATTAAAAACAGAGTATACATCTGTAATCAAAATCAGCTGTGATTGGAATAACGTGCAGGCGGTGCAGCAATGGGACCGGGCCGCACTTCGTCATCACACAGCACGTTTCCGTTCAAAGGAAGTCATTAAAATGTGATTTGTTATGTACTTTTGATATAAAAAAATACACACAATTTAAAAACATTCCATTGTTTTGGCATCTATTGTCAGGTATGGCAGCTGGCCATTATGTTGATCACGGAATATGCTCTAAAAGTGTGGGGAAAAAACATATTATTCATTTCACTAGACCTTTAAATGACTCTGGCTCAGACAGGTCCAGTTAATTGGGCACATTCTGTAACCGGGACTTTGTTTGGTACCTGCCATTTTACTATGTCATTAATATACCTTAGAGCTGGAAATAATAAAAAATAAAGTCCCCCCGTTCTGTTTCCTAGAACCAGAGGTTAACATTGTGAATCACATCTTGATGACATGTGGGTCACAATGTAAAATCTTGATTATTTTTTGATTAATGGCATTAACATTGTTAAAGGGTATTCCCCTTTAACAAGGTTTGAATACCTGGCAGGTTTAACAAGGTTACTGTAGACAAATCTAGCCTGAATTAGATCTGAGCCACATCCAGATTAGAATCAGATTTGTTTAAATTAATGACTGTTTCAGGACTCATTCAAACTCATTTAAACCAATCAGATTTCAATGTCGATGTGGCACAGATCTGATTCAGGCTAGATTTGTCTGCCAGTGTAAATGGGGCCTATATAATCCACCCAATCACTGACTCCTATCCTATCTGACGCAGGACTATGCCACCCTCAGGGACGTGCACACATAGACATCAAAGGGGGCTTGAGCCCCCTGCCCTTTTACCCGTCTGTAAAACAACTGCCCTCTCCAGACCACAAATGCAGCGTTTATACTATGGTGAAAGAAATGCAAATGCCACTCCGTTCCTCTCCATGCCAGAAGGCAGCACTCAGGAGAAATGCTTTCCCCCCCCCAAAGTCTCCTTAACTTAAACGCAGCATTTTGCTTTAGAAATCCATGTCGTTACACACGCATCTCCACTAGCTAAAGAGTGCTGGGTTGCGCCTCGAAAATGGCTCATCTACAACGCATCGCGCTGTGAGCTTGTAGATCTGCTATTGTCGCTCATTTTGGCCAAAAGTGCCCTCTTACGGGATTTCAGCCCCCTGCCCCTCTGACACCCTCTGCACGTCCCTGGTCACCATTACAGAGATGAATGCAGTGTTCTTCACCACGGCGATAAAAGCCTGTCCTGCCCCTCAGCTTCTCTCAGCATGTTGAGATCCAAATGGATCTGCAGCAGTTTGGTGGAGATTAGATTAAATTTGGTGGTAATGCGATGGCATTCTGTAAACAGAGATAAATTACCATCTGTTTTCAGTTTTCTCTCTCTCTCTCTCTCTCTCATGTGTGCACGCTCGCACACAGCCCCGAACGCACGCACACACTTATATCTCACTCTCCTTTTCTTCTCTGAGTCATGCACTCACACTCGACTCTCAGCTTGTCACCCATTATTCCCCCCCCCTCTCTCTCTCTTTATCTCTCTCCCTCCCCCCCCTCTCTCTCTCTCTCTCTCCCTCCCCCCCCTCTCTCTCTCTCCCCTCCCCCTCTCTCCCTCTCTCTGCCTCCATTTATGTGGATTGTGGAGTCAATTAAATAAGTCACTTCACTTTTATTTTCGACTGCTTTCTTACTGTATGTCACTGATCACCTCTGTGTGCAGCCTGTTTTCCCATGAGTATGGCCATGTGTATTTACTTTTCGGCTGGTCTTTCCTTCTCTCTGCTGTTTTTCCTGCACAGCGTTGGAGTTGCAGCACAGGGAAGGGAACGGGTGGTTTTTGAGTTTGCTCTTGGGGTGAGCAATCGAGCACAGATTGTTGGTGGGCGATGTGAGCACCAATTGTAAGTCAAGGTCAACTTCTTCACTCGCTGTTCTCTCCCTGTATGCTTGCCGAATGAATTCCATAATTTAGCAAATCTTCAATGTTCATTTATCCATTTTAGAGTGGGAACTCTGGGCGGAGGGAAGGGTAAAATGCTCAATATTTTTTGTATGCTATTTCTGACTCATATACTGTATGTGACTTGAAAAACGAATAAAGAAACTTTGGTCAAATGGACCCGTTTTGGGGTAATAAAAATAAATAAAAATAAAAATAAATGGATAAAGTTGAAAAAACACATCACATATTAGAAGGACATCAGTCACCCGAACCAAGAACGGGTGTTTTCAATGAATCTATCATGGTTAAAATGGAGTTTGAGGTTACCATGGGTTTGTATTGGAAGGGGGGGGCGAGGCAGCTAAAATTAATATCAAATATCTAAATACTAAATCAAGCAACTTAAAAACTATATCTGGGGTGCTCACAAAAGCCTGAATAGATGATAAACAAATAATTAAGAACTAAAGTGAAATATGCCTTCTGAAATTGTCACTTTACTGTCATCTGGGGAACCCCCAAAATCATGTCGAGACCCACAGGTTGAGAACCACTGGGTTCACATCATCCACACATCAAATACAAATACTCTCACTCAGGCCAAGCTTTATGCTCGAATGCGTTGCATTTAGAGCTATGTTACCGATGACTTATACCGGGGCTCGCATAAATGCAGACCAGCCTCTCGAAAGGGATTTTTTTCCCCGGTGGAAACAAAATCCCCTTTTGGCCAAAAAGTACCGTTTATACGTGTGGTGGGGGTTGCTCAGAGTGCTTCCACTAAGGAAAGGAGTCTTTCTAATGACACAACCCGCCTTTGTTTTGGTGAGTAGCAAAAACGTTATTTTTATTTACGCTAAAGACGTGGCTGGTCTGCATTCATGCGAGCCCCGGAAGTCATCGGTAACATATAGCTCTAAATGCAACGCATCCAAGATCTCACAATGCCCTTGTCCCTCCAGAACGGACACTGTTTTTTTCATGAGCCTTACAGTGAGATGCTGAGTCACTTTCGTGTCGTCGTCCCCCCGCAGGTGCGTCATTGCCCCCTAGCATCGCAGCGGATCTTGCTGTCCAGATGGCCTGTAGAATGCGTGTGTGTGTGTGTGTGTGTGTGTGTGTGTGTGTGTGGGGGGGGTCATGGCCAAACCAACCCCATCCATGGAAATGGTGACAGGAATTCTCGAGAATGCTGACATCTCATTTGTTAAAAAGCAAGGAGTTTTCAATGAGCTCGGATACTGTAACTCTCTGAGTCCCATTCAGCGTTGGACATGTGATCACTGCTACATCTCTAAGGCTTGATAGCGTATCATTTGTTTAGGTTTTAGTCAACTATATGGTTCTGGGTTGGAAGCCAGACTACACTGTACAAATCCTCAGTGGTAATGTACCCATATGCAGTGTTGATTTTGCAGACTAAAACTAAGACGAAAAATGTTCGTCGACTACCTTTTTCCACTGATGAAAACTAAGCTATGATGACTAAAACTAAGACTAAATATATTGACAATTTAGTCAACAAAAGTAGACTAAGAGAGATCCAGTATAAGTCATTTTACACTTGGTTGAATGCTGAAAATAGCAGAAAATAGCTGAAAATAGCAAAAGTGTAGAAAAAAGCCCCCCCAAAATTCATTTCAGTCGACTAAATCAACTGTATAGATTTAGTCGACTAAAATCTTAGGATATTTAGTCGACTAAAACTAGAAACATTCTGGGTGACTAAAATGTGACTAAAACTAAATGAAGTTTCATTCCAAAGACTATGACTAAACTATAGAAATGTGATGCCAAAAACAACACTGCTCCCACTGCCCACTGCCCATTCACTCTGAGTGAACAAATAAATAACTTGTCGTCTATTCCCAGAGTTAAATTAAGACTGAGGACATTCTGTGTACCATTCAACTACTTTTCTGTGAGCAAGTGCTTTTGAAGGTCATGTGAAACAACAGGGACTCCTGTGAGGGAAGCGAGGAACAGTATAAAATGGAGGAAAACATTGCAAAGCAGGGCAGAAAAAAACCTCCAGACGAGCCATGTAAATGTTTTATAGTGCCTCAGCAGTTAACTATGGGGCCTAATCTCTTGTTCGGGTTTCCATAGAGTTATGGGGGGTAATGAAACGCCACGATTCTGTTCCCATTTTAATAACGGGAAATTGGATTAACCTACTGCATCCCTGTTATTAGACTACACCGTTTATAACATCCCATCAACCTGAATCCAAAATGAATGTCCCAGCAAAGGTCAGAGGAAGTGATTACATCATGGCTGCAGTGACCTAGCTCATCGCCGCGTCTCACTTTGACCTTTTGTACGTTTACATGTGGCTTTCGCCTGCCCCTCCTACTGTATATACACACAGGTTTAATGTTTGTCTTTAGTTCAAAGTTGGTTTAGTAAACGCCATTGACAATGAAGGAAACATTTACGTCATAATGTGTCCTTTACGTCATATTGTCTCTTTATTGTTAATGGCGTTTAATGTTTGTGTTGGCGCCGTTTGTTTTAGATCACCATTACACAAGTTAGACTTTAGCTCCCCTCACTTCACACGGGTGTGATTTTATATATATATATATATATATATATAGAGAGAGAGAGAGAGAGAGAGAGAGAGATAGACGAGAGATGGGTGCATGGGGTGATATGCAGTACCAGCCAGGGTGCCACTTTTGGTACTTTTACCCTGTCACCGAATTTTGACACCGTAGGGCGTGTAGTGCCGCTCAGGCTGCTCAGCCTACGACGACTTTCGGCATCTTCCTCTGCTTTTAGAAGTAATTTCTGCCTTCGCCACTGCAGGGTTCCTGGTTCAATTCAGACTCCTCCTGGCATTGTATCAAAGTCCTTGAGCACATAATGTCTTACTGAAAGTGGAGCACATGAATTGGTTGCAGCAGCATTTCCATTTGAATCAGCATGTGTGTCACAATGAATGAGCATATTGACATGGCATTGTTGATGACACATTGGCTGCTATGGGCACACAGCAGCTGGAGAGAGTTTCTCTTACTACTGGGCCACGTCTTACTACTGTGCCATTCTGACTCATGACTATTGTGACTACTTCTGTCACATTGGATTTTGGTAAATGGGGAATGATGCCTTTATTTCCATGACTGCGACCTGTCACCCTCACCACTATTGTCAGTAAAGGCTTTTGAGAAGTTCCGGTTCTGTTTTCCGAGCGTGAGATAAGTGGTGTAATTTCATTATCATATTTTATACAAACCGACTTCTGTTATACATAATGTGCAGTAGATAAAATACAGGCTGGAGTACCAGATCCACTGAATAATGTCTAATGCAGCAAAGCAATGATACTCTTGGGCTTCACAGTTATTCTACTGATAGGTATAGAAAGGCCCCCTATAAACATGGAGAGTTTGGTAGGGCAGGAGTCTACTGTACCACAGGAATACATGAATGAATGCTGTGTGTGTGTGTGTGTGTGTGTGTGTGTGTGTGTGTGTGTGTGTGTGTGCGCGTGCGTGCGTGCATGTTCAGTTCCGTTGCCCGTGCTGAATAAAGAACAACACACAAGTCTGATATGCTCGTTGCGCTCTGTGATTATATACACATTATATAAGTATCTTATATACATGCAGGTGTCGGAGACGAGTCAAGAACAAACCACGCAACAATGGCTTCCACGGTATTTGAACACCCCAAGATTGACTGGGAAGCAGCCCATTTGTACCAAGAGTTTGAGAGGTTCCGCAGGCTGCACGTTGATTTGGTATTCAACGGTCCCCTGTGAGAGCCGGAAGCTAAAACAGCGTGCGGACTGGCTGGGAACGTGGATCGACGGCGAGCAAAGCAGAGAAATCTACAGGGCGTTAAACTGGGCAAGACGGTGAGAAACGCAAAAGAGCATTATGTGTGTAGCGGCTACTTGTATGTTATAGTTTGAGACGCCATGGCCGCCACCTCTACAACAACAATGCAGCACAAAGAGATGCTCAGTTCCACCTCTGAGGACATCTCCAGAGGTGCATTCCATAGGGTAGGAGCTATACCACAGCGAATGCCCCGTCACCAGAAACAGAGACAGCTACCTTTTCCTATACATGGATCTCTAATCTGTTCACCTATGGCACCTATACAGTAGGTGAAAACAATAGAGTGGGAGAGTAGAATGAGAGAACATTGATAGCCTGATACCGGCTCCTCCTGGAATCACCTCAGTGTCCTTGAGCAACATACTGGCCCCATAACTGCTCCCCAGGTCAAGATACTGGCCCCATAACTGCTCCCCAGGTCAAGATACTGGCCCCATAACTGCTCCCCAGGTCAAGATACTGGCCCCATAACTGCTCCCCAGGTCAAGATACTAGCCCCATAACTGCTCCCCAGGTCAAGATACTGGCCCCATAACTGCTCCCCAGGTCAAGATACTGGCCCCATAACTGCTCCCCAGGTCAAGATACTGGCCCCCTAACTGCTCCCCAGGTCAAGATACTGGCCCCATAACTGCTCCCCAGGTCAAGATACTGACCCCCTAACTGGGGCAGGGGCTGAAATCCTGTAAGATCATCTTTAGCTATAGTGGAGATGCGATGTACAACATGGATTTCTAAACAAATTTGTTCAACACAAAATACTGTGTTCAAATTCAGGAGACTGCGGTAAAATTTTGCATTTCTTTCACTGTGTAGTAAATGCTGCATTCGTGGGCAGTTGTTTTACAGAGGGAGAGGGCAGTTGTTTTAAAGACGGGTAAAAGGGCAGGGTCTCAAGCCCCCTTTGATGCCTATGTCTGCACCTCCCTGGACAGGGGTTCATCAAGGGTCGTTGGAAAGTCAAATTTTTGTATTTCACTGTCACACTGTTGCTTGAGTCGCTCACACGTTACCTTTCTCCTCTCTCCTCCTCTCCTTCTTTCCATCTCCCTGTATATCCACAGCAAAGTGCCAGTGCAAAACCCAGATAATCTCCCAATCCCAAGGGACATTACCAACCCTGTGGCCGGAAGGCAGGTGCCTTAATTTCCAGTAACTGGCGCTTATTACTGAATAGATCTTCTTAAAATGGAGTAGGTAATGGCACCATGGTGCTTTGGGTGCTCATCCAAGCTGCCTATTACAGCTTAATGTAATTTGCCCTGCTGGGGTAAAGACTGAATGGCTGTACAGTAGTGGAGAAGAGAGCGGAAAATCGAGAGAATGCGAAGTGCAGGTGCAGGTCTGCGAGAACACACATGGACAAGAATGGAAAAAAGCTTGAATGGGGAAATTTCCATTGAACAATATGTGATATGCCTCTCATCTTGACCTGTAAGTGACCGAGCCAACGCAGGAAGTTGTTTTAGAATTTAGAATAAGAAAACAGCAGGGGTGAAATGCCTGAATCCTAGAGCTAGATAAGTAACAGTGCCTTGCCACCAAATATAGCATACAGTATCTACAAGCACTACAAGCTAATTGTGAGCTGGTAGATCTGCTATTTTTGGTGAGCGACATGGCACACAACCAAGTATAAATCAGGGATTATATAATGCGTTTCATGATGAATGCACATGTAAATCTCATCACATCACTTATAGTCCTATAAAGACTAGACGATTAACATCCAGATAGCGGTGACCTTGAACTGTCTGCCTGTAGCGCCTTCATCATCTCCCCGATAACTCCTAATCCTGTGTTAATTAAGCAGAGTCCAATCTGCTGTCCAATCATGTTTAGGGAGCACTTTGACGGACTGAACGAGCAGTCCAGAGTTTATTACAGTATGTTGCACTTGCAATTAAGTAAGACCACATACATAATGTTTCTCTGATTTGTATTTGGGGATAAGCCAAGGTGTTTGTCATGTTTTCCCAATTGGGCCTTCCAAGTGTCATACATTTTCCAATAAACATGAGTGAGTAATTCAAACACTGCAGTGTTTTAAAAGACCACATGAGCTGAGATGCCAAAACCACCCAACCCCATCTTTGTGTCAATTTGATCACCTATAACAGAGGCTGTCTGGCCCATCCCTGTCCCTATACGACACTCTGGCCAATGCGCTGAGCAAAACTACTGGTATATGCTCTTCTTCCACCTGGCTACCAAGCAGTGGAATGACCTCCCTTCTCAGCCACGACTGCAGACTCACTCCCCAATCTTCCGCTGCAGTCTGAAAAAATGCTCAGACTCCTCATTGCCTTGCACTCACTTATTTCTTTTTTATTTGGTACACGTTCTTTTTTTATATAGATGTCTTGCACTTTATATGTCACTTTGGATATAAATGTCACTCCTAAGAAGAGTCCTAAGTGATAAGTGATATGTTCATTATGTTTAACAGTTTTGTATTATAAACTGTTGACATAATATTTTACAAATTCAGGAGAGGGATGAGTTATGTCTTCAGTGATCTCCTGCCAAAAACTAAAAGTGGTACCGTACAGTCCTTTTTGGTTACAACTAAGCATTCCCACTTTATTTTCATGTCTAATAACTTCCATATTCACAAGTAGGCTATTTTGGTGATTTGTTAAAAGTTACTATTAATTCATTCTGTCTACTTATCCTTCCAAACAGGGAATCAGGCAGCGATTAGTCTCCCCTGAGTCAGACATGAAGGACGATCCAGCAGGCTTGTCCTCATTAAGTCTCCATTAGCTGGGACGTAATAGTGTTTTAATGGAGGAGGGAGACACAAACAGGAAGACATGCTCAATCTGACCCCCAAGATCTACAGAGCTCCTCCCCCTCTCCATTCCTGAGATACAAGCCCTAATATTCTTAGATGTCAAAATTAAACTTTAGAAAATTGGGGTAGGCCTACTACTGTATAAATGCACAGGTCACCAATCCGACCGATATATGCTCATATATGGGCATGCTGCATGCACAGCTTTGGTTGTTTGCAGATGAGTGAATCTTTGTCTTGGGCCAAGTAGTGTGTTGAGCACATCATCATCCCTTTAGCATTTCAGTGGAAAACACTGAGGAATGGTTTACAACGATTTCATTTAACAAGTTGACTGCCACCTTGTGGACGCAAGAGCCAACGCTATAGACTGCCAACCCGGATCTACTTCGTTTTAGAGTGTTGCACGCTGGATGCACGTCCGGTTTGGGCGGCCATCTTAGATGCTTAAATAATTAGCGTCAATGCTAGCGAGCTAAAATGAAAGCGTTAATGTTCCAATCGAGATAACCGTCAGGAAATGATCTCAGAAACATTGCACGTTTTGTCAAAACCATGGAGAGCTCCGTAGAGTTATTCAGCTTACAGTCAGCCTGTATACAAGAAGTGAACGGCAGTGCGCAAAACCTGTGTAGGATCGCTGAAGAAGTAAAGGCCAAGCAAAAAAATAATAAATCACACCCATGTGAAGTGAGTGGTGCAACTCTGTGTGGGGGTCCCCGGGAGTTCCAGATTTGAGTGGTTGCACCACTCAATTTTTTTAAATATATATATCAATAATAAAGCTTATCTGACATAACGTTCCGCCAAAAGCGTCAAGTAAAAAAAGAAAACAACAACAATCTATATGAGAAAGGACAGTGTGAGTATACAGTGTACTCTAGTCTTGCCAGTTTTCAAATCCTTAAAAGAGACAAGACTAATTTGCATTACATTATCCGTTTCAGACAGCAGGGATCCTGTAAGAGGACAGGAACATGCTAAATAGAGGTTAATTAATAATTGTATATGTAAGCCCATGAGGACACCATCTTCACGTTAGATTTAATCAAATGAATACTAATTTAAATTCAACGTAGAATAATAAAGAAGATTATAAGCTTTATCAGTGGCCATAAGGCTTACGGTAGCTTCTTGAATACGTGTACTGTATGTTCCTATAAACGTAACTTTTTGCATTCATAGTCAAAAAAGTGGTGGGCTGTTTCTGTAAATAGCCTGTTGGTGACGCTTGCTCATATTTCTGGGTTCATGTTTTGGGTACCGGAAACGTTTTACTGTTTTACTGAGGATAAGATTTTAAATAGGTTTAGGGTTAGGCACAGTTTTACTGAGGTTACTTTTAGGAATAGGTTAGGCATAGTTTACTGAGGACTGTATTTGGGGGCGAACGTTTTGGTATTCCTTCCTGTAAACACGTTGGGTTGCTCATGCTGGGTCAAATGGGTTGTTCTATGAAGTGTTGATTGAGTTACCTTTTTGGGCTGCTGATTCAACCATCCATTGTTGAACTGGATCATTCTGGATCCATCTCCTGTAATCAGGGTACAAAATCGATGGCTGATGCAGTGGCTGATTGTTTCCCTTACTACAATTGCCTCTGTCTCATTCATTATAACATTCAAGAAGACAACAATATTGGAATATATTATATATATTTTCTTCCATAAATGGATGCCCTATTTTATACTCGAAAATAGCCGATCCGCGAAAATAGGCGATCTGCAAGCTCACAGCGCATTGCAGTGTGATGTGAAAATAGCCGATAGTGTGATGTGAAAATAGCCGATAGTGTGATGTGAAAATAGCCGATAGTGTGATGTGAAAATAGCCGATCTGCAAGCTCACAGCGCATTGCAGTGTGATGTGAAAATAGCCGATAGTGTGATGTGAAAATAGCCGATCTGCAAGCTCACAGCGCATTGCAGTGTGATGTGAAAATAGCCGATAGTGTGATGTGAAAATAGCCGATCTGCAAGCTCACAGCGCATTGCAGTGTGATGTGAAAATAGCCGATAGTGTGATGTGAAAATAGCCGATCTGCAAGCTCACAGCGCATTGCAGTGTGATGAGCTTGTCGTTCCTGTTGTGTGGGCTTGGTAGCCACAGAGCCACTATAGCGGTAGGATTGGGACACGCCATAGATCTCTAAATGGATGCTTGGATCAAGCTGGATATGGTGGATGTGAAACCCTATAAGCTCTGTTGAAATAACCCAGTGTACGAGTAATATTTAACCCATCAATGGTACATTTTACACAAGAGACTTGGGTCAAATGAACAGCCATCATTCTGGGTTAAAATAATGGTAAAACCATCACTTGGGTCAAACTAGTACAGCACGTGTTCTTTCCCGTGGTTACCCAATAGTGGAGATAAAGGGAAAAATATGTCAATGACGTTTAGAAGATTTAGAATGTGTGTAATGTGTGGTTTTAGAGATTTTAGATTTTTAGCAGTGAGCTCAGTGTCTCTGATGTCATCGACACTGGGCTCACTTCCTTCCTGGACTACATGTTAACAAATAATCACACTTCCCACCTATATGACCGCGGTCATGTTACCAGCTATTAGGTCACAGCATTTAATTGGATGAATATATAGACATCTCGGGCTAATTGCTGTCCGAGGTCAGATTTAATTAATGTTTTGAATCTGGAATGTCAGAGTGATTATCTGAGCATACTGTACCAAACATGCAGAAATGTCATGAGGGATGACGCAGGGGCGCCTGGACATTTATTTATATTGAGACAATTAACTGGTTCATGGCCAACGACGTGTTTTCTGACGTGCTATCAACAAATCCCTCAAGGCCAAGGACGTTGTGGACGTGGTAGACAATAATTCCAAAAAAAATTAATAAAATTATCATTTTTTTTCCGATTTTTTTGCATTTTATTTTTTATTTTTATGTAATCTACTAAAAACCGGCCGAAATCCGCGCGATCGTGCACTATCGTTTTAGACTAACTTATGATGAAGCTATTGTTAGCCTAGCATTCCGACTGAGAGAGGCTATCTTGTAGGGGACAATCTTTCATTGGATGTTTACGTCATTTTGAACAGGAAGTGTTATACCAGTTTACACATTTTAGAGATTTTCAGCATAATGGTACGTTCCCGCCATCTGGTGGATATCGTGGGGTACTACTTGGAAATGCCTTTAAAAGATGGCGTGATTGTATTTTAACGCAGAAGTTTATTTTTGCATAAAAATGATGAATTAAGAAATGGGGCTTCCGCCAGAATTGGCTGGCGTTGGCCAGCAATCTAATGGCAATCTAAAAATGTGAGATGTGACCACAATGTCACAGATTGTCTCATTTTGAAGCTGCAAGTCTGTAGTTTACAATGATATAAAAATCTTCTTTCTAGCATTTGCCATTATTTATTAATAAGCATTTTAATACACCTTGGTTTTCAGTGAACAGTGAAACCAAGTTGTACTAAAATGCTTATAAGTCAACGAAGGAACATGCTAGAGTCATAATTCCTTTTTCATTGTGAAGTAGAGACATGCACCTTGAAAATGAGATATTTCATGCCATTGTGGTCATATCTCACATTTTTCTATTGTCATTCAAAAAGTCGCCAAATCTGGCCTAAGCCACAAAAAGATGTGATTTAAGGCTGGGAATAAGAGGGTTAAATAGATATTAGAGATTTCCAATGAGCCTTTCGACTACGAGGTATAGTATTTGAGTTAATTGTGTTTTTCAAGCACGCTCATGAAGGCAAATAACGCATTACCACCAATATGAACATTGTTGAGAAGACTTGATTTTTGTATTGGTTTTTGTTTTACACGAGCAGCATTGGGGTTAACAATGCATTGCATTAAGCCATTAAAGGTTTTATGACATTCATTTTCATTTATTTTTCTTTTTTCTTTTAGGTTTTATGACCTCAATTACACCCAAAAAACCTGAACTTTGAACATTCAGTGGATTTTCTGTGGTCTGAAGTTTTCTTTGGGGTTTGGAAGCCTTTTGAGCTACAATGAAAACAGGCAACACAGTGAAAACAGTGACATCTGCTGGCAAATCCCATTGACATATATGGGATTTGCAGGCTATTACATCACAAACTGCCGGCAAATCAGAGCACCTGTTTGAGCCAGAAAACGCCAGATCACAGAAAATCTACTGAATGTTAAAAGTTCATGTTTTTTGGGTGTTTTTTAGAAAACCTGAAAAAAATAAGAACAATTCCAAAACCTTTTTTTTTAATGTCACAATCACTTTAAGACCATGAGGCCCATTCTACAAATGCCTTCTAAATAAGTTCTCTGAAAACCCTGATGCTATATATATCGTTGCTGTCGGGCAGAAATCTCTTATCTCCATATTATTTCTTCAATGAATGCCTTTCTTGATCATACTACAGCGTCACACCAAAGCATCAAAATGAGCAGATCTGCCCGTTGTAAACGTGGTGTGATAACAACAATACACTTTCAGTCAGTGTTTGTCAGTGATTTTGTCGACTAAAACTTTTTTCATTGACGAAAACTAAATGGAAACTAAGCTATGATGACTAAAAACCAAGACTAAATATGCTGACAATTTTGTCAACAAATAAAAACTAGACTAAAATGTTAGGAAGGGACTAGTGGACAAGAGATCCAGTATAAGTCATTTTACACTTGGTTGCATGGCTTGTAGATCGGCTATTTTCAAGTGTAAAATCAGTCAATATGAAGGCATCAAGGCCCACCAAAATAAATTGTTGTTGACTAAATCAACCGTATATTTAGTCGACTAAAATCTCATGATATTTAGTCGACTAAAACTAGACTAAAACATTCCAGTTGGCTAAAAGACAAAATTAACAATATATTTAAAAGACTGTATGACTAAAACTAAAATCTAATTCTGCTGCCAAAAACTACAGTGCTCTCTGTAGACTTGGACTATAGTGGACAGAGTGAACCATGCAGGAGGGCCTGTGTGTATACAGGCTGGTATTGGACTATAGTGGACAGAGTGAACATGCAGGAGGGCCTGTGAGTACAGGCTGGTATTGGACTATAGTGGACAGAGTGAACCATGCAGGAGGGCCTGTGTGTGTACAGGCTGGTATTGGACTATAGTGGACAGAGTGAACATGCAGGAGGGCCTGTGAGTACAGGCTGGTATTGGACTATAGTGGACAGAGTGAACCATGCAGGAGGGCCTGTGTGTGTACAGGCTGGTATTGGACTATAGTGGACAGAGTGAACCATGCAGGAGGGCCTGTGTGTGTACAGGCTGGTATTGGACTATAGTGGACAGAGTGAACCATGCAGGAGGGCCTGTGTGTGTACAGGCTGGTATTGGACTATAGTGGACAGAGTGAACATGCAGGAGGGCCTGTGAGTACAGGCTGGTATTGGACTATATAGTGGACAGAGTGAACCATGCAGGAGGGCCCGTGTGTACAGGCTGGTAAACAGTCTGCAGCGTTAAGAGCAAAGCTGCTTGACAGTACGGCTGGACAAAAGTCATTGAAGGGGAACCTTTGAAGTGAAAGGTTGAGGAGGGAGGCAGTGAGTTCTTTTTCCAGATGAAAGCCTCAAGATAATTGAAACAGGTACAGAGACGGGGGTTGAAAGACAGCGAGAATAAATGCCAGAAATAACACACAGGTTGTGTCAAAGGGAGGAGAAGAGAAGGCCTTAGAGAACAAAAACTTTGAGATTGAATGGAGATTGAATGGAGCCTATACTAAGGAAAATATGGCCACTGATACTAGTCTAATTGCATGTAATTACGTAAAATCTTAGCTGCCAATGTATCATACAGTGTGCGGATGTATCTTGCATGGTGCACCAGGCAAACTTCTGGCCTGCTGAGGTCCTCCCACAAGGACAATAGGAACAACGGGTGACCATGGTTGATTATGGTAAGGCAACACATGTATCACCTCAGACAGCTGAGGATACTCAAGGTCTCAGAGAAGGTCCTCAAACAAGCAGCTAGGGCACACACACCAGTATGGCAGAGGCGCCGACCACAGAGTGCAGATGATTGAAGGAGAAGTACGGGGTAGAGGGCTGCAACGGGAGCCCACGGGACCCAATGTAAATGTTGGTGGCGCGGGCGGTATTAAAATGCCTGCGGGAGGGCACGGGCGGTCAAGATAAAACCATTCCTCCCACTATTAACCAGATACAGAGCTTATATAGCCTACAATTTAGCAAAATATGAATGTCTGACGAGAACGTATAATTTCCATGCGATGGACAAGCACCGTGGAGCTCAGTCTCACTCTCTCCAACAGACATCATCAGGCACGCTCCCAAAGCGGCCGCACCTGTCAATCATTAGTATA
Source organism: Protomyctophum bolini (assembly GCF_963924005.1). Taxonomy (NCBI): domain Eukaryota; kingdom Metazoa; phylum Chordata; class Actinopteri; order Myctophiformes; family Myctophidae; genus Protomyctophum; species Protomyctophum bolini. The sequence continues at coordinate 50,063,230 of NC_137862.1, read as the reverse complement.
GGCTAATCACTCTGTGAGAAGTGCATGTGTGGAGTTTCCACAAGGGACATTTTCGCTTCTAAACCCCTTGTTGCTTTTCCCCTGTGTGCGTCACTCACTCAGCAACACAACGATGAGTATATTTGGCTTTTAATTTACAATTTAGGCATTTAGCAGACTCTTAACTCTTAACACATAGAGAGAGCATCCAGGAGCACTGAGCTAGGTCATCTGAGGGTACCTAGGTTCATATTGCCACCGGAACTCATGAGTTTCATGGCAAATTAGTCATGAAGTCATTAGTCAATATTAATGATCAATTATTATCAGTATAAAAAAAATACCTATCAGCATGCCAGAAATAGAGACACCACCAGGATCAAAGTGCTTAAGGACAGTGTGTTCAAGGTCAATCACGCTGGGGCCTTCATAATAATTCCCACGCCTATCGCTACGCCACAAACTTCATTACCTCACTGATTGCCTGAAATTTCCCTCATCCATGGAATGTGTTTTATGTTTACTGGAAGGAGCCTTCACATACATTCCTAAAGACAGACACATACTGTACATGCATGCATGCACGCACCAAAATCTAATGGCCAGAGACACAAACCAGAGCACACACACACACACACACACACACACACACACACACACAGCCAAACCTTTCAGAAAAACACGGCCTACAATCCTTGATTTTGCAATGAAATATGCAGGTTTTTATGTGATTTTATGCAGTGAAATATGCGGAATGTTGCAAAATGTTACTTTACTTGAGAATTTGAAATGTTTCGATACTTCATATTTCTACACTCCACTACATCTCAAACGCATCGTTGTGAGCTTGTATACAGTAGATCTGCTATACTGTACGTGAAGTAAACCGGATGGATTATTTTCATGCTCCCTGGTGGTTGTTCTGTGTTTATTTGCACAGATGTATTTTATTGTGATAGCTTCACAGTTCACAACCATAGCAACGTGCTACTCATTCCTTGTTGTTGGTTATCTTCATCTTCTCCCTTTCATAGTTTACACCAGTGGCGTGCACAGATAGACCCCCTGCCCTTTTCCCTCTGGACAAATGTGCCCTTTTGAACCCCCCCCCCCCTTTGTACAGTGTACAGTGTACAGTATGTGGACCATGGTGACATTGATCAATTCTTGATAAACAAAAAAAACAGCTTCTAATATATTATTTAGGCCCCAAAATCTATAAATCTCTTTGGGCCTTTTGGTGATTATGTTAGAATTTAGCTATTTAAAAATAGCAGATCTACAAGGTCATAGCGCGCCACCAAGTGGCGCGCTACGAGCTGGATGGAAATAAGCGAACTAGCATAACACCCCATAGCCCCATTCAATTCCCATTCAATGCAATGCAATTCATTGAGGGCTATAGCCAATAAGGAGTTTTTGCACAAAAAAACACCTGGACCTCTTTGGTGGGGACGTAACAACTACAAAGAAAGGTAAGAAAGATAAGAAAGCATTCTAGCATGGAATTCTCCTTTAACATGGTGTGTGGGCATCTGTTTGTTATATATCTAATTAATTATACAGTCTGCTTATGAAAGGTGCTCTACATAAAGTTTATTCTTTTTAGTTTTATTTAATTCTTAGCTTGTCAAGTTGGTCAAGTCTTTTTTACTCTGTAATGTAAACATCAGGGCTCAAGATTAACGGCGTCCCGACGTCCCGGGGACTGTAAAATATCTATTTGGGACGTAAATGTATCTCATCCGGGACGGTTTCGGGACGAGAGGAGTTTTTACACTGAAAATGCGCATTTCGTGTGCAGCCATGAGCAGCATGAGAATTTGCCGTGCCGTCAACCAATGCTCTGTCCTCCCGTTGACAACAACAACAACGCACACACTACATTCACCCAACGGAATCATAGGAATTATATTGCTTTTGCCCCGTGGATGAGACATTTAGATTGAAAAACTATCGGTTGGAAGCGTGGATAAGACCATGGTTGTGTGCCACAGAAAGGTCCCATGGGGACATGGGACCAACGTTTAACGTTAGCTTCCATGCTAGGCTTGCTAGCTGGCGTCGACATTAAATAATATGTTGGTATATATAATCATCTGAAGCAACAGATGTTTTCTAATGCTCAGATTGTTCTGGAATTGCTGCCCCAACACTGTGGAATGCACACCCCAAAACCAAAACGCTCTCATTCCACAGTTTTTATTGATTGTATTTATTATTATTATTTATTGATCCTTCGTCTTAGTATTCCCCCTAATAAAGTTGTTTTTATTTGTTTTCTCATGCCAACCATGTAATAGACATTTGAGTATTCATATACCTGCATTGCTGCACGTTATCTGTTGGTCTTGTTAAGTAGCCTACACCAAAATAACAAAATCCATTTGAAAATAAAAATCACTGTTCTCAGGTCGAATATTGATATGCGATTAAAATGTGATTAATTTAGATAATTAATTACAAAGCCTCTGATTCATTCGATTAACATTTTTAACCAAGCCCTATTTTTGACTAAATCAGTGTATCTACAGAAGAAACATGAAGCCAAACAATTAATGTACTGCATGTATTCAATACATGCAGTACATTATTTGTTTGGCTTAATTGTATTTCTATTACAATAGGAATACTGTAACTGCCGGGGACACTTGTTGGTTTTAACTTCAATTATTTAGTTTGAAGTTGATTTGTTTTATTTACTTTGCTTTGGTATATACTTATTTTTGACACTTGTATGTTTGGTTTACCTTTATTTTATTAATTTCACAATTTGAGTGGTGCTTTTTGTAAAAAAAATCCCGGGACGGTATACATTTACTTCGGGACGGTTCAAATTGCATTTTGGGACGGTTCCGGGACGGTGGTGAAAAAAGTTAGTCTTGAGCCCTGGTAAACATGTTACTGGTGTCTCATCTCTAAATGGGAACGCTTGGGGTTAAGTGCCCAACAGGTCAGTCCAACATCTACGTATACCATCTGTAGGTCTCCAAAGGGTTAACTTGAAATTACAGCAGCGATATGATTCACATCATTTTCATATTCATCAAATCCTCCAGTGACCCCTCGTGCCCTGTGGACGGGGGCCATTGTCATCCTGCAAAAGACCCCTCCCATTACATCAGCTCCCAGCAGTGTATTGTGTTTCATAATAGAGGATAAAGGTGACCAGTGATCACTCAGAATAACTTTGTATTGATTTCCCTTTATTCCCTCTGGGAACAAGTTGACCCGTCCGTAAAACCACGGCCTGTCGGGGTCTAGCATTAAGGCCTCCACTATACAGTATCCCCTTGGTGTCCATGTCTCCATACTGTACATCCACTCATCCACTTATCGTAATTATGGGCGAAGAATGACTCAGCGTATCACTTTTTCCCCCCGCATCTCTGTAAATCTGTGCCTGTCAAATGTGAGTTAATCTGTGTAACGAGGGGTTTTATGCACAGCAACTCTACTATAATACCCCTCTCTGTGTAGTCCATGTCGACGGACTGTTCTTGCTACCACAGTCTGACCATTATGTCCTGAACTGACATTCTCAGTCACCTGAGGAAGGTTTGTTCCTCCTTACATTTAGGCACACTAAGGCACGATCATCATGGCCATTGATGGCCAGTGTGCTTTCGGACCACAATACCCAACCACATTACTGTGGTCTTTACCATAGATCGAAATGCCACTTTAGTGCTGTTGAAAGACTAGCCAGTTGAGCAGCTTGTGACTGATGCTTCTGCAGCCATCTGTGCAGTGGTGGGAAAAGTACTCGCAGTTGTCAAGTGTCAATAAAGCAATACAGAAGTACAATAACAGTATAGAAGTTACAATAATGCTTATGGTTACTGGACTGTGTGGACTGTGTGTGTGTGTGTGTGTGTGTGTGTGTGTGTGTGTGTGTGTGTGTGCGTGCGCGCGTGCGTGCAGTGTGCACTTGATATTACATAATGTATAGCATAGTTTCATTATATAGATATTCCACTGTTACGTTCTTAGCTTACGCATGTTTCATGAGAACTACTTTTTGTACATACTTTATGCATGTGATGTATTGCCATGCTTTTTGTTCTTGCTTAATATAAGTCGCTCTGGATTAAGAGCGTCTGCTAATTGCACCCCATTCGACCGCTATCATACAGCATAATGTGATAACGGCCATACTGGCCCCATTCAATGGTATGATAACGGTCGAATCCGCTGCTAAATGCCTAAATTGTAAATTGTGCGTGCATGCGTGGGTGTGCGTGTGTGTGTGTGTGTTAGCGTGTGTATGTATCTCTGACAGACAGTTGACAGTGTACCAGTGTGTAACAATGGGTTTACATGGAGCATGACTTCATGGCTCTACCTGGCTGGCTGCATTAGGTTCCTTCCGTCTCCTCTGGAGCATACAGTATAACTGTCAGTTTACTTTGCCCTCATCCATCCCTGACAGTCAGAGTTCATCCGCTGCAACTCGCATGGCCTGGCCTATAGCTGCCTCACCGCTGTCGCCATCACAGCTTCTGTACTGTACGTGTGCACTGGTGTGTCCAAGCCTGACCCTTTTTCACTTGTTCATGCAGTCGTGCAATGGTTCTCAAACTTAGTTTGTTTGTTTTTTAAGGTCAAGGAATGTATTTGGCCACCGACCCCCATCTGGAAATATTTTGTGCCATGCAGGGACCAAAACGATTTCACAATTTTCTTTTTTTTTAGATCGTTTGAAAATAGCCAATGTACTATAGTTTAAGTGGTTAAAATATTAACCACTTAAACCCTGTATGGAATACTAGTGTAATTTCTGCCTGCTGTTATTGTGGGGAAAGCGGACACTCGGTTGACACTGATGGAGGCTGGATAGCCGAAACGTCTGTTGTCGCTAATTCACCGTGCAAGAATAAAAACTAAAGCAGTCTTTGTGCGTGTGTGTGTGTGTGTGTGTGTGTGTGTGTGTGTGTGACCGACCCATCAGCCACATTCTCCTTCTACAACACGGCCACCCAGGCGTGGAATGCCCGGACCCCCTCCTTCAAAAAAATGCAGATCACTTACAGTACATCTTTTAAAAGCAGGCCTGACAATCCACCTTTCAGCCCAAGGGTTAGGAAATTATCCTTCCCCCTTGATCACCACCCCCCTCCCCTTTCCCCACTCTGTAGCCTACATATACAGTTTTCTCCTGAAATGATTTAGAATTTTTTGTTGTTATTGATTATATTGAATTTTGTTGTTATTCTTCATGTCATAATTATGTCTATGAATTGATTGCATAGGGCCTAAATGGAAACAAGACCGCAAGGATTTTCTTTTGGTGCTATCCCTTTTGAAATGAATGTGTGACTGTACTGTTTTTATATTTGTGTTCAATAAACTAATCAATCAATCAATCAATTGATAGATAGAGAGATAGCGCGTGCCTGTCACTCAAGACGGTGGTGGTGGTGTGTTTAGGTGCAATAAGGGCCACATTTAATCCTTTGAGGCAGGGAGACTTTTGCCTAACATTTGAAAGAAATCAACCTTTCTCTGCAAGCAGCAGTGCACACATACAATTACAAACATCAGGAATGTCATGGCAGAAATGTCAGGGCAGAGACTGAAATGTGTGTACACCGAGTCCACACAGTATAGGTGACTCTGAATGGAGTTCATCATTTTTAGTATAGATACAGCATGTCACTTTGTTGGCTCAGGACTGGCAAAATAGCAGTGCACAGGATTGTTCGGTTCAGAAATCCAGAAACTGCACCAGATGGACATACTATTACTTTGTAATATACCACTAACCTTTTATAAAAACCCTGTAAGAATGAGTGCCATCTTGGGCTGTTCCTCGATCCACTCAGCCAATGGAGTGATTCTACGATAACCCTTAAGTTCCAAATTCATTCCTCTAAATTTACCCATTACTCTGTTATTGATTTGTGCCGTGGCTTCTTTAAAGTCTCCCTCCACCCTGTTGGCAAATATAGCCTATATCAATTTGCTAGCTAAAGTGCAGGTGTGGGCAACTTTGACGATGGAGAGGGCCATTATCTTTCCACACTCACTCCCTAGGGCCATACGTTACTGCTGTAGCAAAAATAGCCGATCTACAAGCTCAAAACGCGTCGCAGTTGAGCTTGTAGATCGGCTATTTTTGCTATATTCAAATTGAAATCTTTGAATTATTTGTTGCTATTTTTTTATTGGAATCCTGAAAATTAACATTTTTATGTCATTTCAAATGCCTTTAATTATACTTGTGTTGAAGCAATGAAGCTACTAATTTAGACTGAAGTCATTAAAGCGGGCCATGTTTGCATGTTGTGGAATTGTAAACAGCTGAAACCAATAGTATATCAGCATTCTGACATTAACCTGAGGGCCACATTAAGTGAAGGTGGGGGCTGCATGTGGCCCCCGGGCCGCCAGTTGCCCACCTCTGCTCTAGTGCTTTATCTCTTAGAGGGACAGTAATATACGTAACGTACTACACCAACTTATAGACCTATAGACAGTCTCCTACACTCTATGCAAGAGCCCTGCTACAGGATTTGAAGTGTTGTTTCTGGCAGCAAATGTTTTGATTTTAGATTTAGTCATAGTCTCTTGAATAGTTTTCATTTAGTTTTAGTCACATTTTAGTCACCTGGAATGTCTTGGTGTTAGTCTAGTTTTAGTTGACTAAATATATGATTTTAGTCGACTAAATCTACAGTTGATTTAGTCGACTAAATGTACAGTTGATTTAGTCGACTGAAATGTTTTTTGCCGTCGTAGTGGCTGTTTTTACACACGCTGTGACGTGTTGTGAGCTTGTCCAGATCTCTGTATCTGTCAGTCCTTTTATGCCCATATATGGAGATCCATAATTTCATCAGTATAAATATTATACCCATATATACTGTATGGGCATGCCCCTTGTGCCCAAATATGGGCTGAATGGTTAGTTTTTTTTGTTTTTGAGGGGCACTAGACCCTCCTTTCGTCCCGTCCCGTCACGTCTCACATTTGCCATTGACAATAAAGGAGAATTTACGTCATAATGTGCCAGAAATATGACGTACATTTGTGGCAACAGAAATATTAAAGGCCATTGACAATGAAAGGAAATTTTACGTCATATGTATACATGAGCAAATCGGCTAACCAATCACATAAATTCAGTTGTCATCTGACATACTGATGGTGAAAAGAGGAGTTGTATCGTGTATCACATTGTATCATGGTTAAAAGATAATAACATAACATAAGTTGACAAATTAATTCATGAGGAAGTATATTCATTTATTATCGCCCCTCACTTCACACGGGTGTGATTTTTTTACTAACAAACTTTGAACATGACATTTTCTTTCACATTGGAAATGTAGCGCTTCTACTGTTGCTAAAACTGCTGCAAAAAACTAAAAGTAGGCTACTGGTTTTAGCACACTGGTCCAAAGCCAAAGTAACGTTGGCACTCTGAACTCTCAATGACCCCAATCAACCAATGCGCACCTAAAGTAGCCACGGAATGGATTTATACACAGAGGGCAAAACCTCTTGAGCCCCATTGACTCCGCCGGCGGGGGCAGGGGCTGTCCAAATCTCTTCCAAATCCGTCAACGAGGCCTGCCATAATATGCACTGGACAAATATGTGCGTGGCATTTCTCTTTTAAAACAATGTTTTATCATATAGGTAAAACTATTGGTGGAGAGGTTTGTCTAACCCATGTTATGCTTAGCGGTGATTGGACCATAGCAGTTTGTGAGAATCACATGTGTGACAGAACATGAGAACACAAATAAAAACTAGAAAAAGTGCACTCCTCGGAGTACAGATCTACTCCAGGCTGAACTATATACCCAGTGTCTGACTCTGTCTGGCTCTGTCATGATCTACAAGCCCACAATTTTTGATCATTGTATATGAAGCAGTTAATCGAAGAGCCTCTGAGCCCGTGTATGAAATGTGCTTGCAAAGAAACATGCCTTTCTCTCGTGTGTAGCTCTTCCTCCACATCTCTGAACTTCAAAACCATGATGTGCAACTTGAATCCTTCTCATCGATTCGCATAAAAACGGATCATCAAACCGTCACCAAGGAAAAGCGATCCGGGCAAATGAGAAGCTGAAATCTGATGTTCGCGCTGCATTGAGTTAGCATAATGTGACTCCCCGTCGGTGTCACCCTGCAACCTGGATTGCAAGTAGGCAATTTTTAACAAATTTTACACTAGCTCAGCAAAGATGTGAGAACAGTTAATGTGTGTGTGTGTGTGTGTGTGTGTGCACACTTGTGTACAGTACGTATACCTGCATGTCTGTAAGGGGGTGGGGGAGCAAGCATTACACGTCAGCAAGCATTATGTGTATTTCCCTACAGATGGAGGGAGGCTACAGCACAGACCCGGGTCTGTAACAGATGAAGATGGATTAGAGGCTCTTTCTGAGCGTCTTAGGGAAGCAGAAACAGGCTGGCATGCACAGTGGAGACACATTACTCCAACCCCGCCAAGGTCCCTAGATGAAAGGTTCAGCGCTTTTGTTGGCTGGTTATCAAGAACAAGACACAGCAGTTTCCTCCTCTCCTCTCTCCTGTCTCCTCTATGTCTTTCCTCTCTCTCTCTCTCTCTCTCTCTCTCTCATGGAAAGGCTGGCTGCTCGCTGACTCAGCTGAAGAGTTCTTCGTCCTCTCTCGTTTGATGACTCCTCTTGTCACAAGGTTTCGGACATTGTGTTTGTTGGGACGATTTGTGTGTGGGCGCGTGTGAGTGTGTGCGTGCGCACGTGTGTGTGTGTGTACACAAGTTTGTTTGCACGTTTATGTGTGAGTCTTCATGTGTGTGTGTGTGTGTGTGTGTCTGTGGTATAGGAGCAATTAATTTACAATTACAATTAAGGCATTTAGCAGACGCTCTTAAGCCAGAGTGATTTACAGTAAGCAGGAACAACGCAAATACATGAAAACTAATTGTCATCAAGAATCATATGTAAGCTAAGCATTGTATGTAGACCCTATAGTGTATACGCATACACTATAGGGTCTACATAAAATGCTATCTAAATGACATAAGTTGAGTTGAGCCTTTCCATACGCCTGTAAGGTCGTCGAGGCTATAAGGCAAGTGCTATACGACAAGTGCTACAATTAAAACAGGACTACAAAAGAGCAATATAACATTAACCAGAACAGGGATAATAAAACAAGAACAACTTGCAAGACTCTAGAGTTTGTTTTTTTATACGAAAAGGAAGAGCATTCCAAAGCGATCACTGCTAATGCCTGGTCACTTTTTGCAGTGGATGCAGTAACTCTGAGTTGTGTGTGTGCCGTGTACGTACGTGCCTGTGTGTGTGCGTGCGTGCGTGCGTGCGACTCAACTCGGTTCTCACAGGGATCAGTCAGTTTGGCAGGTCATTAGCCCAGCCTGGGGCCCAAAGGTCATGGAAAGGTCAACTTCATATCAGACTATTGCTGGTTATTCTGAACAACCAATCTGCGGCTCTCCTTTTTTCCTTCATTCCTCCCGCTGAAGGTTAGACAGCCGGTGACTTGGTGTCCGTGTTTGTGACAGGAGGCGCCATGAGCTCAAGTCCCTAGCTGCAGTGACCGTTTGGCACGCTCATGCGCAATTACAATAGAGATGGCTTTCAGTGGTGGAAAGTAACTAAGTACATTTACTTAAGGACAATTTGGAGGTATTTGTACTTTGAGTATTTAGAATATTGTACTTTTACTACACTACATATGTTTGAAAAATGTAGTTACTACCGGCAGTTACTTTCTAGATCTTGATTGTTATTACAAAACACTCATTAGCCACAAGCTCACAATGCGTCGCTCAAAAGATTCGTATACATTAGAAAACGTGAAACGGAACAATTCTGCATAATGAGTACTTTTTGTACTTGTACTGTACATTTTAATGTTAAGAATAGCTGATCTACAAGCTCAAAACGCGTCGCAATGATTTAGCTTGTAGATCAGCTATTTTTTGCTAAATTTTAATTGAAATCCTGAATATCTTTTGCCTTTTAAAAAAAAAATCAGGCATTACATTTGGAATCCTGAAAAGGTACACTTTTATTTTATTTAAAATGCATGCGTTATGTTAACTTTATGAATTAAATACAAATACATTGGACATAAAAAAGACAACATTTTAATGCTAGTAATATCAATGTTGGGATATTAACCTGCAGTTGCCCATGTATGCCTCTGTCCTACAGGTTTATACATTTATTGTTATACCGGTAGTTACTAGGCATGTAACGATTCACTCAACTCACGATACGATTCGTATCACGATATGAAGTTCACGATACGATTTTTCTCGATATTTTAAACAAGAAATAACTTAATTTATTATATATAATTTATCTTCCCCCGCAAGCTTTTTTCACATTTTTTATTTAACTCATTGCAAAAAGAAGTAGCATTACTTTTGACAGTGCAGAAACATAATTGCCTTCCTTGATGTATTAATGAGCATCAACGACCATCACCTGGGCACAGTCACAGACACACACAGCTCCGCTCCCACTACTGAAAGTGACTAATTTCTCTCTAAAAGCATGGATAATCCACTAGCCCCCCTAAAAAAAGTATTAAATCGATTCATATCGTTGGGATTAATATCGATATACCGTTACATGCCTAATAGTTATTGTATTGTACTGTACTGTGCTCTGTACTGTATTGTACTATACTGTACGGAACATCCAGACCCCCAGGAACGTGCTCAGGGTGCCGGCCCGGTTCTGGTGAGCCGCCCCGCATCCGAAACGGGTGAGAAATGACAGAGTTACCATGTGGGGGGCAGCCCGGTTCCAGCAATGCAACGCATTGTGAGCTTGTAGATCGGCTATTACGAAGTAGGACATTGTTGTTGATGTTATTTATTAATCCCCGTTTTATCTTTACTGCAGTGTTCAGTAGTCGGCAACATTTTATCTTTGTGTCTCTGAGAAGCAGACCTCATTATCATGTGGGGTCAACTCAGAACAAGAGAGAAAAACACTCCTGGTCTTTTTTAAAATCTTTTAAACAAAACGGGAAATGTTCTTGTTATTGTTAACTGGTATAATCATCCGCCTGATTGGTTTTTTATTCAATTTGCTGCCATTATATCCCAGCAGCTCATTGCTAATGACTCGGCACTGATTCTGATCATGAGGAATTGTTGCTGCCACCTTGTCACAGTGGGAATTTACAACATAAAGGACAAATGCATGCTAAATCTATTTTGTATATCATTGCTGTCGGGCACAAAACTTGTATCTCTAAATTTAAACTTTTCATGTCTGTTTATGTTTTATTAAATACCCTAATGCCCAACTTTGTCGTACTATTCACACAAAAGTAGCAAAAATAGCCGCTCTCACTTAGTGCTCACAACTTCTATTTTTGCTATTTTTAAAAGTTGTTAAGTGCGTCTGTGGGTTTTTATATGGAACCAAATATGAACAAGAGCGTATGACTAAATATTAACTACATTGTACATCAATTGAAAAGTGAGTTTTGGATATGGCCGGTCTCCACCCAACAGCACCATGTCCTTTCTGAAACTGTTTTATGAACAACATTACAGCCAAAGCAGAGAACTAAACACACTAAACGCCAACCGACTTTTAAATGGTCAAATTGTAATAAAAATCTTGATGAGTCACTCTATCATTTACTCAATTGGACGGTGTAAGGTGGTTTGAGCAGACTTTACCTCGTCATGACGGCTCCGATCAAACATGTTTGATATTGCTTATACTTTAAGATTTACATTTACATGTGATTGGGATCGATTCAACGTCAAAACCAGTGCCAGACTGCCAGTAGGCCACAACAAACTTGAAATGAAAGCATGACAATATGCAAACTTGCGAAGACAGACACGGCTCAGAACGCTACAATTTAAACTGAGATCGCTGTCAGAAGTAAATAACTGTGCATGGGGGGGAAATAAGACCCTGCAATGAGAAGAGTCAGGAGTCAGGAGGACCACCAGCCAGCAAGCACAGGTACATGGATTACATTTAAAATTCTGATTTAAACTCAGTCTTTGAGCACACCATTGAACCTTAAGCCAACAGTACCTAGGCTACTCTACTTTTAGCCAACTAAAAATAAACACTGGCATAAAAAGAACTAAAACATAATTGGCCAGGCGAAAGCAAACATTCTTTGTTTTGTACTTATACATACAAATGGATGGTACAAAAAACACTGAAGTCCTTCAAACAGAAACCTAATCACACGTTTTCGGGGTTTGACCGGAAATGTACCCGATTTTTTTCTTCTTCCGGACAGCCAAATTGTGTCCCTTATTTGAAGCTCTGGGAGTTGGCAACCCTAGGGACAACTCTACTCACGATCATATCGAACATGTTTGATATGATTGCAGTCTGAGTCAAGTCAAGAAGTTCCATCACGCAAACGTCAACAACCATTAGGTGTGCTCTCTCAAGCATACCTACGTACCGCAGCAGTGCCATGTTCCATCTCTCCCCTTCTACATGTTCGCGCCAAGGGATTTTACTTTGTAGAGACATCCGCAAGTTCAGTTCATGTTTACAATAAACGTAATAGCACGGGTGTGATATAACATTATACAGAATCTTTGTCACAGTTTACAGAAGTAATTTGTTTTTGTGCATAGTTCCGTCATATTGTTATTGCCATAGACAAAACCAGTAAGACAAATTTTCGGGCCTGTTGAGTTTCTAGGCCGATCTAGAATTTAAATGGAAAGGTATCAGACGTCGAAGAGGAAGGATGGATGGGGAAGGATCAACATAACATGTTCTGACATTCCATATGGGCTAAAATGCAACAGCAGATCGCATAATATGACATCAGAGTCATAGTGATGTCACGAGACCTGAGCACCCTATTAGAGGGCTTTCATTTTGAGTGATACACTGACGGGAATCGCACGTTTTCATACTAAATGCGACCTTCGGTTGCAATCACACCCATGTGAAGTGAGCGGTGCCTTTCATCATGATGATGTACAATGATGATGTAGAGACCGACATGATCTCACATGACATGACGTAACCAAAGTAACAGCTGCTACCAACTAAACCAATATATCCTAGTAGTTCATTGCTAATGACTCAGCACTGATTCTGATCATGAGGAATGTGCCACCTTGTCACAGTGGGAATTTACAACATAAAAAACAAATGCATGCTAAATCACGAGACCTGAGCACCATATTAGAGGGTTTTCATTTTCAGTGATACACTGACGGGAATCGCACGTTTTCATACTAAATGCGACCTTCGGTTGCAATCACACCCATGTGAAGTGAGTGGTGCCTTTTCATCATGATGATGTACGATGATAGACCGACATGATCTCACATGACATGACGGTAACCAAAGTAACAGCTGCTACCAACTAAACCAATACACACCCAAACACACACAGTCACATGCTGGAGCGGTTAGCATCTCTCAAAAAAGAAAGGGAATAGTCCACTTGCCAGAATGTATTTCAAGCATTTGTTTGGACAAAAAACACTCCTTGGGTTTAAAACGGCCATAGCAGTGGCTATGTCAGCTTTTAGCCCAACGAGTGTTTTTTGTTCCATAGGGAACCACTGCTGGTCATAGGAATGCGACAGAAACTAAAAAATATCCATGAATTAAATTGGTCTCCATGGGGTGAGTAATCGCTAGAAAAAAATCACACCCGTGTGAAGTGAGGGGCGCTTTGTGTTGCCACAAATTGACATCATATTTGGCGGACATTTTGACCTTTCATTGTCAATGGCGAATATGAGACGTGTGTGGACAAGATTGACATCATATTTGGCGGACATTTTGACCTAATTTCTCCTTTCGTTGTCAATGGCAAATATTGAGACGTGTGGACAAAAGCTGTGAGCGGTGCCTTTGATGAGTTGTACCCGTTCGCCGGGACCTCAGTGCTGCTGCACCGACGTACAATGATGTACTGACCCTCATGACGTCACAGGGGGCGGAATAATACATTTTGGACACCCAGACACACGCTCAAACATTGGAGCAGTTGGAACCGCTCAAGAATCTACCCGTTTCTGCGTCTTGTCACTTCCAGAGTGCAGAAGGCGCTCGTGTCTCTTCAGAGCATCCAACCGACTGAAACTCTTGTCACATTGTTGGCAGCTGAAAGGTCTTTCTCCAACGTGGACGCTGCAGTGTTTCCTCATATTACCCAGGTCACGGAAACTTTTGTCACAATGTTGACACTGGAAAGGTTTTTCCCCAGTGTGGATACGCAGGTGTCTCTTCAGAGTGTCCAACACACTGAAACTTCTGTCACACTGTTGACAATGGAAGGGTTTTTCTCCGGTGTGGATACGCTGGTGTGTCTTCAGAGCGTCTAGCCGTCTGAACCTTTTGTCACATTGTTGACAATGGAAGGGTTTTTCTCCAGTGTGCATACGCTGGTGTGTCTTTAGAGCATCTAAACGACTGAAGGTCTTGTCACATTGTTGACAGTGGAAGGGTTTTTCTCCGGAGTGGATACGCTGGTGTGTCGTCAGGTGACCCGGCCGACTGAAACTCTTGTCACATTGTTTACAGTAGAAGGGTTTTTCTCTATTGTGGACATGCCGGCGTGACTTTGGATAATTTAAGCGATTGAAACTCTTGTAAGCCATCCGGTGTGTCTTTACTTTTCCAATGTGGATACGCTGGTGTGTCTCAACATTGCACAACTCACTGAAACGCTCCTCAGACACAGGTTTTTCTCCAGTGTGCATGTGCTGGTGTCTCTTCAAAGTACCTAAATCACCAAAACTTTTGTCGCATTGGAAATGCTTTTCTATAGTATGGATATGTTGGTGACCCTTCAGAGTACCTAACTCACTGAAACTCTTGTCACATTGTTGGCACTGGAAAGGTTTTTCACCAGTGTCGACGCGCTGGTGTGTCTTCGGGTGATCTAATCGCCTGAAAATCTTGTCACACTGTTTACATATGTGGATTTTCTTTTCTGTGTAAGTCAACTGCTGTGTCTTTGCATCTCCTGGTCGAGGTAAAGTATTGGTGAACTGCTGACCAATGTGGGATGTAGGTTCATCTCCTTGTTTCGGGGTGGTTAAATGGCTGGTTCTTTGCCGACAGGCCGCCGAGGGGATATGTCCATTCCTCAGCATTTGGCAGTAGAAGTCGTTGTGGCTCCTCTGCATGTGTTCATGGAGTAACAATTTAGACGTAGAGATGTGTGGACACTCGGAACAGGAGACCTGAGTCTGTGAAGATTCGGATACCACTCCTTCCAGGAGTTGCATACTGTTGGTATACATGGACTGTGATGAGGACTGACTTTGTGTCTGCTGGGTGAGAAGATGTGTCCTATTCTCTGACTTTATCTCAACCTTTCTCTGAAAAGCACTTTTGTGGAATGAAGTGGAAATGTAACGGCATCGTCATACCTTATATGCTGACCAGAGCTTTGGTCTGATGTCATACACAACACAAAACCGTTGCCCTGCATTTGACGACAATTTGCGCAGGCACCATTGCAGTTAGTGCATGCGTGTCCCGAACTAAGACATGCTTGGCCAGCCTTCACAAATGGGGCAGTAGCCCAAGCCCACTGTGTGCGTGTGGTGAGGAGCAAACTATGGCGCACATCATTGAAGTTTGCCCTCTCCAAAGACTGGAAGGAGGATTAGTTACCCTCCATACAGCAGACCAGGAGGCAACCGCTTGACTTAAGGACTTTGCTTTCGCTAAATAAATAAACAGCGCCGTTGTGGAGGAGGCCAAAGGTGTTAAGGTGTCAAAGGTCAGCATCGAGCTTCAAGTTAAAACCTTGAATATAACATTTCAGAAAGAACTGCCAAGTTCAGTGTGACATCTCCCATGCTAGTTGCTTGGTAACCACTCCTGACGGTTGTCCCTCTCATTCAATATAAGAAGAGACTCAAGGTTAACAGTGATGATGACGTATTAATGGCATTGGGCCCCTTTCAATGGCTCTCGGATCAAGACCCTGAAAAGCATAGAAGACCTAAGATATGTTTTGTCAAAGGCTGCAGTGTGAGGGGTAGAGTGAGAGTGGCAGACAGAAAGATTGAGAGAGTGAGAGAAATAAGTGGATGCATGCTGCACTCTCTTGTATGAGGCTGGATAAAAGGTTGGCTTTTAGCCTTCATTGAGAATTCAGTGATTTTCTGAATGGGCCCTCTCAGATCTTGAGTGACATATAGTAGGACTAAGGACCTATACATCCTATATGGGGGGGGGGGTAACTACCTGTCAGTGGGGAGTGTTGGCTGGGTGGAGGATTGGGACTAAGGCCCTATACGTCCTCTAATATTATATTTTAACTACCTGTCAGTGTGGAGTGTTGGCTGGGAGGAGGAGTAGGACTAAGGCCCTATACTGTACGTCCTCTCTGGGGGGAGGGTACTACCTGACCTGTCAGTGGGGAGTGTTGGCTGATAAATGAATATCAACATCCTAATACATCCTAATACTGGGGGGTCAAATTATGACCCCCCCAGTCAAAAAACACTTTGTTTGAAATAGTATTTGCAGCTTTGATCGACAAAAATCCGGAAAATGGTCCGATGGTTTGTTGTAGAAGAGAAAAACCTGCCGCCATTACAATGTGAAACGGCAACAGCCTCCACAGCATGTTGTAGTCCAAACAACCCCCTCGTTCACTTGCATTGGGCTCACTTTCCCAGAAGTCCTAGCAGCCCAGAGCATGGCTTGATTTCCGGTTTCGTCATCATAGCCGCGTCACCAGGTCCGCGACAAAGCCACCCTTTCTTTTTTATTATTAAAATAGGGCGAATTAAACACATTAAACAAATGGCGGGTTTAGCGTATTAAGCGTGGGGGAACCCTGGATTAAACAATTAGCCGCCGTCAAAGTGTTAGTGTGGGGCGAGTTGTGGGGCTGGATGAATGAAACCAAACACTACAGATATTCTACGATGTGATTTGGAAGTGTGCGGTCGGACATGGATAGGCAAATTGGTAGATATTCTTCCCCCCAGTAGCTGCCACCTAACTTTGTGTATACAACTTCACAGTATTGTACAACAGATTAGTATTCAACTACTCCAGTATATGTACAACAGATTAGGTAGGTACAGGTTAAGCATGCAAGAAAAGGACAGATGGGGTGGGGGACAAATGACCTGTCACCTGCCATGAAGGGATAATATAACTTGACACCCCCCCCCCCCCCACACACACACACACACACACACACACACATACCCACTACTGCACCTTTATAAGATTACACCACAGACTCCCAGACACAGTATGTAATAAAGCACTCGCATCACATGTTACGTCACGTCGCATCGTGACACGTTGTGAGCAGGAGCATTCAGTGATCTGGGTGATTTGGAAAACCTCCCGGTCCGCCCCGGTAATAAGATGCTGATTGGATGAAGGCTGGGCCACCTATAGCCAAAAACGAAACCTACGTTTTTTTTTACCCCAGGGGTTAACTGGGGACAGGGAGGAACTCCTTATATGGTCAACACACTCTATAGTAGGGAGGATTAACACAAAACAAAAAAAAATAAGTGATATTTGAATTAAGTGAAATCACTGAATATATACCTTTAAAATAAATTGTAAACAATGTGGAAGGTTTTTTTTGCATAATAAAGTCAAGCCCCAAAAATAGGGATGCCAGGCTCAAAGTGGCTAACAAGACAATTCAAAGAGTTGGACCGGTTCTCTCTCAGACCACAGGGGAGCAGCACCAGGGTGATTTATGTCTCTCTGTTTTTCCACACCAAAAAAAACTAAAAACCGTCTCCCTACTCCCTCTGTTGCTCGGTGGAGAATGTCAGAGGCTGTTTCACGCCTCACCCCACAGCCAGGATTATGATATTGGGCCATTAACGGCACACGGGGGCCCGACTGCTCAAAATGCCATCCATACATCACAGAGTTGGATGTGGGAAGGCAGCACTTTGAGAGGGTGTCTTGCACCCTAGTGGCCCAACACCACTTCAGAGTTCAGAGTCACACATGAGCTCAGATTACACTTGCCTCTGTTGTCTCATCTATTTCTCTGCCTGTGCACACGCGCGCGCGCACACACACACACACACACACACACACACACACACACGGTCTTATGCTAGGTCAGGGATGAAAGCGGGGGAAATGAAGAGGAATGATGAATGATGTCACCGATATAGATTTGATCTAAAACCTGGGCGATCAGTGGGAAAATGTTTATCGGAACAGATGTTATACCGATTCTGAACACGCATCCAAGATAGCAGAGGTCTCTGTAACTGCTGTCACTCTATTTCCTTGCATGGAAACTAGAGATGCTCCGATAATCGGCCACCGATCGTCAATTCACCCTATCTGTGATCGGCAGCTGGAGAAACCGATCTTTTACACCATTCAAGTGATATATGTCAGATATATAGTATAATATAATTTTTAATCTTTCAGGCCTAAACATTCTCCCCTTCCTCCCCACACACAAGAACAGTTTTGACGTGGGTTTTGAAATATAATATTTCAGTCAGGACAACTCAAGAATGAATGGAATATATATTTATTGAATACTTAGGACACGCAAAATACAGCCCAAAGACTATTATAGATACGAAAGTTAAAAGTCAGAGTCGATCCATGGCCTTGATTCAAGGCTAAAACACAAGAACTACAAGTGGGTTTTTTTTAGATGGAGAATTATTTCTTTGGCCATTTAAAAGTCAAACCTAGCTACAAATGGATGAGATGGAAAATTCTCCCTTTGATGTGATGGATATGAACTGCTCTCAAAATGTCCAAAATCAGTTTTGCTCCTTTAATCAACTAGAGGTTCGGGCCACTAAGCAGCCCTCACATCTAGGGCTGTATTTTGCGTGTCTTAAGTACCAGGTCTTATTCCCTAACTTGAGTAAACTAAAGACCTGGAGGCGTGATCAATGCTCTTTGGCCACTCAGAATAGCCAAATGGCATTGATCACGCCTCCAGGTCTTTAGTTTACTCAAGTTAGGGAATAAGACCTGGTACTTAAGACACGCAAAATACAGCCCCTAGTGTTCATCATATTAAAGTATTAAAGTAATGCATAATGAACTTTGATTTGGCCTATACACATCATTCATGTTTTTATGGATCTCTACTGTTAAAGGGTTAGGGTGATAATCCTCCCTACTATAAAGTGTGCTGACCATATAAGGAGTTCCTCCCTGTCCCCAGTTAACCCCTGGGGGTCAAAAAAAACATAGGTTTCGTTTTAGGCTATAGGTGGCCCAGCCTTCATCCAGTATAGAGAGGGGCCTTCCGCCAATCATGATCGAGCGGGGGTGGGCCTTGGTGTGTGTGCTGTTGGCCTGTCCCGTGTCCCGCCCCTACTGTAGTGCGTGCATGTGCACATCTTGTTACCGGGGCGGACCGGGGGGTTTTACAAATCACAGAATTCTACTTTAACTGAGAATTTGAACCCATGCCGTCATGGATGAGCTTGTAGATCTGCTATATCTATACAGTCCACTATACTGACTGTGTCTCCGAGGAGGGCTGTGGACAGTTCAGAAACCTGCCAGTGAGATCACCGGTAGGCAGGTTTGCTAATTTCTAACGAGATTTCAAACTTTTGTATTGTTTATTATTGCACAATTAATTTCAGCATGCTAACTTTCCAGGAAGAGAAAGGCAGCGGCTGCAGTTTTTATTAACTTCCCATCAATGATAGGTAGGCAGGTTTATAGCCTTACAGTGAGATGCAGGGTGACTAGAAGGAAATTGTGCCATAGTGACTGATGGATCATTTTAATACATGGGTTTGTCTGTGAATGATTTTCATGTTCCACTATTGTCCATAAATCGGGAGGCGGCCTTTTTTCCAACAGCATTCTAGCCGACGGGGCAACGGTCCGCTCCGCAGCGGGGGGACATTCGCTGCGATGCGAAAAAGCGATGGTCCGAAAGACCTGCACCCAGGAAATTGTGCCATAGTGACTGATGGATCATTTTAATACATGGGTTTGTCTGTGAATGATTTTCATGTTCCACTATGATCATAGATCAAATCATATCTTTCACGACACGTTAAACTCTGTCCCGGTTTTTCATATAATGTCTCCCTTGTATACTGTATCTGGTTTAGCTAAGGAGTCAGCTTGGATAATAATAGTTTTTCCTGTGAAAAACATGTTTTCCTCCATTCAGGCCTTGGGGTTGTATCTTTGCTCCAGACACCCTCTTAAGTCTTAACATTCATCGCTCTCTTCACGATTCTGAAGTAGGACTACAGATGAATTACTTATATGACTACATCTCCCAAGGTTCATATTTCCTGGATTTACAGGAAGTAACATCACCTCTCTAGAACTTGACACGTCGGTATTGTAAGCCTTTCTCGTGGTCGGACTGGTTCCCCACGAGAACGGCAATCATTCTTACATAAGAATGTAATAAATAGGCTACTGTCTTCATTTTGTGATACGTGAAGGGAATTTTCCTTGGCTGTATGTGGATTCCATCTTTCTCTCCGAACTAAACGGCATATCTAAAACCCTGAAGCTCTCTGACTGGAAAATCCTTCCTTGTGTGGATTCTGCCAAATTATTCACTTTATGTACTTCATTCTTTCAGCACCATTGCCGTTGATTAATGGCAATTGCGCTTTTATAGTGCATTCGATCGATCGAGCCATAATGCTACTTATACATTAGCCGGTTAGCCGATCGTCCATCTTAGAACGTCATCACCATAATAATCCATTCTATCCGTTTCTTTCAATCGCCTGAATCTCCTATTCCTTGTCCCAGAAGGCATTTTTGGTCAAAACAACGTTTCTTTGACGGCACAGAGCCGACGATGTGGTCCTCTCCAGTGCTTACGGTATTTTTCTAAAGTATTTTCATCTTAAGGTATTATTCATTATATTATTAATAGGTATTCCTGCTAAAGCTAATTATAACCTTTACAACTAACAGGTTTTATTATTATTTGGGTAAATTACAAGGCTTAATGCCTGGTTTTCATGAGACTGGGTACTTTTTTTTGCTAGATCACTTCCAGGGGTATCTCTACATTGTTGGCTTTCAGCCTGGTTTTTCCTTTCATCCGAGTTATCCAAATTATCCAAATTAACCATCAGTGACGACCAATAACATGAAGATAAGAAACACAGTAGTATTTTTATATTGTGGTCTTGCTACTTAAGTAAAACACCTGAGAACTTCTTCCACCAATGGACGTAGCCACCATGTTTGGTTTTTACCACCAGGTCTAGCTTGTAAACAAGAGAGTTACAGTATGCTTAGGGTTAAATGCAATATACCATCTTTATGTCCCCCAGTATAGCCACGAAGGACCAGTGTTGATTTCGTCGACTAAAACTAAGACTGAGACTACCTTTTTTCACTGACGAAATCTAAATGGAAACTAAATAAAAACTAAGCTATGATGACTAAAACTAAGACTATAAATATGACAATTCCGTCAAAAAAAAAAAAACTAGACTAAAATGTTAGGAAGGGACTAGGATAAGAAATCCAGTATAAGTCATTTTACACTTGGTTGCATGCTGAAAATAGCTGATCTACAAGCTGTTGTGAGCTTGTAGATCTGCTATTTTCAGCAAGTGAAAAAAAACAGGCATAAACATTACGACGGCATCAAGGCACGTTTTCAGTTTAGTCGACTGAAACTAACACTAAAACATTCCGGGTGACTAAAATGAGACTAAAACTATAAATGGAAGCCATTCAAGAGACTATGACTAAAACTCAAATCTAACACTAACACTGCGAAGGACACTTAATTCCCAAAGTTTCAATGACTTCACGCTAGCTCAGTTTTGTTGGCGTCAGGATGGTTGTGGACGGTGTGGGCATCCCAGCGTGACAATGAAGTCATGCCAAAACCTCAAGATGCTGCCCATTTTCCAGCTCAACGCCAGAACTGGATGCTTCATGTCAGAGTAATGCTTGACTCCTGGCGGGCCCCTAGGACGAGGGTTGTAATCTGGGGCCCGAAGGGGCTTTGACATTTAACGTGACATTTACCACCGAGCCGTTTCTCACCGTTACCTCACATAGCCGAGCGGCGCATCACTTCCCAGGTTTACTGACATCAATAGCCAATCATTTCCCCCTTTGATGGAAACCCAATAAAAAGGAAATTTGTGTAACCAGATGAATTACATAACACTGTTCCTGTAGGTCAGTCGAGATTACGCCGAGTACCAAACGAGAGCCGAGGGAAAGTATTTAGAACACGGCAAGGGGTATCCGGCCTTCTTGCATTGTTCGGTTTGCGGTTCTTAAAAATGGAGCAGGTCCTTTAACCCATTTTTGGGGCGGGAACCCCTTTTGGTGTGCCGCGCTACCGAGTGCCGCGCTATATGAGTCTGCTATTTTTCAAAAATCGAACAATCTGATATCAGAGAACATTGTGAGATGGCCTCCAACAACCTGAATTGCACAGGTTTCTCAAGCGCTTTTTTTGACTGGAACGTATACGACACGAGCAAAACTTTTGTGAAATGTAAATGGAAGGCTGTTACTCCACTTAAAACATCCTAACAAGGCGTCTGGGAAGGGAGTGCATTGCAGGAACCAGTATTCCTCAACATCCCACCTGCAGCCAATCGCTGTGAAAATTTGATTTTTTTTTTGTTGCGTTAATGCGATAAAAAATTAGTGCCGTTAATAAGGTGTTGCGTTAACGCATTAATAACGCGTTAACTTTGACAGCATTAATATACACACACACACACACAAATAGGCTACTCTAATCGGTCATCCTCAGAGAGAGACACAATGTGATACCAACAGTACAAATCAAGCTTAATATAGCATGACATGTGTGTGTATAATACCGTATGACCGTGATGGAAATGTATATCTACAAAGTGTGTATAATACCGTATGACCGTGATGGAAATGTATATCTACAAAGTGTGTATAATACCGTATGACGTGATGGAAATGTATATCTACAAAGTGTGTATAATACCGTATGACGTGATGGAAATATATATCTATACAAAGTGTGTATAATACCGTATGACCGTGATGGAAATGTATATCTACAAAGCCGGAAGAGAAGGTGCTGTAAGGGCTGGAAACTATAAACCTAACCCTCCACCGTTAGCAGAAAGCTAAGTTACTGTGCACGCTAAAACTAAGGCTTTGTTGATTATTCAGCAACCGATTGGCCGTTAAGCTGTAGGCCTATAACCAGCAATCAGCGAGAGAATCACTATAAAGAGTGTGTTAATTGGAGAAAAAAAACACGTCCCGCTCAACAAATTAGACAGTCACCAAAACCAAGGACGGGTGTTTTAAATGAGTCCATCTAGTTTGAAATTACATTGGGTTTATATAGGAATGGGGCGTGTATGATCCAATTAATATCAAATATCTAGGTACTGAATCAAGCAACCTAAAAACAGTCTGGGGTCTCACAAGTGTAGACATTATACCCCCTAACATGTTAGAAAGTGAAATATCACTTTAACAAAAAAACATTCTCATTCTTTTACATATTTCGTGCCGCATAAGGAGCACTTCATAATTAGTATGAGCATAGCTCAGCCTCACTTTACATGGGCTTCCGGAGGCATTATGCCATTAGATTCAGACCGGTTATTCCAAGCTTATGTAAAATGAAAGCCTCAGTATATAGAATGACTGACTGGATTAACTGCAGGATCTTTCTTTTTTCCCTGTGGGTAAAAAACTGTTTTGTGTTTAGTCGTGAAATAATACACCTCTCCAGCTTCCAGAGGCTAGAGACGAGATTCATTACGCAGCTGCTTTTTAGACCATAGCATTTTAAGAGCTGCATGCGTGTCCCTTTGTGCACCTCCTGACTCAGTGTAGCTATTCTCAACGCTATTGAGAAACACATTAAGTCCTGATTACACAGCAGGTTTTGGAAGCTGGCTTATGGTGTCACTTTAAATTATAATATTGAAGGGTGTTTTGTGATACTGTTGTACTAATGCAGGACACTCAACACATAATAAAAATCAGACCCGTCTGAAGTGAGTGGTGCTGTGCTGTGCTGTGCTGTACTAGCCCTCCTCCCTGGCCTGTGTGTGTCTGTGTGTTAGGCTGTGCAACAGTGGACAGATTGGTCTTCGGACCCGTTCTGGAACCTTCCCACACCTCACGTCACCTAACAGTTTAAGGGCCCCAGAAGGAGGTCTTCGTCCTATTAATTTATAATTTAGTACGGTGTGATGCCCTAGACCAGCGGTTCCCAAACCTTTTTGGCCGTGCACGCCCTGTTACCTTTATTAATAGGACAGAGGTTATTGGTATCAAAACCGATCGCATCGCTCCACAGGCTGTGTGGCCCCTGTTTTGCGCAACATTCGATGTTAAACGTTAATAACTCTTGATCTAAATCATCCCGTCCAATTCTAAGCAAAGATTATGTGCTAGACGACCCAACGCGGTCGACCCCGTCGCTAGTCGCGGTAGATTTAAATCATACCTCCCGTTGTTGTTGTTGTCGCCTCTAGAGAGAGTTTTGGCTACATCTAGCTGCTTCAGCCACATCCGGGATATATCGTCCGGTCCGTCGGTAAAAGTGCTCCGCTATATAAATCTCCGGGCGCTATGATTTAACCCATTCTGACCTGAGATCAGATTCATACGAGGTTTCCACCGGACACACACTGGTCTGATTAACCCATTCTGACCCGAGATCAGATTCTAAAAAAATGTCAGTCGTTCTTCGATTTTTCAAAAATAGCAGACCTACAAGCTCGTAGCGCGCCACTCGGTGGCGCGCTATGAGCTTGTAGATCTGCTATTTTTCAATAGCTAAAGCATAACATGATGCTGAACACCATAATGGGTTCCCGGTCTGAATGGGTTAATGGATTAAATAACCCCGGGAAATCTAGGTGTTTAACACGTGCTTATCATATTCATGGATTACTTGTGAGTTTTTCGTGTCGGCCTTGCTAATTAAAACATGGCAGGTTATTCAGACGGCAACAGCAACCTTGAAATCAGTCTTGTTCTTGGAATCCCGCGGCGCAGCTGGGTAAAAATCTCCGCACGGACAGATTAATGATTAATAATAGCACTCTCATACAGTACCATATGATTGATACCTCTCAATGTCAATCACGATTGTTGTGATCTTGAGAAGGCACAGAACCTATACAGTTGCTCGACATGCGGCTGTGCTCTTATAGCCTCTTTCTTATACAGGTGTGTCAGCAGTGACAAAACCTGTCCCTCGATAAGGAATGGTTCAGGGCCATTCTGTGATCAAGCTGTCATGCTATCATATCCCATGTACAGTAAGTGCTGCCATTAATCACAGAGCCTCCTCGCACTGCTAAGACACATGCGTGCGTGTATAGCCACTTAACCCATTTTGTGCGGGGAACCCTTTTTTGGCGTTTTAAGCATTATGCTATTTAAGTGTATTTTAGTATTTTAGTGCCGCGCTACGAGCTTGTAGGTCTGCTATTTTTTTTAAATCGTGAAAATGTGGCGCAAATCCTTGAATATAATATTCTTTCAGAGCGAACGTCTTTTTAACTCAAATCTTTTCAGACGGGGGTCGGCAGCCGATTACATGTATTTCTGGGAGTCCTTGACGTGAAATAGTTTGAGAATGATTGACATATAGAAACATTCTTTTCAGAAAACGGATTTAGAAGGCATTTGTAGAATTAGGCCCTCAGGTCTGAGTGGGTTAACCCGCCATGTGACATGCTCATCATCAGCCAGGTTCCGCTTGTTTGACAGCAACCTCCACAGGTCCTTGGGACCCTTCCCGCGACGCTCGGCGGAAACGTCCCCATGACAATCTTTAAAGTCGGCCCGTTGCCGTCTTGTCTCATGGTCAATAAAGTCACATTACGTATACCTTCTCGGTGTGGAGAATACAGACGGGGTCATCGCTGCTCCTTATTCCACATCAGTAGTCAACCACCAGGGTTGTTTTTGGCATTGGATTTTAGTTTTTAGTCATTAGTCTCTTATTTAGTTTTTAGTTTCTATTTAGTTTTAGTCACATTTTATTTTAGTCACCTGGAATGTTTTAGTGTTTAGTCTAGGTTTAGTCGACCAAATCTATGGTTGATTTAGTCGTCTAAAATGTATTTTGGCGGGCCTTGATGCTGTAGTTTTTTTTACACTTTGTTGACAGATACATCTCACAACGAGAGTGTAAGCTTGTAGATCGGCTATTTTCAGCATGCAACCAAGTGTAAAATGACTTATAGTGGATCTCTTGTCCACTATAGTCCCTTCATAACATTTTAGTCTAGTTTTTATTTGTCGACAAAATTGTAAATATATTTAGTCTTAGTTTTAGTCATCATAGCTTAGTTTTCATTTAGTTTCCATTTAGTTTTTGTCTGTGAAAAAACGTAGTCGACGAACATTTTTCGTCATAGTTTTAGTCAAGGAAATCGACACTGTCAACCACCCAATCTCTCTGCCACATGTGACTGCGTGAACACTCAAAAGGGAATACTTAAAGGAGCATTCAGTGATTTGGAAACCCCCCCCCCCCGCCCCCGGTCCGCCCCGGTAACAAGATGTGTACATGCACGCACTACAGTGGGGGGGGGGCACGCGACAGGCCAACAGCACACACACCAAGGCCCGCCCCCGCTCGACCATGATTGATGGAAGGCCCCTCTCTATCCTGATTGAATGAAGGCTGGGCCACCTATGCCAAAAACGAAACCTAAGGTTTTTTGACCCCCAGGGGTTAACTGGGGACAGGGAGGAGCTCCTTATAATATGGTCAGCACACTCTATAGTAGGGAGGATTATCACAACAAAACCAAAAAAAATAAGTGATATTTGAATTAAGTAAAATCCCTGAATATGCCGTAGCTATATCCAATAGTATGCATACTGTTTTACTTCACCGTAACGCAAATAATACGTGGGTTACGGCGAAGTAAAGCGGTATGCAACGATGAGATATTATTTAATCGTTGCATTGTTGCATCAGTAATAAACTACACGGCAAAGTCTCTCACTCTCTCTCCTTCATCATGTGCCTCCAGCAAAGTGACGATAGGCGGCAAAGCCGGCAATGTGTATAATATGAATGTAATACACGGCGGGAATTTGAATGCTGATGAAAGCGCCGCTTATCCGCTTTCCCCCGCCGCAGACTCCATCACTGTTAATAGCAGGGTTCATAGCGAGGTGTGTTTGTGCTCGGCCGACTGAGACGGCTGATTTCCCCGGGGACCCTGACATTATTCACCTAATCTGCGGCCCCTTTAATCACAACACAGACATTTGTATACGTCGTGCCTGTTTATGTTTGCTTAAGCATGCTGTATTATGTGTGTCGGTGTGCTTATCTGTGCGCGCCCGAGTGCTGTGTGTGTGTGTGTGTGTGTACTGTATACAACACATATTCTTCATTCAGCCTGAAGGCTGTGTCTGTGACACAGAGTGATGTCATGACCCTATAGTAGATCCTTCCCAGTGAATTGGTATATGATGAGTGCTTGATGATTATGTAAAGCAGTGGTTTCCAAAGTGGGGTCCGGGGACCTTCCGGGGTCCTTGAGGGAGTTCCAGGAAGTCCACCGGCTAAATGATAGTTTGGAACCCAAAATGGACCCTTATGGGTCTGTAACTGGGTCTGTAAAATTGTAAATGGAACCAAATGGACTCGTTATAGGGTCCATTTGTACACTCTCAGAGTTAAATTAACATAGATTTATAATATAAATTGGGGGTCCCAGAGATAGAAATGTCAATAGACTGGGGGTCCATAGACTAATGCATGTCAAACTGGGGGTCCTTGAAATTAAACGTGTTTTGCTAGAGCTGTAAAAATCTTCTCTTATGGGGGTCCCTGGCATATCTTTTCAAATGGGGGTCCGCCACAGTCGAATTAAAGGGTAAGACCACTTTTTGAGAGGTTTGGGTTGTTTTCTTACCTTATTATGGGCAAACTATGCCATTCCATGAGTTATTTCACTCCGTTGTGTTGTTTATTAGCAATTTAAGAAATAAAAAATAGGCTCCATTGACTTCCATTGTGACGGATTAACAGCTCTCAAAGTCACTCTTTTAGCACATGAACGAACGCAACAAAAGCTGATTCTGACAGTTCAGGACATCAGGAAAACTCAGGAAGGGGGGAGGAGAGAGAGGGAAAGAGAGCATATTTCAGTTCACCCTGCAATTTTACTATAGGTCCCGATAGCGCCGCCCACACTGGAATGAAGGAAGTACCATTCTCAAACCAAATACATAGAGAGGGTGACAGAACTGTTAAAACCATTTGAGCCACGAGAGGCATGGCAGAGCGAGCCTCAGTCCACACGTCGCGTCGCGATATGGACAGAATGGTTAATAATCATTAGAGTTACCGATACTCAGTTACTCGGGCCGATATACCACCCTAAAGTACTCGTACTCGGTACTCTGAACCGGCCACGACACTCTGACCCGATTACCTAAACATCCAGTGGACACTATAGGCTGAACGAAGAATGCAAGTCTGTCACCCAACACTGCAGCAAAACGCCAAAAACAGCGTATCGATACTCGGTATCGGCGAGTACTAAAAATTAAGTATTTGTACTCTGCCTGAAAAGAATGGTATCGGGACAACTCTAGTCATCATGTCACGTTATTGAGTTAGGAGTTGAGGCCATTACGAATAACACATAGACTGTAAAAAATATGGACAAAGCGTTCCGCGGGTCTAACGTGAACGTAAAATGAAGCCTGTCAGTCCTTGCAATGGAAGTCGCCATCTTTCTAGATCTGTTTTGGCCCAGTTCAGGCCAGCTGGCCCATTGGCTGGCCCAGACAACGAGGCGGGACTTCCCCCTTCTTCTTCGTTGGTTTTTATTTTGACTCGAGTGGGTGGGGGATCCCGTTCATAGACTGTAACGGTAGCCACGCCCCTCAGAACATGCGCGACTTTATGGTAATTTTTTTAATAAATGGGACCATAATTTTCCAAAAAGAATATTATGACATTAGAAATGAGACTTTAAACTAGTGACTGGAAGCAAAAAGTATTCATGACCATGTTTATTAAGGTAATACAGTCTAGGTGAAGTTGGGCCCAAATACATGGACTTCTATGGGGCTATGGGTTTTTTTGAGCCCAATGAGAGCGCCACAACATGCCATTATATGAACTTTCATTTCCTTAGTGGCTTCACAAAATATCCGTCTGACTGCCCCCCTGGAATAACAGCAGTATTAGAGCTTCCCGTTTAGCGTCCACACAGCATGCATAGCCTACACATCAAACTGTTGGCTCTGTCGACACAACAATGTTTACATCTGTCTATGAGGTCACGTCGCTGATGACATGTGTTCTTTCCTATAAGTTTATTATGCATCTGCAATGCGGATCTCTAGCTGTTTCTTCGGCGACTGCATTTGAAAACGCATGCAGATGTACATTTTGTTCTATGAGCGAACAAGAGAATATAAGATGTGTGCATGCAGAGAATAAAGGGATACTGTGTAGTTTGGTGGGTTTCTGAATCTGGACATCACACTTCCATGTCATTTAGGAAATTATTCTGAATGGCTGGCTTGACTCCATCTTGTTATCTCCTGCTCTCTAAAATCATTCCTCTACCGCCTGTGAAGATATAATGCATGATAATGTATGTCTCTCTCTCTCTCCCTCTCTGGCACGCTTGGATCCATTCCAGCTGATTAGAATATAGCGAGGGAGGGATGTCGGCCAACGTTTTCAATCAAACAGCCTACAGTATGTGGGGCAGCTGAGGATCACGTTGCCGACACAATAACAGCAGGTTCTCGTCTGGTCCGGAGGAATGTGGCCCCGCATGCATGATGCATGCACGATTTAGAAAGAAGAAGGAGGATCTTAAAAATGTCTTCATCAAAGACACAAGGATAAACTATCCACATTGCAGTGTTTGTTTGAGTACGCGTGCAGCCTAGTGCAATCTATGGCGCGTGCGTGCGGTCGGGCATGCGTGCGGGCGCAATGCTCGTGCAGCTTAATTTAGTTTGTGTTAGGAGGTTAATAGGGCTGAACTTGGGAGGGTGGAAGGTGAATGAGTTTTGGATGAGGCCCATTTGCAGCGCATCATTACTTGCTGCCCCCTCGGCCCTCCCAGACACACTGATCTATAAATACGACCGTGGCAGAGACTGTCCCCATGGCTGACGAGACGACGAGCTGAACATAAAGGCTCGCTCAGAGAACACCACGGAGGCAAAGTACACACACACACACAGCAACAACAAACGGGGCACCGAAGAAAATGTTGTCAACAGGATCATCACTAAAACATTAAGAGATGGAGTGCCACGATTTTTTCCCACCCTAAAACATGATCGTCAGGTCTTATGGTTATATAAGGAGGAAGAAGTTTTTCAAAAAAAAAGTGTACACTGTACAGTATTTGTTAAAGTGTCGTTTTTTCCACATCTTTCAAGTTGGCCTTTTTCAAGGCCAACTTTCCAATAAAGCCAATAAAGCCCCCTTTCCAATAAAGCCCCTTTGAATTAAATTGAGAGAGGTGGCGAGAGAGAGAGAGAGAGAGAGAGAGAGACTCTGATAGTGAATGGAGTTGGAGAGATGGCCTAATTGTTGTGAAAAGCTCTGGAGGTTACTTGCTTCTATCCAGTATAGCAACACACTTTCAATATACTGTTAACCTTCTACACCAGCTCTCAGACTGCTTCTCCCAATGCCACATCGATACCAGCTCAACAGCCCCCTCCACACACACACACACACACACACACACACACACACAGAGAGAGAGAGAGAGAGAGAGAGAGATCACATTTCCAGCTTTCATCATTTCTGAAGGATTCTGCTCCTGCTCACTAATGAGAGATGGCAGAGGTGAATAAATACATATGGTTCATATTCAATGTATACTCTCTTCACTCTTGTATTCACGTTTCAAAGGATACTCACGGTTGGAAAGTCTAGACTGACTGCACGTATTCATTTTCATATTCACCGTTCACTGCATATACTGTATATTCATTCATATTATTTTCTATTTGTATAATTATTTCATATTTACATTATATTATTTGTATTTTATTTGTGCTTTTGTGTTATTCCTGTGTTCTGAGGTGGAGAGTTGGAGAGAGAATCGATTGATTGATGCTTAAAAAAATGTACCATTTTTCACTTTTGCTCTTAAAACGTATTATTGTGATCTGTACACAAATCATCTGGGCTTAATTGATGTAGGAGTACATTTGGTTTTGTACCCGCTATTTAAAAGGAACACAGAGGATTTGACTCTGTACAGTGGCATGGCAGTGTGTGTACAGGTATACAGTGTAGTTGTACACGATTGACCAGAAATGCTTATAGGAGCATTTCTGCGTAGTGCAGAGTGCTGACAGAGTGCCATTATCATCTCTAGCAGGAAAGAACGTCCAGGAAATCACGCACACGCACAGGCACGCACGCACACACGCACGCACGCAGGCAGGAAAACGCACTCACGTGCACGCAGGCCTACACATTCCACTTCTCTGCTGCATGTCAGCCGGTGACAGAGTGATATAGCGCTTTCTGGGAGGGCAAGATGAGGATCACAGTGTGGACTCATCAGATCCAGAAATGTCTCGAGGTAAGCAGTATAAGCAGAAAAATCGAGATGGACTTATTGTTTCGTTTCTTTCAGTGGTTGCTTTTTGCCAGGGGCACATACATTTTAATCACAAGCTCTGTGTGATTGAAGTAGAATGGCTGCGCTGTGTGTGACACAAATACAATCTGACAATACATCTAAGATCACATGACTCAGGAGATAACTTACAGTATACCGATTTGCATGAGGTTTAGAAAAGAATCAGTGATGAAAAGAGTCCCTAAATGGGAAAGACAGCTCGTAGTCATTACAGGAGGGTGTTGCTGACTGAAGACATCATCAGTAGCCTATTAGTATATGATCTTTTATTGACTTAATTCCAGTGTATAACAAAGCTATGCAATGAGACAATAGCACTGGTCTCTGTTTAAACGCACAATGAGCTAAATAATATACTATTTCAAAATTCCTTGGATATGACTCGCCTCTCCAAACTCACATTATGGCATTTTGAATACACTTGTGTCTATGGATATGACACTGACGTTATCTGGAGCTGTCTCTCTTTGCTTTGTAAGATCATCATAATGCCGCATCAATCAGTGCTGACAAAGGAACAATGGGGGACAGGATATGAGAGCTGTGTTAACATGGCGGAAGCCATTCTTCACCCACATTCTCAAATTGATCTTCTGAATGAAAATCTATTTCTTCACAATAGATTATTCCCATGGAATACAAATATTTGACAATAATATGCGATACCTTTCAAGAACAATGATTTCGGTCATAAAACACAGATATAAAAAAAAAAGATGCTACTCAATACTATCACAGTAACACACACAAAAAGTGTCCAAAAAGCAAAGGAGAGAGTGAGACAAAAGGAGACACACAAAGAGAAAGAGATGGGTGGAGAATAATTGTGGAGTGCAGTAGCACAAGTCTTGGTTATCGTCAAGCTTATACAACAGAAATCCATGGCCCTTGTGCTCACTGCCTAATCTTTCTGCCACAACCACTGCTGCTGCTTTAGACAACATGTCAATAACAATCTTATTCATATACAATCAGCATCGTTTTGAGCTGTAGGAGGTGAGGAACTCTAAAATGATGGTGAGAAAGGAGAGCCGGAGAACAGCGCTATATTATGATTTGCATCCCAGAGCTTATACCCGCTGCCAGGCAAAGCTATCATTTTCCTCTTTCCGCAGATAACAGGATTCTGAGCGATTACAGGACTAAATGATTTTCTAATCTGCCATGCATGGTGTGCACTGGCATGAGCACGGAGCTAAATCAGTTCCCCGAGCCAAATCCACCCCTCCAAACCACTCGTGGAATGCATCTCTCTGGCTTTTTATGTCCAATTTGAATCTTCAGTGAGTTGGCATGAAACACCAAGTGCCTGTGCATATTATGCATCGAAATGCTCGGAGAGTGAAATGATGTGTGATTTGATCAAGAATCGCCAGCACCTGCATGTTTCATTCGACAATATTTGTTATTTTAACCCATTTTGGACTGAGGTCGATAAAAAAAAGCTTCTAAATCCTAACATTTTTCTGAAAAACCCATGTTTCTATGTCAGTGGTGCTTCACCTTTTTCATGTCAAGGACCCCCAGAATTATCTCTACTGGGCCACGGACCCCCATCTCAAAATATGTAGTACCAGGGACACCCCAGGAGCAAATATTTTAGTTAAAAATGTTCGCTCTGAAATATATATAGCTAAATTATAACATAATGTTTAAAACAACAAAAGGGGTTCTTGCCCAAAATGGGTTAATGTGCATATTTTGTGCACATTGTTTGTGTGATACTAGTTTGTAATCATTTGTAAAAAAGAAATCGCACCCAGGTTGCCCCTAGCTATGATCCGTGTGTAATTAAGTGCAGGTGAGGGGAAATGCATGTACCGTCTGCGATCATCCTGCAACCTTGTATGGTCTTATTATCTCCAGCCTGGTAGGGAAGCAGAGATTATGGCTCATGATGGGCTCCATTTTCGTTCGAGCATTCTAAATACAGTATTTGGGGATTTAGCAGTGGGGAAGGGGTGTTCCCCCACTAAAGTTGGTATTTTCGTCACTGAAACGCCTCCGTCACCCGTTACATTATGCATAGGTGTAACTGCTGTAATTTAATTTGTGTTGTATTTAACTTCAGTTATTTATTTTATTGCTCATTCAATGCATGTCCAAGTTGGGCCCGGAAGTGCCATTGTTTTGGCTAATGCGGAACCCTTTATATGGCCGTCTGGTGTCAGGTAGACATGGTCGCTTGACAGCGTGGTGCAGAAGTTCAGGTTTGTGTGTCGCTGTGCTATTGTGTTATTTTGATTTTTTTTTAATAATTATGTGAATTTTCAAGCGAAAAAGGAAAGTTCGGTAAATCGGATTAAACCCCATTTGCTGCGCTATGGGATGATGAAACTGAACGAGCAAATGTAATCTTTACGGGTGCTTTTAAACTCCACTATGCGCCTTCCCAAATGTGTGTGACCAAAATAACAATTTAGGCCGAAAGCGTGCCAACACGCCCAGGACCACAACTCTAGGCACAAATACCGGTGTCGGCATAATAGATAGACGGCGCTGGACCAAAATGCGCGTGCGTGCGTGCGTGCGGCCGTGCGTGCGTGCGTGGTCCGCATTTTGGTCCAGCGTCTATCTATCCATTATGCCGACACCGGTGTTTGTGCCTAGAGTTGTACGCACGTGTGTGTGTTTCTGCGTATGTATGCATTTATGATAGAACAACAGGAAAGAAGTTGGAGGAGACTTCATGATTCTCATGAAATCAAGAAAGAAAAAAAGTATAAATAATTCACAGAGGAGACATTTACACCACATCATTCTCATCAGGTATACGGGTAACCTTGTTGTCCCCTTTACCATAATGCCTAGCAAGCGTTATACTGTCTCTCTGTGCATCGCCGTCTATAACTACACATCTGCGACTTGAATTGCAGCCCAGAAAAGAATTGCAGTTCTCTAAATTTAAATAGTTAGAAATTTACTGAAGTCCTCCTGCTACCTGAACAGCAACCAAAGCTGGATGAACAAAGTTATCTTCAACAGCCACAAGGTCGATCACAGGAAGGAAACAGTGTGGCGAAGAAAAAAAAAAGTCTTCTAAACAGAAAGTTTTCTGAAATACCTATGTTTATATTGAGTGGTGCTCAATATAATATATATTATCATACTATAATTCAGCCAATGTCTGTCTGTGTGTGTGTGTGTGTGTGTGTGTGTGTGTGTGTGTGTGTGTGTGTGTGTGTGTGTGTGTGTGTCTGTCTGTCTGTCTGAATGTCAGAAACAGTGCGTTATCTCATCATTGCCTGCACCAATCAACCAGTCATGTTGTAGTTTGGTGGTCACATAACCACCGAAAATCCAGACTATGTATGAGCCTTAATACTATCGTAACACGATGGCTACTTTACTTCCCTACACAATGTCCAGTAATAGGAGAGGAGATGGCCTACTTTGCCATAGTTTTGGGTGCAGTTTAGACAGTTTTTGGTTTAGACTATAGTCATTGGTTAGACCAGTCATTAGTCCTACAACCTATCTCACCTAACCTCCCACGGGGCAGCACACCTAAACCTAACCTTAACCCATGTCTAACCAATGACTAGGTATGCACCCCATAGTTTTCTATTTTAAAAACATTTTAAAATAGTTAAATAGTAAAAAGAAATGTCAAAGAAGTTCAGGGATAAGCAGTAAGGATGATAGGCCCATCAGACTATACAGAGTCACGTAGAGGCACTTTGGCTAGACTGAGAATCACAGCCTGGTGGAATTGCAGCCTATTAATCTCCTCTTAATCTTCCTTTCCATCAACTCAGTGGAATACACCCGTTTTAAATGTGTTTCTCTGTGCTGCCTGCCAACACTCTGAGAGTCTGCGTGGGTCAGAGTTGTATCTCTTCTCTACAATGACGGGTGTAACCAAAAAGACCCACATTTGTCCACGCAGAGTTAAACACTGCATTTTATAGTGTGCACTGAGCTGTTTTCTGTCTGCATCTGCTGTGCACAATGGGTTCTCGTTGCTTTTTCATCCTTGAGCGGTTGCCACACTGCTTGAACAATTTGAAAACTGCTGGCCACCCATTATATAGTGAATACCCTGCCTACAGCAGTCTCATATCCAGTGCCACTGCCAATGCAGCTGAAATGTTGTTGGTCCTGTTATGTAATGTAACCCAGGTAAGTACTAGTAAGTAAGTAAGCCTTGCCGAGCCATGAGGCCCATAGGGCAGGAGCCTATCTCCTGTTTCTGTAGCCATGAGGCCCATAGGGCAGGAGCCTATCTCCTGTTTCTGTAGCCATGAGGCCCATAGGGCAGGAGCCTATCTCCTGTTTCTGTAGCCATGAGGCCCATAGGGCAGGAGCCTAGCTCCTGTTTCTGTAGCCATGAGGCCCATAGGGCAGGAGCCTAGCTCCTGTTTCTGTAGCCATGAGGCCCATAGGGCAGGAGCCTAGCTCCTGTTTCTGTAGCCATGAGGCCCACAGGGCAGGAGCCTATCTCCTGTTTCTGTAGCCATGAGGCCCATAGGGCAGGAGCCTATCTCCTGTTTCTGTAGCCATGAGGCCCACAGGGCAGGAGCCTATCTCCTGTTTCTGTAGCCATGAGGCCCATAGGGCAGGAGCCTATCTCCTGTTTCTGTAGCCATGAGGCCCATAGGGCAGGAGCCTATCTCCTATTTCTGTAGCCATGAGGCCCATAGGGCAGGAGCCTATCTCCTGTTTCTGTAGCCATGAGGCCCATAGGGCAGGAGCCTATCTCCTGTTTCTGTAGCGTGGGGCAGCTTGATGTAGTACACCCCCTGGACATGATGTACAAGTACACCCCCTATGTCACAGGGACTTACCCCCAACCATTGATGCTGAGTGCCAAGTAGGGAGGAACTGGGTCCAAAGTCTTTGATATGAGATGGAACCCCCGACCTCCCAGTCCCAGTGCGGACACTATAGTCTAACCACAAGGCCACTAGTCTAACCACAAGGCCACTGAGTAGCCACTGTATTTATTGCACTGCTTTTTAATGCGTATGACAATAACCAAAAGGTCCAGCATGAGGGGGACCTCAGATTTTGAGGTAACCCTCCCTGAGGTAAAACAAAATCTTCTTGGATTATTGTGGAATTATTACTTGCGCAAGCAGAGCGCGCAAGTAATCGTTTCGCTTGGTCTCTTCGAAATGAAGACAAGTTTTCTTCAACGGTAAATCTGTGCCTGGTTTGCTGGGACTAGTTACAACATTACGTCATCCTTGAGAGAGTACATGGTGTGTATATGACGTAATGTTGTAACTTGTAACTTGTAACTTGTAACTGTCTTCACTTTTTGGAACCAAGTAACCACAGTATACTGCTAATCAAATTACAACTACATACTCTGTATGTAGTTGTAACTAGAACAACTACATACAGTCTGTGCCTGGTTTGCTGGGACTAGTTACAAGTTACAAGTTACAACATTACGTCATATACACACCATGTACTCTCTCAAGGATGACGTAATGTTGTAACTAGTCCCAGCAAACCAGGCACAGATTTACCGTTGAAGAAAACTGTCTTCACTTTTTGGAACCAAGTAACCACAGTATACTGCTAATCAAATTACAACTACATACTCTGTATGTAGTTGTAACTAGAACAACTACATACAGTCTGTGCCTGGTTTGCTGGGACTAGTTACAAGTTACAAGTTACAACATTACGTCATATACACACCATGTACTCTCTCAAGGATGACGTAATGTTGTAACTAGTCCCAGCAAACCAGGCACAGATTTACCGTTGAAGAAAACTTGTCTTCACTTTTTGGAACCAAGTAACCACAGTATACTGCTAATCAAATTACAACTACATACTCTGTATGTAGTTACTTGCGCAAGCAGAGCGCGCAAGTAATCATTTCGCTTGGTCTCTTCGAAGTGAAGCCAAGTTTTCTTCAACCGTAAGTCTGTGCCTGGTTTGCTGGGACTAGTTACAAGTTACAAGTTACAACATTACGTCATATACACACCATGTACTCTGGTCCCGGTTCTCAACGATGACGTAATGTTGTAACTGGTCCCAGCAAACCAGGCACAGATTTACGGTTGAAAAAAACTTGGCTTCACTTTTTGGAACCAAGTAACCACAGTATACTGCTAATCAAATTACAACTACATACTCTGTATGTAGTTGTAATGTGATTTGTAATTTGTAAATATGTGCCTGGTCTGCTGGGACCAGACTACACAGATGACCATATCTCTTACGTCATCACTGAGAGCTAGTCATACATATACACACCGTGTACTCTGGTCCCAGCTCTCAACGATGACGTAATGTGGTATCTGGTGGGACCAGATTACACAGATGACCATTTCTCTTACGTCATCACTGAGAGCTAGTCATACATATACACACCATGTACTCTGGTCCCAGCTCTCAACGATGACGTAATGTGGTAACTGGTCCCAGCAAACCAGGCACAGACTTACCGTTGAAAAAGACTTGGCTGTCACTTTTTGGAACCAAGTAACCACAGTATACTGCTAATCAAATTACAACTACATACTCTGTATGAGAGCCCACGGTAATACACACCATGTACTCTGGTCCCAGCTCTCAACGATGACGTAATGTGGTATCTGGTTAACAAATCCAACTACAGATTTCGGAAGTATTTTAGATCATGTATATTTCAACAAATTTGAAAGTATTATTACAGAAATTGAAGTTAGAGACACATATTACTCTGATCATGATTTAGTATTAATATCACTATAGTACAAAATGAAATACATTTAAAACAATTGACAATTTACAATAAGTAATAAAATAATTATACTGTATTTTACTGTATTTTGTATTTTACTTTTATTTTAATTCAGTTTATATACCTTTTTTTTTCATCACATATCAATGATTCATTTTTCTGTAAAAAAGTAGTTAGGTAGCAAATAGTTACACGTAATGATTATACATTTCAAACGTTCCTTCACAGAGATACTGAGATGTGATAGTTTCCAGCGGTCGAAAGTACTTGCGCGCTCTGCTTGCGCACTAGTAGGCCATTTATGGCCTACTAGTGTGCAACAAGCAAGTATGCACTCGGCAGAGTGCAGTTCTAGTTATGTATATTTTTTAAGGCAATGGATAAAGTGATGCACCCAATAAATTATCTCTGCAATATAGAGTATCAGTGTGAAAATAGTACAATAACTACAGTTACTCACAGAGCCTAAAGGCGATTAGGCACTAATGGACAAAACATGGCTAAAAAAAGAAACAGCTGTGTTTAGTGCGTTATTATATCTGCAGAATTGTGGGTGAAATAACTAGTGGGTTGTTGTTGCAACTTGCTGGCTGCAATGCTATCCCATTGGCTGAGAGGTCGGCTAGAGGCAAAAAGTGTCTAGATGAGGCAGCCAATCAGAAAGATAGGTGACTACGGCAGCCAATGAAATGATAAGTTCAGCTGGTAAAAGGAAAGGGAAAAAAGACATATACACACCCCAAAACCAAAATGACCCAATGACATAAACACAGAAAGATCTGCATGCCAAATAGTTCCCAATCTTCCCATGAAAGTTATTTACCATTTCCAATAGTGTAGCTACATTTTGAGCCATTCACACGTCCTCAGACTTCTTATGCTAATGGCCACTCTATCGTCTTCATCTCGGCTGGGCGGATATGATGAATCAATTAAGTGAGAAAGCGAGGGTGAGAGAAAGCAAGTATACGTCTCCCTTCCTCTTATGTTCATACACATCTTCACACGCACGCACGCAGGCACGCACACACAGAGAGAAAGAGAGAGAGAGAGAGAGAGAGCGTACATACATACAGAGACTGTGCTCTGCTCATACAGTACATAAACACAAACATAGTCCAGCTGCTGTGAATGTCGACAGCTTGGAGAAGGGTGGAGGGTGTGATACGGACGTGGGGGGTGGATATGGAGAAGGGTGCAGGGTGTGATACGGACGTGGGGGGTGGATATGGAGGAGGGTGCGGGGTGTGATACGGATGTGGGGGGTGGATATGGATGTTGAGGATCCACGCTGCTCACTAAGCTGTTACTGCAGCGGTGTGCCGACTTGAGCCAGCCTGACGGTGGCATGCTGCTCTTCCATTAGTCTAATGAAAGAAATCAGTGTGTGACAACCACAGCTGCTGTCCGCACAGAGGGCTCCGTGGGCATTGGGCATTGGACGGCACATCAACATGAACATACCAGCGCCATGCACTGAACAGGTGCCA
This sequence comes from Protomyctophum bolini, assembly GCF_963924005.1. Lineage (NCBI taxonomy): Eukaryota > Metazoa > Chordata > Actinopteri > Myctophiformes > Myctophidae > Protomyctophum > Protomyctophum bolini. The sequence goes on along the minus strand of NC_137862.1, from coordinate 50,023,503 downwards.
TTCAATAAGTGTATAACACATAGGCTACAATAACGCATGCACACACACACACACACACACACACACACACACACACACACACACACAAAGCCAATCCAATCTAGCACTAATTGCCTGAGAACGTTCTAATGGGCTTCTCTCTCTGGTGGGTGTCAGCGTGCTTATTTTCAACATTTCCCAGCAGACTGTTGGGAAATGTTGAAAATGTTCTTCTACATTTCCCATGAAGTAGCATATACTGTCTTCGGTCCTCTCTGCTTTATACTGACATTTCCTGTATTCCATATACCGGTAGTAGACAAATCTAAGTTTAATTGATACAATACCATTTCTGTAGGAGATTAGCCTATATGTTTAAATCTGAATCCCCCACCGACCCCCTTTTCCCCTGTAGTGTATATGTTTTCTTTCCCCTTTTTACCTCCTTTATGATGATGTCCTGTTTTTTCACTATAAAGAAGTGTATATTTGTATGTCTCCAAATGTTATGATGAATTGAACAAGGTGGAACCTCTTGTAAACAAGTCTAGTGCTGTATTTATTTATTGGGTCGTCCACTCACAGTTAACAGTTTTATGTATCGAGTTGTGCTTGAAATGTACTGTAATTCTGCAAACTGTTAATAAATACTTCAATTCATCAATAAATCAATTCACCTTCTGAAGGCATCTCGTAGTTTGTCTTAGAATAAGACAAACTACATTTTGCCAAGATGTAACGACAGTGTATTCTCTGTGAGCCATTCAAACATTCTAACTCCACTCCAGTAGAGTTACACGTAGATACTGCACCCCAGACAGTGAAGGCTATTTATACTGGTACACCCCACAGCTGTGTCCGTCCAGTTAAGACTAATTGAGTTTTGTTAATAGATTGCAATTGACTATGTCAAGGCCTTTTGTAGATCTAACAAGACCACTCCACAGTAATTACCTTCGTCACACTACCCTTTGACGTCATCCGACAGGTGTAGAGCTAGTATTAAACATGAGTCAGTAGATAATAGCCCTGAAACTAGACTCAGTGAGTCGTTTTCAACAAGGTAATCATATATGTGATTGACTGTATAGGCCAGTCTTTCAAAAAGCTTGGCAATAATATAAAGTATGGACGTCACTGCTCCCGTCATGGCTCCTGATGACTGTAAAGGTCTACTGCGTTTCAGTATCCACCCACAGAGCGCTTGGCTCTTTGCATACTCTATATCAGTAAGACGCGCAAACGCGGGAAGCGAACGCAGCTGAGACCCTGCAGATCATGTCTGTCTGTCTGTCTGTCTGTCTGTCTGTGTGTCTGTCCCGCTGTTACTGTATATGTGGACCTGGCCCCTTTTGTGCCCATATATGGAGCTGAGTGGACCTGGCCCCTTTTGTGCCCATATATGGAGCTGAGTGATTGCTGATGCAACACACTCCCTATTTGGATAGCGGGACAGACACACACACAGACACACAGACAGACATGATCTGCTAGGTCTCATAGTAAGTGCTCACTGCATTCGCAATCACTGCGTTCGCAATGATCTGCTAGGTCTCATAGTAAGTGCTCACTGCGTTCGCAATCAGTGGTTCCCAAACCCCCAAATTGACACTAATTGGACCCCCTCTAACAGCCCGTGGACATTTGAAAGCATATGCCAGGGACCCCCCCATAAGAAGATATTTACGGCTCTAGCGGAGATTCTCAACCCATTACATTTCAAGGACCCCACAGTTTGACATGAATTAGTCTACGGACCCCCATTTAATGGCATTTCTTTCTCTTGGTCTCCCAATTTATATTGTACTAAAATCAATGTTAATTTAACTCTGAGAGTGTACAAATGGTTCCATGTGTACACTCTCAGAGTTACAGACCCATAAAGATCCATTTGGTTCCAAACTATCATTTAGCTGGGGGACCACCCCTGGAACTCCATCAAGGACCCCTGGGGTCCCCGGACCCAACTTTGGGAACCACTGCTCTATATGACATCATCACAACTGGCGGTCATCAATGGACAGCAATGATATATCCTGGGCTCGCACAACGAGTCAGTCAATACAGTACATTACAGAGCAATAAGCACCCCAGGAGTAAATATGACAGATATATCTTGTTTTCCGCCTCCCTGCCCGGAGAGACCAATCACGGTATAAAGAGAGACGGAGCGCTAGCCTGTTCCCCTGCTATTGAACAGAGAGAGAGAGAGAGAGAGGAGATGAGAACCAGTTATTGCCAATTGATCTGTGCTGGAGACGCCTTCAGTGGAAGTAGGTTTTTCTTGTTAATCCCAGTGAAGGTACATCGATAGTGCCGCGTTCCCAACAGCCGCACCAACCACTTAATTAATCGCACGCATACGATGCACAACATTGTGCATTGTAATTATAATCTTAAACTATACAGACTCACAAAACACAGACAATCTTGATGACATGAATATATTTGCATTGTTCACTATTTTCTTTTTTTATCTCGTTGCCATATTTTTTATCCTGAAGACTGAGGTGTACAGTAGATGAATTGAGGTTGTATCATGCTTCAATTATCAACTACATATTGTGGATATAACTGTTTCTGACAGCAAATGCACAATTATTATGGTTTTGTTAGATCATTTTCAATGTAACTAACAAAGCTCTTATGAATGTAAACAAATGTTTCTTCATGCCAATGAATAATAATTGAGTCGTGAGTGAGTGAGTGAATAATGTCGTGAGTGAATCATTTAGTGAGTGAGTGAGTGAGTGAATCATTTAGTGAGTGAGTGAGTGAGTGAATAATGTTGTGAGTGAATAATTTAGTGAGTGAGTGAGTGAGTGAATAATGTTGTGAGTGAATCATTTAGTGAGTGAGTGAGTGAGTGAATAATGTTGTGAGTGAATCATTTAGTGAGTGAGTGAGTGAGTGAGTGAGTGAGTGAGTGAGTGAGTGAATAATGTTGTGAGTGAATCATTTAGTGAGTGAGTGAGTGAGTGAGTGAATAATGTTGTGAGTGAATCATTTAGTGAGTGAGTGAGTGAGTGAGTGAGTGAGTGAGTGAATCATTGAGTGAGTGAGTGAGTGAGTGAGTGAGTGAGTGAGTGAGTGAATAATGTTGTGAGTAAATCATTTAGTGAGTGAGTGAGTGAGTGAGTGAATAATGTTGTGAGTGAATCATTTAGTGAGTGAATGAGTGACTGAGTGAACGAGCGAGCGATGCAGACCAAACAGAGACAATATACTAATAGAATAGTTATTTTAACTGGTCTGATAATTGCAGGTATTCTGACAACAAAGGGAAAAAAAGCAGACTCATACAAACCGTCTCTGACTGAGACTATGACACTTCAGTAAGTGAAGTAACGTCTTCGAACTAACAGCCCTTGAAGCAATTCCATTGCAATGAAAGGAGCCTCCTCTGTGAGACTTTATTCTGTCTGACACCAACGTAACGTAGTGACACTCGGTTTACTGAGCTCTGCTGCTGTGATGTGAAGATTGTTGTTATGGCACTTTCTTCCATATAACTGGATAGTTACTATGGCATTAAACACCATGAACCCACACCTGTGTCAACAGGAAAAGTTCTACTGATACATCATAACTTATAACAACTAAGAACTCCATTATGTTAGACAAACTGCCTTCATTTTGACAGTCCATTGACTCTTATTGGATTATCAATGCTTCATGGTGAGTTGACTCGAAGCAGACCCCAATACTCGTCTTGGAAGCCTCTGATTATCTCCATCACAAAAAACCCTTTATTAATTAAGATGTTCATGTCAGTATAATCATTAGTGTTATTGTCAAAACATAATCTCTGCATCCTGATTCCTGACCTTATGGCCTGGTGGAGATAATACTAATTATTATCATTATTATTATTATTATTATTATTATTATTAAGCTTCCATAAGTGGGTATCTCATCAATGCTGTTCGTACAGTAACTGTCAGGTATACATTTACTGTGGGACTACAGTACTACACATCCAATATCAGTAGTGTCACCACTCAAGAAGATCACAGCGAGATCTCTTGACAAAACACTGTCTCCTGCTGACACAACATCTGCTGTGGAAGCCGACAGTGTCGAACACCATTCCTTTGCTCACAGAAGTCGTGAATGGTTATGACTTTCCTGTGGGGACTCAGGTATAGCTTTCCCAATGCCATGAAGGTGTGAGGTATAGGCTACTGTCACACCTGTGGCCAGCTATTGCACTGAAGAAGAGGGAAACCCAGCTGCTGCTTGATAGCCTTGATGCTCCAGACACATGTCATCATCATCATCCATTTTTTTACGTCTGGAGACTCCATATTTGGGCATGCCTGACACAAAACTCCATATATATAGGAATAAAGTGACACATATCCAAAAATCTCCATATATGGGCATAAAATGGACACAGACAGATGGGTGGAACGGGTACTCTGACACGGGTACAACGGGTATTGCATAGCCGGGTGGGGCGTGGAACTTCCATCGCTACCAACTGACTACAGCCGGGCACCGGTCTAGTAGTGAAAAGAAAAAAGCGATCTACAAGCTCACACTGCGGCCCGTGGTGAACTTGTGGATCAACTATGTTCACTGTATTTTTAGCAATGATATTTTTGCCGTTCCAAGAAAACAATACACGTTTTTTTTTACACGTGCAGTAGACTTAAAAGTTCTACTCCCCACCCCCATACTGCTTGTATGCAAGTATAGTAAATTATACAGTAGGCCTAATGGTTTGGCTTTAAAATATTGTTTTAGAAAGCACATCACTGACATACGTACGTACGTGGTGGGCAGGGTCTGTATGTTGTAGAGGAGACATTTATGAGTAATAAACATTTATCGGATTTATGTGATGAGGTTCAACCCTTTTTTCCCCACCTCACAAAATGCCCGTACTAGGAGGCAGAAATGAGAAACTGCTTGTACTTCGCGTTACGCGTGCTTCAATTCTGTGAAGCCGTCTGGTCGGTCGATTATTCGAGCAATATGTCTGCATTGAAGAGACAATTCAATTTCCAGGCATGGGCAATAAATGTCACAGTACAATAGGCCTATACTGCTGACGAATAATTACATTTGATCCTGTTTTGTACTCTTCTTGAATGTGACTATGTGTGTGTGTGTGTGTGTACTGTCGTCTTGTGTGTGTGTTGTGTGTTGTGTTGTGTTTGTCCAGGGTGTTTTGAATGGGTGGAGGCGAGTCGGTGTGGTCAGGCTTGTATAGGTAGCATGGAGGGAATGGTTTATTGAACATGAGGATGAATAGAATCAATGAATGCCATGAGGGGACTAAGAACGGTTATACAAGTGCTTCAAAAAAAAAAGGCCCCGGCTGTGGTTTTGATTAGTTATGTCATCTGTGTCATCTCTGAGAAACATATTGCGTGCTGTAATGGATTATTTCTCTTTCTTTCCTTTCCTTCTTTCTTTCTTTCGTTCACGCTCTGCTTGTGGCAGGCGTCACAGGAAGTTTATGTTGGAGGGTTCAGGGTTGGCGGTCCGTATGTTATTTTAGACCAGTGGTTCTGGGGGAGTGAAGTGTTTTTAATAGCTAAAAAAAGAAATTAAAAAAAAGAAAGAAAACCATTACTACTACTATATCAAAAGTAATCAACAAACTACTATAAAAACTGGTCAAACATTGGCCAAATTGTCAAACAATATAAGAATAATAAGAAAGAAAATAGCCGTTCCACAAGCTTAACTCTTAATCCGCCGCCATTAATTAATAGCGTACTGCCAAGGTTTTATCGCGCTTACTTTGAAGAGCCAAATATCCGTATCGGTAAAAATCCCTATTTGCCCACAAAGTACCTTTTATACGTGTGGGGGGGGGGGGGGGGGGTCAGAGTGCTTCCACTAAGGAAAGTAGGCTTTCTAATGACAGAACCCGCCTTTGTATTGGTGAGAAGCAAAAACGTTATTTTTTATATTTTCGCTAAATACGAGAGGCTGGTCTGCATGTCATCGGTAACATAGCTCTAAACACAACCGCATTAGAGCTATGGACCAGAGCTAGCCTACTTAGAGACGTTCTTTGCCACGGTATGCCACCATGCCAGTCATGAATAAACCAACCAATACAGCCACCCAGTCACAATAACTCAACAACGAACCTCAGCAAAAAACTGCTAGCTCAAACCAAAAGGAAATAGCAAATTCATGCATAGGATTATTGAAGTGATCAAGAGCCCAAGAGAACACATACACCAACTTGAATCGCACTAGTATACACACAGCATACAACACAAGCAGCAGCAGCAAAGAAGCAAAAAAACAAAGCTTCCTACCTTGAGCCGTCTTTATACTTGACTTCATCGGTTGTGTGAAGTGATGCCAGAGGAATCCATGGATGCAGAGATAGAGACTCCGGATCTCTCTCTACTTCATGATGAGCCCTCCAGTGGCGTCCCCAGTCACCTCCAGGGTTTCCTGCGCAAAGTAGTTGGCATTTCTTTTGAGGGGGCTAGTGAATCATGGTGTGTGTGTGATATGAAATGTCCAGTACCTCCCCAGTGCCACCCCAGTGTCTGCCTAGTGGCTCCCTAGTACCTCCCCAGTGACCCCTGAGTGCCTCCCCAGTGTAATAATAATAATAATAATACATTTTATTTATATGGCGCCTTTCAGGTCACTCAAGGTCACCTAACAAACAGAAAATAAATACAATACAATAAAGCAAGTTTAAAACACACTAGTGTACCCCTGAGTGCCTCCCCAATGTCTCCCCAGTGGCTGCAGTTTCTCCCCAGTGCCTCCCCAGTGCCCCTCTGAGTGCCTCCCCAGTGTCTCCCCAGTGCCTCTCCAGTGTCTCCCCAGTGTCTTCCCAGTGTCTCCCCAGTGTCTTCCCAGTGCCTCCCCAGTGTCTTCCCAGTGCCTCCCCAGTGCCTGCCCAGTGTCTCCAATAGCAATACAAGAGCAATAATACAAATTCATCTTAATTTATTAATTAATTAATCAAGAAATTTACCCCCCCGCTCCCAGCACCATGCCAAAGCTTTTTCCTGCAGGAAACACTGATCTCCATCCATCATACATACATCTGGCTAGCTGTTTCCTCCCAGTATCAATGGCACCAACCAGCCCAATTCTCTTGGCTGCCATCTTCTCACACTCAGCCTAGGATGTTTAGTACTGCTCTAGGGTCCAGCATTCACAGCATGTCACAGGAGAATGGACTCAGGGCTGAGAAGAAGCTGAGCTTGGGGGTCCGTGGTCATCACCCTGGCTCAAGGCTCATGTACCTGCGGAGTACAGGTTGCGAGACAGAGGCACCATAAGCTTTGAGTAGCCGCAAATTGCAACACTAGATTTTTTTTAAATATTGGGATGAATCTAGAGTTGCAATACGATCTAGCCCTAGAATGTCTGTGATCATTCATATACTATCGTATTACGATAGTAAATCATCGTATACTTCTGTATACACAGCCATAGATCGATTGCACCCGCTCCTGGTTGCAATGAAACATGCGCGGCATAAATGTGATCGGCACTCTGTTTGTACTCACCCAATAATTAATTCCAAAGACGTGGAATGAGATTGTGTCCTCTAGTTTCACATCCATGTAAAAGTTATAAAAAATTTAATTTTTAATAACCCTCCTAGATGACAAATCCATAAATGCACCATTTACCATTTTATGCCAGAACTTTCACATGGATATGAAATTTGAGGACCATATCTGACTCCCAAGTCTTTGGAATTATTCATTGAGCGAATACACATGGAGTGCTGACCACATTTATGCCGCCGCAACCGTAAGTCTATGGAAGTGTTCAATCTAGAGTTGCAATATCATCCATTGACTCCCCATTCATCCAACTTGCGTTTGCGATCTGCTTGTATTAAACGACGTTAAACTCACCAACATTGCAGCTCTAGGCCAAGCTTGAATTATCCTCTTCAGTGTTTCCTGCAGGAAAAAGCTTTGGCATGGTGCTGGGCGTGGGGGGGGGGGGGGGGCATATGGCGCGCGGCCAAAAGGCCGCGCGTCGAAAATTTTGATTAATTAATTAATAGGATTAATAAATTAAGATTAATTCGTATTATTGCTCTTGTATTGCTATTGGAGACACGGGGGGGACACTGGGGGACACTGGGCAGGCACTGGGAAGGCACGGGGAGACACTGGTCAGGCACTGGGAGACACTGGAGAGGCACTGGGGAGGCACTCAGGGGAACACTGGGGAGACACTGAGGGGACACTGGGGAGGCACTGAGGAGGCACTGAGGGGACACTGGGGAGGCACTGAGGGGACACTGGGGAGGCACTGGGAGGCACTGGGGAGACACTGGGGAGGCACTGGGAGGCACTGGGGAGGCACTGGGAGGCACTGGAGAGGCACTGGGAGACACTGGGGAGGCACTGGGGAGACACTGGGGAGGCACTTAGGGGCACACTGGGGAGGCACTCAGGGGGACACTGGGGAGGCACTCAGGGGGACACTGGGGAGGCACTGGGGAGACACTGGGGAGGCACTCAGGGGGACACTGGGGAGGCACTCAGGGGGACACTGGGGAGGCACTCGGGGGGGGGACACTGGGAGGCACTGGGCAGACACTGGGGAGGCACTTGGGAGACACTGGGGAGGCACTTAGGGGCACACTGGGGAGGCACTCAGGGGGACACTGGGGAGGCACTGGAGAGACACTGGGGAGGCACTCAGGGGGACACTGGGGAGGCACTCGGGGGGGGGGGGGGACACACTGGGGAGGCACTGGGCAGACACTGGGGAGGCACTGGGGAGATATTGGGGAGGCACTGGGGAGACCCTGGGGAGGCACTCAGGGGGACACTGGGGAGGCACTGGGAATGCACTGAGGGGACACTGGGGAGACACTGGGGAGGCACTGGGGAGGCACTTTTCTTTTTTGGTTATATGATAGCTTGGCATGGCGCAAATAATTCCAGGCATGGCGCAGCGCCATGCCAAGAACATTGTGCAGGAAACCCTGCTCTTTCAATCTGCCAAGCTTTTGTTTCATAGAAATCTACCGTAGTGTTGGAGTTTGGAAGAGAGTTTGGAAGCGCTCGTCGTAAGTCACTGAACGTCCCTGCGTACGACCTGTTTCGAATTTGCACATAATGCAGGAGGGAGCAGCGCGACCCGTTAAAAAAACGAGTGCTTCCAAACTCTAACACTTAGAAAAATAATCACCTGCACAGAATTTCTTGTCAGAAAGTAGGTCATAACATGTCAAATTGGATGAATGGGGAGTCAATGGAGGGTATTGCAACTCTAGATTCATCCCATTACAAAACTAATCTAGAGTTGCATCCTCCCGGTTACAGTACATATAGCCTTGTATATCCAGCTGTCACAACATACACATTACACCAGTGGTTCCCAAACTTTTTCATGTCAAGGAAACCCAAATTGACACTCATTAGCCAAGCGGACCCCCATTTGAAAAGATATTCCAGGGACCCCCATAAGAGAATTATTTTTCGGCTCTAGCAGTGATTCTCAACCCGTTTAACTTCAAGGACCCCCAGTTTGACATGCACTAGGCTACGGACCCCCATTTAATGACATTTCTATCTCTGGGACCCCCAATTCATATTGTAAAACCAATGCTAATTTAACTCTGAGAGTGTAGGCTACACATGGAACCAAATGGACCCTGGGGGTTCCCGGACCCCACTTTGGGAACCACTTCATTACACAACACCCTAGCCTAACCTTTGTTTATGTCCGGTCTCCAATGTTGACAGCCCTGGTGACGTACATATGCCTTGAAATAAATGGAGACAGAAACGTCGATGTGCAATTCAGGTGGTAGAACACTTGATTCACTTTCAATGAAACCATCATAAACAGTTAAAAATGAGGTGTTATACACCCCAAACAGGCAAACACAGCACTTCAAGCACCTTTGTTAATTTCTCTCTCTCTCACGCTCACTCTCACTCTCAAGCGCACACACACACACACACACACACACACACACGTTAATGCTTAGGCTAGCATTAGCATAGGTAGGTAGCTAACTCACCTGCAGAATTAACTTCTCTTTCAAACTGTGACTGACTTGTGACTGAGCAGTTTTCAATTTACTCCACTCAACTTCCATGAGGAGTAAAATTAAGTTTATTTCACTCTTCTTACTCAGTGTCTGTCTCTGTTTGTTTGTTTGCAGCCGCCGTGGAGGGGTGTGTCGGTGTGTGTGCGTGTGCGTGTGTGTGTGTGTGCGCGCGTGTGTGGAGGGGGGGGGGGCGTGGCTACCGGAGGATTTTAAAGATCGAGCGCGCAAATAAAGATGATGAAGCCAGCTGCCAGTCTGGCCCTGCTCACTGGAGTCTACTTTCTACTTAGGGAAGAGTGGTTTTCAACCATAGACTGTAAAAAATATGGACAAAGCGTCCCGCGGGTCTAACGTGAACGTAAAATGAAGCCTGTCAGTCCTTGCAATGGAAGTCGCCATCTTTCTAGATCCGTTTTGGCCCAGTTCAGGCCAGCTGGCCCATTGGCTGGCCCAGACAACGAGGCGGGACTTCCCCCTTCTTCTTCGTTGGTTTTTATTTTGACTCGAGTGGGTGGGGGATCCCGTTCATAGGCTGTAACGGTAGCCACGCCCCTCAGAACATGCGCAACTTTATGGTCATTTTTCTAATAAATGGGACCATAATTTTCCAAAAAGAATATTATGACATTAGAAATGAGACTTTAAAGGTAGAGTAAGTGATTTCACTTAATTCAAATATCACTTATTTTTTTGTTTTGTTGTGATAATCCTCTCTACTATAGAGTGTGCTGACCATATAAGGAGTTCCTCCCTGTCCCCAGTTAACCCCTGGGGGTCAAAAAACCTTAGGTTTCGTTTTTGACTCTCTATCCTGATTGGACGAAGGCTTAGGTCCCACAGCCAAAAACGAAACCTATGGTTTTTTGAGTGAAATCACTTACTCTACCTTTAAACTAGTGACTGGAAGCAAAAAGTATTCATGACCATGTTTATTAAGGTAATACAGTCTAGGTGAAGTTGGGCCCAAATACATGGACTTCTATGGGGCTATGGGTTTTTTTGAGCCCAATGAGAGCGCCACAACAGGCCATTATATGAACTTTCATTTCCTTAGTGGCTTCACAAAATATCCGTCTGACTGCCCCCCTGTTTTCAACAGAGTTTTCAATCTTTTTCATGTCAGGATCCATTATTTATTCTGCATTTAAGCCACGTACCACCATATGATGATGACATTTTAACTTTTTAAATAAGGCTCAAGACCCAAACCCCAAACTTTTAATAGATATTTTGTTGTCATTGAATAAGATTCAATTATTCTACATTCTATTGTGTAGGCTTCTGGTAGATTAAGTAATGCCGATGTTTAACAATAATTGAACTCTTGAGAGCGAAAACCAAATTGATTGTTTTTTATTGATTGTTTCTCTGGAATATGACCTCCAAAACCTATAATGTAAAATAGGTAACAGAAGAGGAACACAATTTGCTGCACGCAATCTCATAAATAAGCAGTAAATGCAAGTGACAAGAATGAACATCATTCACAGCTCAACCTCTCACACCTCAAAATTGTCACTTGTAATTTCTCGTGAAAAGCTTCATTGAAGTGAAAAGAAAACCACTTCATTCAGCTGGTATATATAGCCTACTATATATCACACCCAAATTATTAAAATTCACCTTGGATGTAGGAACGTAAATTGATTTAAAGTGGGTACGCTAGCTGTATTTTCAGGTAAAAAAAAATAGATTGGATTCCACCATGACCATTGGTTCACTGCCTGGTGTGTATTAATCATTGCCCATGTTGAAGGCACTATATACTAGGGGGACCCGGGGACAAAGGAATTCTTCAGTGTTGCATCTTGCAGCAGACATCCTCAAATAGCAGCCAGCGGGGAGCTCCGTATAGAGTAGACTAAATGCGTGTAAAACTGGGGGGGGGGGGTCCTTGAAATTAAACGGGTTGAGAATCACTGCTAGAGCCGTAAAAATCTTCTCTTATAGGGGGTCCCTGCATATCCTTTCAAATAGGGGTCCGCGGGTTAATTAGTGTAATTGCGGGGGTCCTTGACGTGAAAAAGTTTGGGAACTGCATGTAGCTGTAGTTCACCAGCTGTTTCTGAGCAGTGCAGCTGTGTCTGTCCGTTTGACCACTGAATGTGATGACTTTGATTGGCTGATGTATGATGATGTTCTCATCCTGATGAAAGGCACCGCTCACTTCACACAAGTGTGATTCTTTTATAATCCTGCTCAACTTCACCTTACTCGTGTTGAGTCTTTATATGCTTATATCATGCAATAACGTCTGTTTTTAGCCAAATTCAGTCCATTATTGATGCGTGTCCCTCCGTAGATATTCAAAACTTTGCACAATTTCAATGGACAGACATACTGTATAGGCTACTAGACCTGCCAGAAGGGATTCACACATTCCTTGAACTCATACTAAGTGCAGAAAGAACATACAGTATTATAGGCAATGAAAGAAGGCTCTCTATATATCCATTCATTTATCAAATACAGCCAACATCAGTGACCCTGAATTATCTTTGTTATACGTTTTCATGTTGCAATAATCTATGCTTTTAAACTATTAGTGTAGAGAGACTACAGGAAAACTAGGGCAGACATGTCGAGTCAGATTTGAACTCGGTTCAATGAGACTCACATGAAACAGAGTAACAGAGCCAGCACCAAGCACATAAAAAAAGGGCAAATTTATTTAAAGCACTTACATAGAAAAATATGATTGATTTGAGTCAACAATAATAAATAGAGTGCCCACCTATCCCCAGGCCCCAATGGTACATATGTACGTACAACGGTACAATCAATATCCTTTTCTCTTCTATTTTTCCTCTCTTTTTTTTCGTTCTTCCACAATACAGCAAAGGCACTAGCATTTACCGCAATCACCACAGTCAATGTATAGAGGACGGGGATGGGGACGGGCGGTGGGGTCTGGGTGGGGTGTGCATGAGACAGGAGTTCCTTTCATGGCACACAGTGGTGGAAAGGTACTCAATTAACTTAGGTAAAAGTACCAATACTGCAATTTAGAACTACTTCGTTACAAGTAAAAGTACGGAATTGAAAATGTACTCGAGTAAAAGTACAAAAGTATCGGCATCAAAATGTACTAAAAGTAAATGTACTCATATTGCAGAATGTCCCATTTCACAAGTTCAAAATGTGTACAAAGTCTACTGAAAATAGCAGATCTACAAGCTCACAAGGTGTCGCGTTGCGACGCATTGTGAGCCTGTAGATCTATTTCCAAATGGCCAAAATGTATAGGGTTGAAGTGGTTAATGTATGTTTTCTAACCGAAGTAACTAGTAACTAAAGTCATACAATAATTGTAGTGGAGTAAAAGTACAAATTTTGGCTCTGAGACATAGTGGAGTAGAAAATTGTACTTAAGTACAGTACCTAAGTAAATGTACTTAGTTACTTTCCACCACTGATGGCACAACCCCATGAACCCGTCCCTGCTGCGCTCTCTCTGCACATCCAGACCCCTTGAAGACGGACGCTGCGCTCCACATAACCCCATATTCCTTCTGTCCTTCACTACACTGAAATACCAACTCTCAAGAGTTAAATTGACACTCCGGATTTTACAGTGTACTCAACCGTACGTGTATATATAAAATCTACTTGAAATGGCCCTCGTGAACTGGACTTTTTAGTCAATAGATATGTTAAGATCAAGGGTAGGAAAAACATATTTTTTGAACAAAATCTCTTGTTTGGAATGGCGAAAAAGATCATGAGAAAACAGATGCAATTAAATTAACAAAAAAAAAAAACGTTTTCTAGGGGTTGGAGGAGATGATAGCAGTAGATGGCACACATATCCAGTGGTTCAGACTCTTTTTGGACACTATGGCACAAAGAAAGAACTCTTTCTTGAAAGTGAGTAACAGTGAAACACAGCCGGCTCATCACAGACGTGCCATGCAGCATGGAAACTATAGGTTGAATACTTGAGACGGGTTCATAATTGCAATATCAGGTGATATCAATCAGGTGTGAGATGGTGTTGTTGACGGACTATGACATGAACACGCTTGGAAAATCGGAGACATTCGTGTGCTTCAGAAGGGTGCGTAATAAAAAAAGATGTTGCCTAAATTAATCAAATGTTGGGGAAGATTATATATATAGTGCAACTCTTCGAATGCAAGCAAATATACATGTGGTCTGGTGACACAGGGTCAATCGAGAAGTATTGATGTACAGTACCTTACACAGACACAATCACTCCCTCTCTCTCACACACACACACACACACACACACACACACACACAAGTCTGCATTGACACAAGCACACAAACCCCTCATGAACATGAATGACACACATTCTCACACACACACACTAGCAACACAGCGAATCCCTCAAGCCACGCATTAAATTAGTCCCCAAGTTTTCAAACTGGGATATTATTTTCTTTAACCAGCAGTCAAAATATGTAAAAGAAAAATAGAACAGTGATGATGTAAATCTTATGTGCCACACATTATTCATTGGTAATCGTTTACACAGAGGAAAGCAAAAAATAAAATATTAAATATCATGATAAGGCTTGAACGTTTCTCTAATTCCACTGGCATTCACGCATCTGATTGAAATTGTATTCCCTTTTAATGTGAGAATCTAATATTTTGTCCCCAAAAGAACAGACACAGGAAGGTCCCAATGTTTTTCATTTCCTTGAGCGCCAAGATTTGGGCATCCGCGGAGGACGGATTGTTTAAAAATAAACGAAAAAGAAAAAGTCTAATTTCCCCTGATTGTCAGAACACATCATAACTGAATGGTTGTCCTCATCCACAGTCTTAAAGCTTCGTCCCATCAGCATCCACGCTCAACAATCATTCTTTCATGTTTCCCCTCCACTTTCACAGTCCACCTTACAAAGTGGAGTTGTCCTTGCTTCTTCTGAAACACAGGAGCCCTCCTCGAGACAGTTTGTGAGGGCCATAAAGCTTATCTTTGTCATAGTAACACTGCAAGGATTTGATCCATGTTATCCACGTCTCACATACATCCCTAAGATCCTGTCAAGCCCAAAGCACGTGGACTTTATAGGCAAGTGGGTAGAACGCCCCGTTGGCCTGTTCAGAACAGAATGTTGTTGGGGTTTTTTTTAGATGTTCCTCTGGGCAGTGAGGTACTTGAGGGCGGCGGAGCCATAGTTCCTGGACAGGTCCTGATGGAACTCCTCCTTCAACGTGGCCAGGCAATTGCGGTAACTGGGGCTGGAGCGGAACTTGGAGATGTCGAAGCTGGGCGCGTGGGGCATGTGGATCATGAAAGCATTGGGGAGCACCATCAGGTCGTATTCCTGTAGGGATGAGCACGACGAAAATAAGAGTGAGTGAACAGGAAAATTAATTATTTAAGACTTTAAGATCTCACTTGACTCTTGAAGTTCTCTAATAAATGGCCATGAATCAATTAATGCTTTAGATTCAATACCTAGCATGACATTTTCAAACCAATGATTGGCTCAGAGGTAGGGGTGGGCGTCTGGGCGACGTCGTGATAAATATCGTTGATGCGATACAATGTCTCCACGATATGACTTTTCAGAGATATCGGACGTACATATCGTGATCGTGTCTATGATTTGCAGTTCTATACCATAATTTATACTTCTGTATAACGACGGTTTCGTTTGCCAAAAATAATAAGTATTTCGGTCTAAATGGTCTCTTACTCCTTCTTCTTTTTGTTACAATGTAGGTGGTTTTACCGTTAAGTAACTTGAAAAATAGCCACAAGAAACAGCCGATCTACAAGGCTTGTAGGTCTCAAAATCTTTCTCAAAAAATGTATATAGAAAAAAAAGAACAAAAGATCTGCTGAAAAAACTTCAGTAAGGTGCTGGAGTCACAAAAGTCTAATGAAGAAAAGATAAAGGGAAGCTCTGCACACTCAAATCTGTACACAATCAATATATTTATTTGCACGCTTTTGGTCTAGATACTGACCACCTTCAGGCCTTCAGGACAAATTTTGAGTCTTTCTACATTGCTGTATTGATACTTTTACTTAAGTAAAACATGTGAGTACTTTTTTTCCACCACTGATTGTAAGTATAATTCACTAATCACTAATACCTTATTGTACTTTAAGTACGCCCTAGTGGCCACTATATGTAGTACCTGTACCTGTGCGTCCAGCTCCATGATGTGGGACACCTTGTTCCAGCCAAAGCCCACAAATCGTTGGTCGTACTCCGGACAGTCCTTTCTCACTAAAACGTAGGGCTCAAAGTCCGACTCCCACTCCACTTTATACGGCGTGGTGGCCGTCCGCCATTTGGCGTAATTGGTTGGCGCGTGACCCTTGGTCCAGACATGATACCTACAGGATAAAGGAGACAGTGGAAACTGTTATATATATATCGTACCGGTTTACTTTTCGGAAAAATGTAGAAAAATAAACTTGCGTTCCAATGGATCCAATGTAGATATTATTTAGCCACAAGCTCTTGTTCAATGTTATAAAACACTTTCACATAAATAAAATACAAAATCAACACTATTTTATCCTGCAGCAAAGACGTGAGTTATAAATCTGAGCTAAATGTTTATACAGTAAACACACTGCATATATTTTTTTAATAATTTATATTATTCATGAAAGCAACAGTACAGAGGAAAAAAATATCCTAACCTAACCCATTTTATGCGGGAACCCCTTTTGGTGTAGCTATTACAAGTAAGACACGCAAACGCGGGAAGCGAACGCAGCTCGTACATATTTGGTTTTTTTTAAGATTTCTTTTTAAGTTAATTTTTTTTTAAGTTACTTTTTTTTTAAGTTAAGTTTTTTTAAGTTAAGGTGTGTGTGTGTGTGTGTGTGTGTGTGTGTGTGTGTGTGTGTTTTTTGTGTGTGATACAGCTGCGCCCTATGGTGGCGGGCAGGTGGTGTAACAGCGGGACAGACAGACAGACAGACAGACAGACAGACAGACAGACAGACAGACAGACAGACAGACACACACACACACACACACACACACAGACATGATCTGCTAGGTCTCATATTTAGTGCTCACTGCATTCGCTTTTTTTTTTTGGAAAAATCGAAGAGCGACTGACGTAGAAGACATTTTTAGAATCTGATCTCAGGTCAGAATGGAAAACTGTCAGGATGTAGAAGACATTTTTAGAATCTGATCTCAGGTCAGAATGGGTTAAATAGTTGCTTTTGTAATTCTCTCCAGGTTACCTGAAGGTGTAGAGGGTCCCCATGTCCAGCATGGAGAGCAGCTCAGCTTTGGATTTGGGATAGGACAGGCGGTAGCGCAGCGTCTCAAACGCCGGCACCACCAGAGCCTTCTTAGTGTTGGCCATGTCCAGCTGCACCACAGACTTCCTAACAAGGAGGAAACCAGGAAGAAGACATTAACAATTCGCTCCCCAGAATGGAATTTCTGTGCTGCAGACACTGGGCACCGACGTCGAGGGGGGTGGGTGGGGGGAGGGAGGGAGGGGCACACCAAACGGCAGGGCAAAAGTGATTAAGTGAAAGACTCTACTGTCGTGGAAAGAGCAGCAGACATATTGAAACAGTGGCTGCTGAAGAAGTGGTAAAACGCGCCGGCAGCACTAGCTGGTGAAGCGCAGTAAGTAATTTCCTCTAGAAGTGAAAGTTGCTCAGTCAAATTTATACATTAATTAAGTTGGCAGTATTCAAAAGTACATGATTTGTTTTTACAATTGGCTACTTAAGTATGAGAAAATACACTGTTTTTAATTTCTTTGATGTAATAAAAAAGGTAGACAAATTTTCCTGCATTTTTCAAAAGAAAATAATCAATAACAGTCAAGAATAGATCTGCAATGCAACACGTTGTAACCTGGCTACTGTCACTATATTTGGATTATGTGGCTAATTAACATTAAGAAATGTTAGTAGAGTGCAGTGGAGTCAGAAATACAATCTGTCGTTTCTTTGAAATGTCATGGAGTGAAAACCTCGAAAAGTAAATTTAGCTTTGCCTTGCAAACGGGGAGCGATAAAACGCGCCTATAGTTCATCTTCAATGAGTCCTGCATTTTTGCTCTGAGAAGTCGCGGTGCGACAACGCAAGCGTATTTACGTGAGTGCGGTCCCGTGAATTCATTGCGCGCGGGCTCGTTACGCACACACGCCCGCGACTCACCAGACCTGGATTCTGTTTAGCGTTTGTTTTTTTATGTTTGCGTTGTTGCGCCCCTCTTCAACAGACCTGGAGGAGGACCTTTGTTGATCCAACGCCTGCATTCCTCGCTTCGACCCATTTTGGGGACGGGAACCCCTTTTGGTGTTAGCATTATGTTATGCTTTAGCTATTGAAAAATAGCAGATCTACAAGCTCATAGCGCGCCACTCGGTGGCGCGCTATGAGCTTGTAGATCTGCTATTTTTGAAAAATCTAACGACTGACACAGAAACATAGCTTTTTCAGAAAACTGTCAGGATGTAGAAGACATTTTTAGAATCTGATCTCAGGTCAAAATGGGCCTATGACAAATGCAACTTGCCGTGGTTCAAAGGGCTCACCTGAGGTACTCGTACAGGCCATACATGGGCAGGAAGTCCACATCGGTCAGGAACACGTACGGCGTGTTGGCGTTCCGCAGGGCCACGTTCCGCACCAGGTTGACGGGGTAGAACTGGCCCTCCTTGTAGACGATGTGGTAGCCCACGTTCTTGCGGTTCTTGAGGACCTCGGAGGCCTGGGCGTAGCGCAGGAACTGCTGCGCCTCGGCGTCCGACATGTAGAGGGCCAGGCTGATGGGGCCCTCCCAGTGCTTACAGATGGCCTCCAGCATCTGGAGCCTGCAGGAGACCAGACGGGACAATATGCATCGTTGATGGTGACATCAGGCAGTGTTGGTTTCGTCGACTGATACTAAAACGAACAAAATGTTCGTCGACTACCTTTTTTCACTGAGGAAAACTAAATGGAAACTACATGAAAACTGATCTATGATGACTAACACTGAGACAAAATGTATTGACAATTTCGTCAACAAATAATGTTAGGAAGGGACTTAGTGGACAAGATAAAACTAGACTAACACTAAAACATTCAAGGCTAAAATGTGACTAAAACTAAATGAAAACTATTCAAGCGACTATGAAAAAACTCGAACGATAATCTCAAATAATTGCGATTAGGGATTAGGCAATTATGTAATAATTGTGACAGGCTTGTATAGGAATAGTATGGCAATGCTGATACTTTAGAGTTAAGAGTATAATTGATGGTATTAAGTAATGAGTGATGAGTGAGTGATGTGTGAGTGTGTGGTAGGGAATCTAGGGATGGGTGTTAAATAATACTTCATTGTCAATACAACAATGTACTGAATCTCCATGATATATAATTATACAATAAAGACTATATTTTATGTCTTCATAATTTTCGCAAAGGAGGTATTTCACAAATCCCCTCAGTTCAGAAGCCAGTGACAATTAAATAAAGCAATCATGAAGAAGAATTCATGAACAAACAACCCGGCTCTTGGGGGAAGGTCAAGATGGACCCAAATGTCTGTCATTGATTGAATATAATTGATGCAGCTGAGCAAGAGCAGTGTGGGGGGGGCATGCTCCTTCATGTCTTCATAATGGAGTCTCACATTGGCATATGTATCGTTCATTAACCCATTTTGGGGCGGGGTGCTTTAAGCACTATGTTATACTTTAGCTTTTGGAAAATAGCAGATCTACAAGCTCATAGAGCTCGTAGATCTACTTTTTTTTTTAGTGGTGCAACCACTCCTACAACGTCCGTGCCTACAGTATGTGTCTACCTATGTGGCCATGAGCACGAGTATATGACTTATTTGTACCAGTAGGGGGGTGCAGTACTTAGTTTAGACAGTTTTTGGTTTAGACTAGTCATTGGTTAGACCAGTCATTAGTCCTACAACTACAACCTATCTCAAACTCTCACCCTAAACCTAACCTCCCACGGGGCAGCACACCTAAACCTAACCTTAACCCATGTCTAACCAATGACTAGTCTAAACTAAGTATGCACCCCCCAGTAGGGGGCGCCAGAAACAGAGAGGGATAGTGCTGCTGTGTTGCCTGCTAATATGAGAGAGAGAGAGGGAGAGAGAGAGAGAGAGAGAGAGAGAGAGAGAGGTGGTGGTGGGGGGGGGGCAATGTTTTATTGCGAACATGTAGCGCAAATGTCGAATACCGTATATATTCTTTCAGAATGAACGTTTGTAACTCAAATCTTTGCTTCTGCGACAACATATTCTCAGATGGGGGGTCGGAGCTTATTATTATTATTATACCTGTCCATGGAGAGCTGTGCGACCAGCGTGACGTCGTGGTCGTCCCCCGTGGGCGTGTACTCGTACTGCAGGAAGTAGAGGTGCACGCGGTGCACCGTGATTCGCTCGCGCCGGAAGTCGTAGCACTGGTCGTCCTCGTCCAGGTCCTCCAGCGCCGCCTGCAGCTGAAGAACGGAGAAAAAACGAGAATGTCAGGGAAAACACCAACGCCGTATTTTAACAGTTTGACTGCGGGATTAATTACCCAGAACCCTTTGCATGCCGATGCGACGGATATTTTTGTCTTCAAAATGCGTCAACCTATCCCACTCCGATGGAAAGTCTTAAAACGTATTAAAAACGCGAATTAAACAATGTAAACGTAACTCGTTATTGGGAGGGAAGCTGTTCTACAATCAATTAACTTGTGTAACTCGTGTAATGGGGGGGAAAGTGTGTTAACTGGAGCAGGCAGGCCTCTCTCCTCTCTGCCCCACTAGTACCCACAGACTCAGTGTCCTGTTTACTAAGGCAAAAATACCATTACATTCATACCAAAACTAAAAATTCGGTGCTCATACAGACACACATATACACATAGCTGTGGATAGGAGCCGCTCAGAAACAACTATAAAGCCAGATTGTAAGTCAAGATAGTTATATTAATAGTACCCGCACAGAAAACTACTTTTTAAGTTTGACATACATTTATGTTTATGCTGAGGGGCAGACTGTACCTTTACACTCTGTGGCGTGGCCTGGCTGGGACAGCCAAACAGCTCCCTTCTCAGCAGGTTGCCGTCATACTCCAAGAAGGTCAGGTAGAGGTTCCTGAAGAACTCCACGTGCTTGTTTTTGACCCGTAGCTTCTTAGGAGAGTTCCAGTGGATCACCTTAAACAAGAAGTCCGCCAAACCATGACTTGGCTGTTTTTCTTTTCAACATACTCGACACATTTAACCACTTGAACCCACAAAGCTCACAACGTGTCACGTATAACGTTGTGACGTGGTGTGAGCTTGTAGACATGCTATTTTTTTTTAGCAAGGTTTTGCTGGTCCGTCTTAATGTTAAACTGAAGAGGACGAATGTTCCTTTTTTTCCAACTGCAGTTACTGCAGACTGAGAGAATGTAGACTATAGCCAGCGAGAAGCAAGCAAACAAAATGAGAACGGTGCAATTAAAACAACCGGTGCCGGTCAGGAAAAGTAAATAAATAAATAGACCAGTCATCCCCCAATACATTCAGACCCTTCTGCCCCCCCTCTGGTGCCTATATGGTCCTTAACTTTAGGACCACAGATGTGTTAGATCTGGGACACCAGGAGCCAGCTGCACCACCTCACACTAGCTATAGCTTAAAAATGACTTGACATAAAAGCCATTTGGTGACCACAGTTGACTCAGTGGGGGTCCCTGGGGAGTGGGGACGAGGCTTGAAGAGGCCGGCATGAATAGCATGCTCTTTCTTATTAGCTCTGTAGCTCCAAAAAATGTATTGTAAAAATGCAATGTAATGTATTCAATGTAAACCACAACTAGCCCACCTTGAGGTCAGACACCTCTGTGTAGCACTGTTCAGAGCGCGTGTGGTCGGACAGCTGGACGTTCCAGAAACAGGGCAGCTGATGCACCAGGACGGGGTTCTGCTTTATGAAGGCATTGAAGATGTCCTGCATGCGACATACAGTACGTTAAAAATGCTTTTACTTTCATATTTACTTAAGACTGTATTAATGCATGGGCACAACAAAAAACATAAAGAAATATATCTCAATGCCTTCATTGCCTTGGGAAACATTTCATTTCACAACATATCACTGTTAAAAAGAAATCAACATATTGAATGTTGGGGTATTTTCTTGTTTCGTCTTCTTTTCTTTATAATGTTTTGATATATTTGTCAAACATGAAATGTACTTCCGCCTGAATGGCAAGGACTATTTAAAGAGGACGGGAAGCGAAGACAGTACGGTGGACTCCATGTTAGCTCCCTGGAAGGAAAGAAACATGTGCTAATGGGCTATATGCAGACAACACTTCCGCGTTGGTCTCAATTGCGCATGTTTCTTTCCTTCCAGGGAGCAACATGGAGTCCTCCTTTAATAGGCCTTGCTGAATGGGAGGGTGGAGTCATCTCTCACCTGGTCGGCGAGTGACGTACTGAGCATGCTCATTAGCTCTCTCTCTGCAGTCAGTCGCCACATCTGTTCCCAGCCCATCCGACGCAGACGGTCCACATACAGCAGGATGACACCTGCAACAGAACATTATTAAAAACCCTCCTTGTAGATCTGCTATTTTTGAAAAAATCGTTAAAATGTGCCTCAAATCGTTTCAGAGTGAATGTTTTTAACTCAAATCTTTGCTACTGGGAGGGTCCCTGGAACAACATATTTTCAGATGGGGGTCGGCGGCCAATTACATTATAATCTTGGGGGTCCTTGACATGAAATATTGAGAACCACTGATACAGAAACATGAGGTTTTTCAGAATATTGACGTCAGGTCTAAAATGGGTTACAGAGAACCAAAGCAAAGTCCTGAGGCCACTGCCCCTAGAGGGCACTGTCCCCCTCTGGGTCACAGATTATTTTCCTTATATAGAGAAATCTTAAGATTGTGCCATCACAAGAATGAACGGTGTACCAAAAATAAACAAATCATCCATCTGTCAGGTATGCGACATATAGTGTCATTTATGATATTGGGTTACGAGAATTGATAACGTATGTGTTTGGAGAACTTTGGTTAAATTATGACCTTTTTTTCATCCCCGCCACTTGATGTTTCGTATCCAAATAAGGAAAATTGCTTTGTTTATTTTTGGAGCACAGTTCTTATATGACTTAACATATTATGGAGAATTTATATTGGGAAAAATAACCCACGACACAGAGGGATATAGTGCATCTACCGTCACTGATGTCAGACTACGGCGCTCTATTTGTGTCATTTTATCTTTTATTACCATCAGATCTATTATTTAGCCCTTTGTGTCTGTCTGTAGATAATCTCTCATCATTAAACTACTGGGCCCCATCAGCCTCATATTACTTGAACACGCTGCCATCAAACCAGGGACCTCAATTCACAAATGTAAAAAATATATAATATTGGTCAATGACAATATATGTAATTTTTGTGAATTAATAAATCGGCGAGCAATTTTCCCTCCAGGCTATGTGTCCAATAAGGTTATGGTCTGTACTGTATTTATTTATTAGGTCGGAACAGTGCACATGGACAGGTAAAATACATATTATATAACAACAATGTACAACAGATAAATATAATTTAGAGTGGGCCTAGTCCATAAAAAATATTGTACAAGATTGCAAGTCTGGTTATCTTTCAACCACTGTTTTAATTAGTATTTTGAAGGCCGAGAATGTTGGGCTCTTCCTTAGGGTAACTGGGAGACGGCACCAATAACTACAGTAAGTCATGATGACCTGATGAACATCAAATAGATCGAAACGTTGTCAGAGAACTTTCAATAAAGAACGTCTTTCTTGTACCTGTGGTGTGCGGGCTCCGTCCACTATCTAACTGGGAGACGGTACCAGTAACTAGGCTCACCCTATTGGGTAACTGGGAGACGGCACCAGTAACTAGGCTCACCCTATTGGGTAACTAACTGGGAGACGGCACCAGTAACTAGGCTCACCCTATTGGGTAACTGGGAGACAGTACCAGTCAGTAACTAGCCAATCGGTAGCAAATCTGTCTCTCAGGCGTATGGAATCCACACTACCACAATGCTTTCAATGTCAAACTTGTATTGTATAATGTATTTGATAATATGCATGTATGTCTTACAACAATACACATGCATGTCTCTTCCAAACATAGCGCCTAATGACGCACTCATTTACACAGGCAGGGTGACAGAGGGGGGGGGGGGGGGTTGAGAGAGAGAGAGAGAGGTTTGTGCTGATGGAGAGAGAGGCATTACCTGTGTTGAAGCCTCGACCCAGAGCAGGCCATGGTTTGTGGTTTTTCCATAGATTCCCCAGGTACCAATCACTCTGGTTCTCTACCAGCCCAATCACCTGCTTGTCTGCAATAATAGCATATCAATAGAAAAGTTCACGTAACGTAAGGCATACATAATCATTTGACTAAAATGTATATTTTAATATAGTTTAGCAATAAATGTTTGCATTTTCAAATTCAACATGCTTTTTTTCTTTCTCCAAACATAAAACGCCCGAGTGGTTGTACCAGTGAATTTGGTGAAAATGCCCCAGAGCTCTGCGATGTCGGTGGCGAAGGTGATGTCTGTGTCCAGGACGATGACCTTTGGCAGGTTGGAGGGCAGGGCCTTGGTGAGCGTCAGCTTCATCAGACCGTAGATCCCAGAGTAGTGCTTGTTGGGGATCCATGACACCTCCGACTAAAAATACACCAGGAGAAGAACTGTTAAAAACCACCCATGGGGCTGACAAAAAAAAAGAAAAAGCCAATATTATGGCATGTTATTTGAAGGAATAGCGGAAAGGTGGATAATGTTTAAACGGGCAGCATACACCCTCGACAGCTTAGGAAGAAACTGCTGCCCTAGTAACAAAATACTTAAAAAACTGTACCTATGATTTGAATGAGATAATCTTGACATATAGTTATTTTCCATTAACTCATTTAGACCCGAGGACGATTCTACAAAATGTCTTCTAAATCATGACAGTTTTCTGAAAAACCTCATGTTTCTATGTCAGTCGTTCTCAAACATTTTCATGTCAATGAGTGGACAAAATATATGTATTTGGCCATGACCCCCATCTGAAAATATGTTGTTCAAGAGACCCCCCCGCCAGAAGCAAAGATTTGAGTTAAAAACGTTTGCTCTGAAATAATATATATTCAAAGATTTGCGCCACATTTTCACGAATTTTCCAAAATAGCAGTAGCACTCTGTGTCACGCTACGAGCTTGTAGATCTGTTATTTTTCAACAACATAATACTTAAAACACCAAAGGGGGTTCCTGTGTACTTTATACACAAGCTGTATAAAGTAATTTAATGCACATTTTGGTTTTTATAATGCAAGCACTTTCATTTGTAAGTTAAACCCTTTAATATACATTTATGTAGTGACAATTATCCCCCCCCCCCCAATGTTTGCTTATGTAAACCAAGGCCAGCAATACCACAAAAAACCACTGGTTTTCATTAGTCAGGGCCGGCATGGCAGGAATGCAAAAACAAACGCGCTGGCTCGCACTAACTAAATGTTTCTTCCAACGTGAATGGGCAAATAGTGCCTGTTGTTCATTAATTCTCTCGGTTCATTGTAATTGGAATCAGCACAAGTGCATCATCTGCAAGCATAATCAGCTTAGAGGCCGGTATGTGTTCTCCTCCATTCACGGGTGGAATACACGAAGAGTGCCGCTCCTCCGAGTGGGTTGAGACGTTTGAGGAAGCAACAAAGGACTATTGTTCACAGCAAGCAGCGCGACTGTGAGGGAAGAGAATGTGATGATGTGACGACGCCAGGCTGAGCCAGTGACTCTGAGCGATGGAGGAGGCGGAGGAGGAGAGGAGGTACAGGTTGGGTGGAGAGACAGAGAGAGAGAGAGAGAGAGAGAGAGAGAGAACCCGCTGACAGAATGTCAAGACACCGGAGGCCATTCTTTAGCACTGGAAGTGACACAGTAACAGTGTTGTTTTTGTCAACACTGTCAAGACGAAAGATGTTCGTCGACTACCTTTTTTCCCCACTGACGAAAACTACATGACAAACTAAATGAAAACTAAGCTATGATGACTAAAACCAAGACTAAATATACTGACAATTTCGTCAACAGATACAAACTAAAATGTTAGGAAGGGACTAATAGTGGACAAGAGATCCAGTATAAGTCCTTTTACACTTGGTTGCATGCTGAGAATAGCCGATCTACAAGCTCACAACACGTCGCAGCAAGTGTAAAATCAGCCATTACGACGGCCCGCCAAAATACATTTTAGTCGACAATATCAACTGTAGATTTAGTCGACTAAAATCTTATGATATTTAGTAGACTAAAACTAGACTAACACTAAAACATTCCGGGTGACTAAAATGTGACTAAAACTAAATGAAAACTATTCAAGAGACTATGACTAAAACTAAAATTTGCTGCCATAAACAACACCGCACACTGTCAGACATGTACATGCGTGTGAGCGTGTCCTTGCACACATACAGTACATGCACATTATCGCAACTGGGCATCCAACGCAGATGTGTGGGTGTTGTCACGAGCCATATGACTGCCATTATGTCACGAGCCATATGACTGCCATTGCAGTAATTTTCATTTGACTGCAATGGCATGCCAGTCACTTTGCTCTGCAAAGTGTGCTGAGATTAACCTGCATTGGTTTGCAGGAACTCTGTGGAGAAAATATGTCCCTGCACCCAAAATGTTGTGTGTTTTTAACTTTTTTTCCCTTTTGTTATAGTACATTTCACAAAATATAATGTGTTCTGGATGGGAACCCCTTTTGGTGTTTTAAGCATTATGTTATACTTTCAGCTATTGAAAAATAGCAGATCTACAAGCTCATAGCGCGGCTATTTTTGAAAAATCGTGAAATGTGGGGCAATTATTTAAATATATATTCTTTCCGAGCGAACGATTTAACGCAAATCTTTGCTTCTGGGGTGTCCCTGGAACTACATGTTTTCAGATGGGGGTCGGCGGCCAAATACATATCATTTCTGGGGTCCTTGACATGAAAATATTTCGCACCGCTGATATAGAAACATGTATTTCATAAAACGGTCAGGATTTAGAAGACGTCAGGCCTAAATGGGTTAACAGAATGAATGCTGCAGTGTAATCCTGCTGTGCCAAAATATATTTTACGTCACACTTCAGAACAAGAGGGGGGCCTTTTGGAGTGTTCCGTAGGCCGACGGGCCGGGCCGGGGCCTCACCTTGAGTTCATCTGCGTCGTAGAAGCTGACCTGCACAGAGGGAACCATCCAGGACTCAAACAGAGAGCTCAGGATGCGATGAGCCACCGTGTCCGTGATGAAGTGGAAGTGGAGAGGGTTCCTCCTGGAGAGGAGGAGGACGAGAGGGACGGAGGAGGGATGGAGGGGAGAGATGAAGGAGAGAAATAGGAGTGTGCAAATTTAGGTCTTTCCACTTAAATGAAACAACATTAAAACGGAATTAAACCCAACTAGGGATGGGACGATATGAAAATGTCATGTCACGATTATTGTGGCCAAAACAAATGCGACCAACAATATTATCGTGATAATCAAAATATGCTTAAAACTTAAAATGGCACTTTTATTAAACACAGGTTTAATGTTCCTTGGACAAACATTAAAAACGCCCATTAACAATGAACAGAGTTTAATGTTTGTTTTGTCACCAACGCAAACATTAAATGCCAGTAACAATGAACAGAGTTTAATGTTGGTTTTGTCACTAACGCAAACATTAAATGCCAGTAACAATGAACAGAGTTTAATGTTGGTTTTGTCCTCGATGTTGATAAGATGATAAGAGCGCCCCTCACTTCACACGGGAGTGATTTTATTATTATTATTATTATAATGCTCTGCATATAAACTGGAATGGATTGCATTCTATACACTTGCACAATGCACTGCACGTCATGCACAGTTTATGCAACAACACTATGCATCATTCTATGCGTCTGTGTGTGTGTGTGTGTGTGTGTGTGTGTGGGTGGGTGGGTGGGGGGGAGAGGATGCGTTGCTTATGAGAGGTTTTCTCACCTGTGGAAGAGGATGGACTTGACCAGAGTGACCACGTCTCGGCTGGCATTGTGCCCGGCACACACACACGCTACGTGGATCAACTGCACAGGCGGAAAGACAGAAGGGTTTTGTGTTAGATTTAGCAGTGAGTGAGTGAGTGAGTGACGGCTGACATGGAGTAGCTTCGCAAGAGTATAATAAACAATCCCCTTCACGATCCAATATCAACATGTCAGATTCAATCATGAATACTCTATTTATATACTATAGTATACTATATAATAAAAAATACATTGCTGGCGTCAACAACACACTAAATAAATCGCCAACCTTTCATATTTATAAATACTAGACCGATGCCCTGCTGTAGAGCCACCGAGTCGGTAACGATGGGAGTTGGAGTTCCACGCCCCACCTGTTGTACCCGTGTCAGAGTACCCGCTCCACACATCTGTCTGTGTCTCGTTAAAACGATTCTAAAATATTAGCATTCCCCAATTATCATTAGGCTATTATATTGCATTTCGTTGCTGTTGGGAGGAAACCACCTTTTTTTCCATAAATCAATGCTATTGAACACAGTCTGTGGGTTGGTTAAAAAACTATTGAACCAATGAAAACTGAAAAGTATTAAAAAGCGCTTCGGAAAAACCCTCTTGGCTCCATTGGACCCTCAAACTGTCTGCTAAAGCAGCTAACTCCACCACCTCTCCCCCTCTCATGCAAGTAATTGACAACAATAATATAAAGTCTCAAGACCAACTTTGATGAGGCAGTATTGCATTGTTTTACAAATATAATGTTTTCTCAATTTCCTGAAAATAAATATATTTTTTAATTTCCTGAAAAGTGAACATTTTGGAGTTAGGTGGTTTGTTCCCAACAGCAGGGATATTATGAATATTATTAATAATTTGCTGTGTTTCAAAGAACAGCAGAGAGGCTGAGAAGGGACTGGAGAGATTTGACTACTGCCATAGAGCACCGAACCGAAGTCCTGACGTCACCGTCAGTAGAGGGCGCCAGTCCACAGGTTTGTGTACTTTTTATTTGCATTGAAATCCCCATATCTTCATATAAGAACTGTGTTTGAGAGTAAGAGTAACACAATAAGCGCTAGAAACGAGTCAAACAACCCAGAGACTACATTTTCGGGTAGGCGGAAACTGACATATTAAGTTTTTTTCTTTCTTTCTTTTATATATATATATTTAATGTTTCGTGGTTAGTACGAGTCGAGTCACTGCCAGTTGATCTTACGTCAACGAGGAATCTCAGGAACGCAATGTGTTGACAGCTGTTGACAGTATATTAGCAGCGACAATAATTCCATTTTCTCCAGAAACTGGCTGTATCAAATATTAATGGACATCATTAACGACGCACAGCCACCCCCCATGACAGAAAAGGCTGGGATGATCGGTTTATTTTTCAAACACAGTTCTTATATAAAGTGACCTAAAAATGGGGATTTCAATGCAAATACAAAAATCAACTGAGTGGTGCAATCCCCCCCCCCCCCCCCCACCACCTCTCTCTCTCATTAGCAGGCAACAGAGCAGCCACTATCCCTCTCTCTGTTTCTGGCGCCCCCTACTGGTACTAATAAGTCATAATTATACTCATGCTCACACATGAGACATTGGTAGACACGGACATTGCTGGTTGTAGGAGTGGTTGCACCACTCAAAAAATACATGAACCTGTGTACTGGCGCCCTCTACTGAAAGTGACGTCAGACTTGGGTGCTCTATTTAAACACAGGACCAACAGTATATGTCCACCAACCAGCTGAAGCCATACGGTGACCAGTACTGACCTCACACTTCTGGACGGTGGGCGAGCGGGGACACTCCGTGTGGTTGTTCCTCTCCTCCGCCGTGCTCTCGGCGTCCTCCGGCCCGGTGTCGGCCGACGCCCCCCACTGCTGGTTGCCGTAGTTGCCGCCGTCGGGCGCCTTGCTGCCGCCCTGCTGCTGCTGCTGCGATTGGCTGAGCTGCAGCCGGATCTGGCGGTTCTCCTCCTCCACCTCGCGCACCCGGGACTCCAGGACGGCCCGCTCCAGGAGACCCGTCGCCGGGGAGTCGGCCAGACACGGCGCCAGGAGGAGAGATCTTCCGTCTGGGGGAGGAGAGGAGAGAGAGAGACTAGTTAAAGAGTGGATGAGGAAGTATAGTAAGGAGAGGAGAGAGAGAGACTAGTTAAAGAGTGGATGAGGAAATATAGTAAGGAGAGGAGAGAGAGAGACTAGTTAAAGAGTGGATGAGGAAGTATAGTAAGGAGAGGAGAAAGAGAGACTAGTTAAAGAGTGGATGAGGAAGTAGTAAGGAGAGGAGAAAGAGAGACTAGTTAAAGAGTGGATGAGTAAGTATAGTAAGGAGAGGAGAGAGAGAGACTAGTTAGGAGTGGATGAGTAAGTAGTAAGGAGAGGAGAGAGAGGAGAGAGAGAGACTAGTTAAAGAGTGGATGAGGAAGTAGTAAGGAGAGGAGAAAGAGAGACTAGTTAAAGAGTGGATGAGGAAGTATAGTAAGGAGAGGAGAAGAGGAGAAAGAGAGACTAGTTAAAGAGTGGATGAGGAAGTATAGTAAGGAGAGGAGAAAGAGAGACTAGTTAAAGAGTGGATGAGGAAGTATAGTAAGGAGATGAGGAGAGGAGAAAGAGAGACTAGTTAAAGAGTGGATGAGTAAGTATAGTAAGGAGAGGAGAGGAGGAGAGGAGAGAGAGAGACTAGTTAAAGAGTGGATGAGTAAGTATAGTAAGGAGAGGAGAAAGAGAGACTAGTTAAAGAGTGGATGAGTAAGTATAGTAAGGAGAGGAGAGAGAGAGACTAGTTAGGAGTGGATGAGTAAGTAGTAAGGAGAGGAGAGAGAGGAGAGAGAGAGACTAGTTAAAGAGTGGATGAGGAAGTATAGTAAGGAGAGGAGAGAGAGAGACTAGTTAGGAGTGGATGAGTAAGTAGTAAGGAGAGGAGAGAGAGGAGAGAGAGAGACTAGTTAAAGAGTGGATGAGGAAGTATAGTAAGGAGAGGAGAGAGAGAGACTAGTTAGGAGTGGATGAGTAAGTAGTAAGGAGAGGAGAGAGAGAGAGAGAGAGACTAGTTAAAGAGTGGATGAGGAAGTATAGTAAGGAGAGGAGGAGAGGAGAGAGAGAGACTAGTTAAAGAGTGGATGAGGAAGTATAGTAAGGAGAGGAGAAAGAGAGACTAGTTAAAGAGTGGATGAGGAAGTATAGTAAGGAGAGGAGAAGAGGAGAAAGAGAGACTAGTTAAAGAGTGGATGAGGAAGTAGTAAGGAGATGAGGAGAGGAGAAAGAGAGACTAGTTAAAGAGTGGATGAGGAAGTATAGTAAGGAGAGGAGAAAGAGAGACTAGTTAAAGAGTGGATGAGGAAGTATAGTAAGGAGATGAGGAGAGGAGAAAGAGAGACTAGTTAAAGAGTGGATGAGTAAGTATAGTAAGGAGAGGAGAAAGAGAGACTAGTTAAAGAGTGGATGAGTAAGTATAGTAAGGAGAGGAGAGAGAGAGACTAGTTAGGAGTGGATGAGTAAGTAGTAAGGAGAGGAGAGAGAGGAGAGAGAGAGACTAGTTAAAGAGTGGATGAGGAAGTATAGTAAGGAGAGGAGAGAGAGAGACTAGTTAGGAGTGGATGAGTAAGTAGTAAGGAGAGGAGAGAGAGGAGAGAGAGAGACTAGTTAAAGAGTGGATGAGGAAGTATAGTAAGGAGAGGAGAGAGAGAGACTAGTTAGGAGTGGATGAGTAAGTATAGTAAGGAGAGGAGAAGAGGAGAGAGAGAGACTAGTTAAAGAGTGGATGAGGAAGTAGTAAGGAGATGAGGAGAGGAGAAAGAGAGACTAGTTAAAGAGTGGATGAGGAAGTATAGTAAGGAGAGGAGAAAGAGAGACTAGTTAAAGAGTGGATGAGGAAGTATAGTAAGGAGAGGAGAAGAGGAGAGAGAGAGAGACTAGTTAAAGAGTGGATGAGGAAGTAGTAAGGAGATGAGGAGAGGAGAAAGAGAGACTAGTTAAAGAGTGGATGAGGAAGTATAGTAAGGAGAGGAGAAAGAGAGACTAGTTAAAGAGTGGATGAGGAAGTATAGTAAGGAGATGAGGAGAGGAGAAAGAGAGACTAGTTAAAGAGTGGATGAGTAAGTATAGTAAGGAGAGGAGAGAGAGAGACTAGTTAGGAGTGGATGAGTAAGTAGTAAGGAGAGGAGAGAGAGGAGAGAGAGAGACTAGTTAAAGAGTGGATGAGGAAGTATAGTAAGGAGAGGAGAGAGAGAGACTAGTTAGGAGTGGATGAGTAAGTAGTAAGGAGAGGAGAGAGAGGAGAGAGAGAGACTAGTTAAAGAGTGGATGAGGAAGTATAGTAAGGAGAGGAGAGAGAGAGACTAGTTAGGAGTGGATGAGTAAGTAGTAAGGAGAGGAGAGAGAGAGAGAGAGAGACTAGTTAAAGAGTGGATGAGGAAGTATAGTAAGGAGAGGAGGAGAGGAGAGAGAGAGACTAGTTAAAGAGTGGATGAGGAAGTATAGTAAGGAGAGGAGAAAGAGAGACTAGTTAAAGAGTGGATGAGGAAGTATAGTAAGGAGAGGAGAAAGAGAGACTAGTTAAAGAGTGGATGAGTAAGTATAGTAAGGAGAGCAGAAAGAGAGACTAGTTAAAGAGTGGATGAGGAAGTATAGTAAGGAGAGGAGGAGAGGAGAGAGAGAGACTAGTTAGGAGTGGATGAGGAAGTATAGTAAGGAGAGGAGGAGAGGAGAGAGAGAGACTAGTTAGGAGTGGATGAGGAAGTATAGTAAGGAGAGGAGGAGAGGAGAGAGAGAGACTAGTTAGGAGTGGATGAGGAAGTATAGTAAGGAGAGGAGAGAGAGAGACTAGTTAGGAGTGGATGAGGAAGTAGTAAGGAGAGGAGGAGAGGAGAGAGAGAGACTAGTTAGGAGTGGATGAGGAAGTATAGTAAGGAGAGGAGAAAGAGAGACTAGTTAGGAGTAGAGCTGGGACTCGATTAAAAAAATTAATCTAATTAATCAGAGGCTTTGCGATTAATTAATCTAGATTAATCGCATTTTAATCGCATATCATTATTTGACCCGAGAACAGTGAGAAAGCAATTTTTTCAAATGGATTTTGGTATTATGACTTTATGAGTAAAGGAATGAATAGTGAATACATAAACTTCAGCAACAAAACATTGTTTATTTTTCATCAGGTGGTACTTAAACCAAAACCAACAAATCAGTGCCATTTTTGCCATAAAGTGGTCGCAAGTGGTCTACAGTTGACTGCAACCCAGTAAGCCAGGGAGTTTGTTATTTTGTCAGACTTGGACTTAGTCATATTGCCTCTGAAACCAGGCATCAGGTCGAGTGTAGGTTGCGACGTTGAAGAAGACGGAGTAACGTGAACTTCCACGCTAGCAGCAACATGTTTGGCATTGATGTGATATGTGAGGGACGATGTGCTGCGGTGATAGGCAAATTCTTTGTTGCATAATATGCATACAACTGCATTTCTGTCCACGCTTCCATCCGCTCGCTTTTTAAATCTAAATTTCCCACTAAATTTCCCAAGCTGCGCGTTCTTATTTGGGTCTGCATTCATGCTTAACGTGTGCCGTTTCAGTTTGTTGTTATCGTCTAGTACTAGCGGAAGTGAATGCTCAGACAGCAATGTTGCTGCTGGGTGCGTCAGCATCTTAGGTAAGTGGAAACGTGCGCCCAGTGAGAAACGTTCCGGTTCGGCGGTGCAAACAAAATATGCGATTAAATGCGTTAATTATTTTAACGCGTTAATTTTTCTGTAGTTAATTAATCTAAATTAATCGCAATTAGTCCCGGCCCTAGTTAGGAGTGGATGAGTAAGTAGTAAGGAGAGGAGAGAGAGAGACTAGTTAGGAGTGGATGAGGAAGTATAGTAAGGAGAGGAGGAGAGGAGAGAGAGAGACTAGTTAAAGAGTGGATGAGGAAGTAGTAAGGAGAGGAGAGAGAGAGACTAGTTAGGAGTGGATGAGGAAGTATAGTAAGGAGAGGAGGAGAGGAGAGAGAGAGACTAGTTAGGAGTGGATGAGGAAGTATAGTAAGGAGAGGAGGAGAGGAGAGAGAGAGACTAGTTAGGAGTGGATGAGGAAGTATAGTAAGGAGAGGAGAGAGAGAGACTAGTTAAAGAGTGGATGAGGAAGTATAGTAAGGAGAGGAGAAAGAGAGACTAGTTAAGAGTGGATGAGTAAGTAGTAAGCCATGAGGCCCACAGGGAAGGTGCCGATCTCCTGTTTCTGTAGCATATATCTAAATGACGGTTTGTGCAAAGACCCGCCTGGCAGCACTGTTTAATGCAAATGTATTTGTGCGAGTTATTTTTGTTGAATTACTCATGACAAAGTTGTAAAAGTCAACAGTATGTATATCCATAAAATAATCAAGCAGCACGTGCAGACAATACACTAGTTCTTTCTTTCAATACATTTATTATAGGGCGTATAGCAACACAGCAGGGGTGTTATGGTGGTGTGTTCACACGGGCAGATGCGATGATGCAAAGACGCGTTGTGAGTTGATTTGGAGAAGCTAAGTTAGTTACTTTATTGACACAAATGTATAAAACATTCTGTCCAAACAATAATCGAAGACCCATGAATAAAAGAAAAACTAAAGAAATACAATATACAATACACAAAACACCAAATCCCTTTACAACAGGAGCTCTCTATTGCTCCAAAAGTGACAGGCAGGCATGTAGCATACGCAAAGTCCCTCTGTTAGTGCCCCACAAAGAGTGAGCTCAAATCAATACACTCATGTCCATATTTCACTCTGATGTCTTGTGTGAGGGGACACACCAGTATGTGCTGTTCGTTTTGTATACCAGTCTCACATTGACAAATGCGCTGTTCAGGTGGTATGCGGCTCCATCTTCCCATTTCCTGTGAGCGGACAATCCAAACCGTGTAAAGGTTATCCTCAAATAGTCCTCGATGTAAGGTGTGCTGCTGGTGCCGGTATAGGAGAGACAGCGAGATCAATTCGTGGCGGTGACGACTCGCCACGACCTATTTTTTCCGCCATGGCGTATTCTTCATTTTCCGCCATGGCGAGTACAGAATCCGCCTTGGCGAGTACAGAATTCGCCGTGGCGAATCCGCCATTGTTTATTTTTTTTTTGCGTGCCCTGGTGCCGTGGTGCAGTCCTAGTAGTAGAATTCTCGGAATTATTTCATCCTCTGCTAGCGTAACGGCTAGCGCTCTCGCCCCTATAGTCAAGGCACCGTGCAGACACAGGTTCGATTCTTGCAAAAAGCAAACTATTTTTTTTTTTAAAGTTCTTTTTTTACCCGTACATACAGTGTGTGTGTGTGCGTGCGTGCGTATACAGTGTGCGTGCGTGTATGCGTGCCTATACAGTGTGTGTGTGTGTGTGCGTGCGTGCTTCATCGTATTTATTATTATTATTATTATTATTATTAATATGCAGGTAATAATAATAAATACGATGAAGCACGCACGCACGCACGCGCACACACACACTGTATACGCACGCATACACGCACGCACACTGTATACGCACACACGCACACACACGGTATGTACGGGTAAAAAAATTACTTTAAAAAAAAAATGTTTGCTTTTTGCAAGAATCGAACCTGTGTCTGCACGGTGCCTTGACTATAGGGGCGAGAGCGCTAGCCGTTACGCTAGCAGAGGATGAAATAATTGAGAGATCTGTGTGTCTATATGTTTGTGTGTGCGCGCAACGTTTATAAGAAAGAGAGAGAGAGAGAGAGAGAGTCACTCACCCCCCCCCCCCCATCCCCTCTAGCGCTCTCGCCCCTATAGTCAAGGCACCGTGCAGACACAGGTTCGATTCTTGCAAAAAGCAAACATTTTTTTTTTAAAGTAATTTTTTTACCCGTACATACCGTGTGTGTGCGTGTGTGCGTATACAGTGTGCGTGCGTGTATGCGTGCGTATACAGTGTGTGTGTGCGCGTGCGTGCGTGCGTGCTTCATCGTATTTATTATTATTACCTGCATATTAATAATAATAATAATAATAATAATAATAAATACGATGAAGCACGCACGCACACACACACACACACTGTATACGCACGCATACACGCACGCACACTGTATACGCACGCACGCACACACACACACTGTATGTACGGGTAAAAAAATAACTTAAAAAAAAAAAAAAGTTTGCTTTTTGCAAGAATCGAACCTGTGTCTGCACGGTGCCTTGACTATAGGGGCGAGAGCGCTAGCCGTTACGCTAGCAGAGGATGAAATAATTCTGAGAATTCTACTACTAGGACTGCACCACGGCACCAGGGCACGCAAAAAAAAAATAAACAATGGCGGATTCGCCACGGCGGATTCTGTACTCGCCAAGGCGGATTCTGTACTCGCCATGGCGGAAAATGAAGAATACGCCATGGCGGAAAAAATAGGTCGTGGCGAGTCGTCGCCACGGCGGATTCTGTACTCGCCAAGGCGGATTCTGTACTCGCCATGGCGGAAAATGAAGAATACGCCATGGCGGAAAAAATAGGTTGTGGCGAGTCGCCACTGCCACGAATTCATCTCGCTCCACCTGCGGTATAGAGTGGATGAACAGATAGATCTGGGTTGATGGCTTGGTATGTCTTATATCTTGTTATTCACGAATCATGTCCCTTCGGTCACTCTCAATATGATCTCGTTTTTCCATTATCTCAGATAAATGAGAATACATGACTTGGTTCTCCCCTTTAGCAATTGAACATGCATCATTCTGGCTTTGCATCGTCATGTCGCTGGCTTCCATTGACAATGAATGGTGGACCGTATCTTTGCATCGTCATGTCGCTGGCTTCCATTGACAATGAATGGTGGACCGTATCTTTGCATCGTCATGACGCTGGCTTCCTTTGACAATGAATGATAGACCGTATCTTTGCATCGTCATGACGCTGGCTTCCATTGACAATGAATGGTAGACCGTATCTTTGCATCGTCATGTCGCTGGCTTCCATTGACAATGAATGGTAGACTGCATCGTTTTAATCTTCCCGTGTGAACGCAACGTTACAGAGCTCCTAATCTCACTTCACTCCATTTCACTATCGCTCTTTTCATTTCACTTTCGCTCTCTTTTCTTTTCTCACTAACAGATGAGAGCGGGAACATTCCCTAAGTGCCTCACTTCAGCTGTGGACCAGCTGCTCCTCAGACAGGGAGCGGAGAGAGAGAGAGAGAGAGAGAGAGAGAGAGAGAGAGAGAGAGAGAGAGAGAGAGAGAGAGATAGAGACAGAGAGACAGAGAGAGAGAGAGAGTTTTGTATTAAATCACTCCTGAAGAACCATTTCGTTGTGATTTCTATGTATCTTATCCTTTATCCACTGCTGTGCCATTATATGGTGTTTTTTTTATTGATCCATGTATGATATGTTCTATGCTCTTGTTGTTCAGCGCTTTGTGACCTTGTTCTTGAAAGGTGCTATATAAATAAAGCTTTATTGAGTGGTGCAACCACTCCAAGGAACAGCAATGTCTGTGACCTCTGACCTGTGTTGGTTGGTTAACCTATGTGTTGGTTAATGAGCACCAGTATGTACTAGAAAAAGAGAGAGAGACAGCGCTGCACTGTTGAGAGAGAGAGAGAGAGAGAGAGAGAGAGAGAGACAGAGGAGGGGGGGAGGAGAGAGAGGGGAGTTGCACCACTCGGTTCACACGGGTCGGGTGTGATTTTATTATTAAAAGTGAAAAAAGACGGCATCAAGGCCCGCCAAAATACATTTTAGTCGACTAAATCACCTGTAGATTTAGTCGACTAAAATCTCATGAGATGTAGTCGACTAAAACTAAACCAAGACTAACACATTCCAGGTGACTAAAATGTGACTAAAACTAAGTGAAAACTAATCATGACTATGACTAAAAACTAAAATAGAAATTTGCTGCCAAAAAAAAACAGTGATAATACCTATTATGACTGCTACAGGCCCACTCACTGTGTAGTGGTGGTGCTGTAACACATCCTCCTGCATGTGTTAAAGTCGTGACATGCTATTTATAATAACACCATGAATCATAACAGCAGTCCACATAAAAAAGAGCAGATATTGGATAGTGTCTTAATATAAACAGGAGTGGACCTATACATGTACTTCCAGTCCAAACAATGAAATGGTGCTGAAGTGAAATGAATTGTGCTTTTTTCTTTTTGACATTTAAAGTGGAATTTCCACTTAATATAATTAAATGTTAACGCCATGAAATGACACACACGTTGCTACACTCATCTGAACACGCGTGTACCACACACACCGACTCCCACTGTGTTCTGCAGGCCAGGCCGGTTCTCAACGTTTCTGCCTGGAGACCCCCAGAAATCTCTCTCTCTGTCCTCAGACAAGCCCTCCATCGGCGCCTCCAGTCATCTCGGTTCTCCATAAATCTGGCCAGCTCATTTGTGCTGCTTTGGCCATTTCTCAGGATGATAATAATAATCTGGGAACCCCCCCCCCCCCCCCCGACCCCCAGGTGTGCTGTATAGTAACGACAAGTCAGGAGACTTCATTACCTTCCATTTCCTCCAGCTGGCTCTCTTGGTGAGACGTGAGAGGCCAACAGCCTAGTATAGCAGACGCGAGTACAGAATCACATTCGCGCTCGAGTAAATGGTCAGTCTTAGGCCGTGACGTCTCAAGCAAACTTGAGCCACCGGCGACAGGAATGGTGCCAACTTAAACACACTTTACAATCTAAAGCACGTGTCTTATAGGAACTTACTTCGAAACACACTTTACAATCTGCTCCTGTACTTTCAATTCATATAGTCTCCTACCATCTCGCTCTCGCACGCACGCACGCACGCGCACGCACACACACACACACACAGAGTAGCTGACACCGGGAATGTTTCCACCCTCCCTCAGAAAGGAGAGAGAGAGAGAGAGAGAGAGAGAGAGAGAGAGAGAGAGAGAGAGAGAGAGAGGGAGAG
Organism: Protomyctophum bolini; assembly: GCF_963924005.1. Lineage (NCBI taxonomy): Eukaryota > Metazoa > Chordata > Actinopteri > Myctophiformes > Myctophidae > Protomyctophum > Protomyctophum bolini. Next base: position 49,984,545 of record NC_137862.1, on the reverse strand, counting down.
AGAGAGAAAGAGAAAGCAGAGGTATAGAGAGGAGGGGGCGGTGGCTGAAACATCGCCTCCTCTTACAGTATATAGAGAAACTCAACCCACTGGGGGGGTGGGGGGCATGGAAGATAGTTTTTACAGACACACAGACAGACAGACAAACACCACAAGGACATAGATACTGCACGTTAGCAATATCAAATGCCTGTTTGTGTGTAAAGGATTGCAGTGCTGCTTAAAAACCCATTTTGACCTGGGAACGATTCTACAAATGTCTTCTAAATCCTGACAGTTTTCTGAAAAACCCTATGTTTCGATGTCAGTGCGGTTCTCAAACATTTTCATGTCAAGGACCCCCAAAATTATATGTAATTGGCCGCACCACTTGGCCGAGTGGTGCCCGTTTGTGTGTAAAGGATTGCAGTGCTGCCTGATGCCCGTTTGTGTGTGTAAAGGATTGCAGTGCTGCCTGATGCCCGTTTGTGTGTGTAAAGGATTGCAGTGCTGCTTGCCGAAAGCGCTCCAGCTGTCTGAAAACCCAAGTCACTCAATCGTCCTGTAGTTCCTCTGAGCTAAAATGGTTACGCCGCACAGCAGCCCCTCAGTCATCAGTGTGCACGAACGAGCGTGCACGACGTGTGTGTGTGTGCGTATTTCAGACACTCTTATTCACCGGAGCACATGCGTCAGAGGCAGAAGAGGTTCACCCTGAGATGCCAACTAAATGTGTCACTCTAAGCGTCATATATTAATAGGAGAATGTATGCGATTTATGGGGCTCTATATCACATTAATGTGGAACATTTATTGCCACGTCATTACTGAAATGGTGAAAATCATATAGTTTCATAAATTATTACAGTTTTATCATCCATTTAACCCATTTTGGGGCGGGAACCCCTTTTTGGTGTTTCAAACATTGTTATAATTTAGCTGTTGAAAAATAGCAGATCTACAAGCTCATAGCGCGCCACCGAGTGGCGCGCTACGAGCTTGTAGGTCTGCTATTTTTTTTTTAATCGTTAAAATGTGGTGCAGGTCTTTTAATATATATTCTTTCAAAGTGCATTTTTTTTACTCGGGTCTAAATGGACTAATGAAATGAAATAAAACACACTATTATTTTACAGTATGCCGTTCATCATAATAATAATAATAACGATGTATATTATTTTGTTTCAACTCACTCTCCATGTTGCCGGCCAGCAGGTACAGCCAGGTGACGAGGACGACGGCGGTGAGGGACGCCAGCAGCAGCTTGACGCGCCCGCGGCACAGCAGCTGCATGGTGGGACGGGTGATTGGCGCAGAGCTCCGCGGCGGCGGGGTCAGGGGTCAGGGAGAGGAGGGAGGTCAGTTGGTCAGGTGGGGCTCAGTCCCTCTGTGGCTCCCTGCAGCATCCTCTCATCTGAGCTGGACATGAGGAAAGGAAGGAAACACAGGAGAGACGGTCCGTCACAACTGAGCTCTCTGGGACACCGGTGTGACCCTTAAAGTTCTGGCACTGAAGAATTCACACACACACACACACACACACACACACACACTCGCGCAAATATATTGCAGTCCTGTCAGTTTTCTGAAATCAATATTTTCATGATTTAAAAAAATAGCAGACCTACAGGCTCGTAGCGCGCCACCGAGTGGCGCGCTACGAGCTTGTAGATCTGCTATTTTTCAATAGCTAAATTATAACATGTTTAAAACACCGAAAGGCGTTCCCGCCCAAAATGGGTTAAAACTAAGACGAAAAATGTTCGTCGAGTACCTTTTTTTCCCACTGACGAAAACTAAATGGAAACTGAGCTACGATGACTAAAACTAAGACTAAAAATATTGACACTTTCGTCGATAAATAAAAACTAGACTAAAATGTTAGGAAGGGACTAGTGGACAAGAGATCTGGACAAATAGCAGATCTACAAGCTTGTATAGATCGGCTATTTTCAGCAAGTGTTAAAAACATTCATTACGACGGCATCAAGGCCCACCAAAATACACTTCAGTCGACTAAATCAACCGTAGATTTAGTCGACTAAAATCACATGACATTTACTAGAGTAAAACATTCCAGGTGACTAAAATGTGACTAAAACTAAATGAAAACTATTCAAAAGACCAAATGACTAAAACTGTGTCACCAAGCTACTCTGCAAATGCAGTAGACAGTATAGTGGTTGCTATTGTGAATTAATGAGGAGAATAATTTATCGCGGGAATAATGACTTGAGTTGATTTAGACATTCAAAAGAGCAAGCACTTAAGCAATTAAGCAATTAATACGGAGTATGTTTGATTCAGGTTGTGTACCAGATAGCAAACGGTGACACACTATTATCAACTATCATATTCATGAGTGCTTGCTCTTTTGAATGTCTAAATCAACTCAAAGTCATTATTCCCGCGATAAATTATTCTCATCATTAATTCACAATAGCTACTACTATACTGTATTTGGCAGCCAAATACATATAATTTTTGCGGTCCTTGACATGAAATATCAGTGGTTCTCAAGCTATTTCATGTCAAGGACCCCAACAATTATATGTATTTGGCCGCCAAGCCCCCCATCTGAAAACATGTAGTTCCAGGGACCGCCCGCCCTCCCCCCCAGAAGCAAAGATTAGAGTTAAAAAAGTTCACTCTGAAAGAATATATATATTATATGAGATATATATCAGAGCTTCCCTGACCCCACTATAGTACATACAGGCATATAGTGGCTGCTATGCACTTCAAACTGCAGAGCCACATAACTTGCAATGATGAACGACAAGGTAGTCATTATTGAGAAATAAACACAGAGCCTCACACAAAGCAGAGTCTTAATCACCTTGAAGGAGTGAATAGAAGAGCAAAGGATGGCGGCGCGTGGAACGCAGAATGACAGAGAGAAAGGGACAGTAAGTAGCTGAGAGGTTGTTACACAGACTAAAGAAATCAATAATACTTTGGCACAAACTATATCAACAACAGAGAGTTTATTGATGTACAATCTCTGTACGTATACAGAGATTGAACACAAAGTATTTCAGTATTTCAAGTTCTTCGGTTAAAAAGGAAATATTTGAAATTAAGGTCCGTCGTGAGACTGCATTGTGTATTTCTCACATCAGTGTTTACAGAAAACGTTCCTTAGTGTACCGTTTAGTTGTGAAATGAGATTGTTATTTGGATACGACAGAAAACCAAGTCCCATGGACTGATCTGATCGTCCATCATTCATATCAGTCTGGTATCGAGATAACATTTACAGAGAGAATAAACATAGTGAAACAATGATTTCCTTGCCCGTTGCCGTGAGCAGCCGCCTACACTACAGTGACAAAAGGGCTTTTTTCATTCTTTTTTTTTAAACAATAAAGTACATTATGTTTTCTTTTCTTTATTTCTTTTTCTTTTTCATTGTATACAATTAGACAGTCAATGTTGACCCTTGTTATTCCAGATCTGAACACGACGCGACACATTGGGAATGACCTCCACATCTCTGAGTCACACCGCCCAGAAGAACAGAAAGCTACCCTTATCAACACAGCCTCCGATAGGATACCCTCGCGACAAGCTGGGTACCCGTCGGCAAAACAAAGGAAAAACAGCACCCTCTTTTCCTTTGAACGGAGCCAACAGTCTGTCTGAGAGAGAGAGAGAGAGAGAGAGAGAGAGAGAGAGAGACTACCCTTGCGATAACAAGCCCCTGCTCTGCCTCGGGCTGCCTGCGGGGTATGTTAGCCCAAATCAACTCATCGTCATAAATGGTGGTACTTGAAAGTTGGTGTGATTCTGTCTCTCTTTCACACATCCTTCGTCTTCATCTCTACTTCCCATGCCTTCTTTCATATGCTCGGGCTGATTGGAACCGGGACTCCGTCTTTGTATCACAACATTATTAATGAATCCCACGTGACTCTAATTAGACAACAACAGTCACACAAACAGAATGGATGCAGACGCCAGCAGGGAAACGTGGAGGTCGGTGTCTACAACAATACAAGAATGCTACTCTGTCACAAAAGGACAAGAACATAATGTTTTTAAATGGAACCACATAGGGGTGCATTTGGTTAAATTGTTACCGTGCCTGATATCAAATGAACGGGGTGCAGGACATTTTCAGCTGGATTATTTTTTTGAGTGCCTTACGGAGCTATGTGTGCGGCTGGCTGGGTGGCTGGGTGCGTCTGAGCACGAAAACAGCATGGTTGTTTTTCACCACCTGTGCGCAACCTAACACACACACACAAACACACACGCACATAATGAACTGTATATATGGTGATTCCGGGTGTGCCAGTACAGTGACAGTACAGTACAGTAGAGGGTACAGTAGAGGGACCCCCACACGGTCAGCACCCTGGGTGCGTTTCCTGTGGGTCTGGAACTTCTGTACCACCTACTGTATGTAGACGCCGCTGCGGCTCGACGACAGAATGGCTGACCACACTGAAGAGCTCAAGAACCTGATGTTGGATAGGACACCGTGGAGGGTTAGCGAACCAGGAATCCCCCAACTGCAACTAACTATTACAAAAAGCAAAGCAAGGCACTGTATTAATCTGTTTTTAATGACCAAAATAAATAAACTGAACTGAACTATAATAGCTGCTGCTGAGAGGACTAAATGAACAGTCAATAGTCATAAATCTAAATAATAGATCGGTTGACTCTGTGCTGTCACTTTGCCTCTCATTCGGTGACAAACGCAGACTTTTCATCATGACTCAGGTGGTTGTTATTTTGTCTTTCCTAACCTCAGTGAGGTTTGATCCCAGAGCACCCTGAATGGAACGTTCAGCTACAGAGTGTGTGTGTGTGTGTGTGTGTGTGTGTGTGTGTGTGTGTGTGTGTGTGTGTGTGTGTGTGTGTGTGTGTGTGTGTGAGCGTATATATGCATACAGCAGACTGTCAATAATGATTTATTACCAAGCTGTGTTACAATGAGGCCACAGGCTATCTTACTGTATGTGTTACTGCTGTGACTGCTTTGGCTCTTTATCTTCTTGCTGGATAGATGAACAGTTATGTTCAAGCAGTGAAGACAGCTCTCCCCCCATGGTACCAAAAGTGTCAACGTTAGAAACCGTGTGATCTGGGGAAAAGTTCAACTTTCATTTTGACCAGCTGTCAACTGCACCAGAAAAGCCCAGACCGTTATTAACCCATTTTGACCTGCTTTTCTGAAAAAGCTATGTTTCTATGTCGATTTTTCAAAAATAGCAGACCTACAAGCTCGTAGCGCGCCACTAGATCTGCTGTTTTTCAATAGCTAAAGCATAACATAATGCTAACGCCAAAAGGGGTTCCCTCCCAAAATGGGTTGAGTTCCATTTCAACGACCACGGTACAATGGAAACTGTTTATCCAACAATGTTTCAAAACGAAGCACAGTCAAAAGTTCACAAAGTATGCTAAGTAGTACTTCATATAGTCCAGTCCAGACCAGATAGAAACAAGGTAAAAAAGCATCACGCCTGACGCCCGACACAATGCCATAATTCATAACAAGAGACTGGAACAGGAACAGACTGCATACTGTGGTTCTAGCAGGCCTAACTGTAGCTTGTAGGTTCCAAGGTTTGTTTGGAGGCGTGGGCTTGGCATGGAGGCCACTGGAACACAAAGTGATTGACACTCAGTGGAAACAAAACAGCACACAGTAACCATCCTTTTAAAAAAGCCTGGCTTACAGGAAAGCATGTGGGCAATAAATGAAATGACACATCCTGTAGAAAAGAGAAGGAGGCTAGAGTAAAGCTTCATCATCAAAATGATTTCCATTTTAATGCGTCTAAAGTAAACGTGTACATTTTTGAGAACGTTTCATTATTTAAAAGGGGAATTTCTCCCATGTTAAGTGCAGATGGCAACGCTGGATTTAGCAAACGCATTTGGGCCAAAGTTATCGGTATATACGAGACATTTGGGTATAGATGTTTTACGAGGTGATCAGGGAGGTTGACGCATACAATGTAGATTGTTAGCAATAATGAAAGGTGCTGAGACAGGGAATAAAGGAGTGAAAAGAGATGAGGAGGAGAGGAGAGGAACCATTGTGCTGTGAATCTGTATGGGCTCCTTTAGCCTTCCATGCTCATAAACCCAGAGTGGATATAAAAGAGAAGGGATAGGGCTACTAAAGAGGACTTTAATAGGTAGCCTTTGTTGATTCTGCAGCAGCAGCACAAAACAGTTAAATTTTTGGAGATGTAATTGTCGCTGTAAAAAGCAGACGGGTCAGCTATAGCGCGCCACTGGCACAGATATGAGAAGGAGGGAATGGCTTGAACGGCTGTTGACAACTCCCCCTACAAGTCCTCCAGTCTACACAAGAATGCTACGAATGGTTGTCACATGGTACGGACCGCATCAGAAATGTGGACCTCTATGGGGACCTATATACCACGGGTCACGGACAAAGTCAGAAAGAGTAGGATGAGGCTGGCCGGCAGGGCACTGCGTCAGGCACCCAGAACTTGAGGCAAGTAAATTGACCCCATGGGAGCCAACCCAGGGCAAAGCCAGGGGGGGAAACAAGCGTATACCACCTATGTACTGTAGACGTCGCTGCGGCGCGACAGCTTGGCTGACAACACTGCAGATGCTCAAGAACCTGATGTTGGATAGGACATTGTGGAGTGCAGCGATCCAGGAATCCCGAGTTGGTGTTGGCTAGACCTCACTCTCACAGCAACTAACTAAAGTCCTCCAAGTCAGAGCTGAAGGAATGGGTTTGGCTGACAGACAGACAGACAGACAGACGATGTGTGGGTGGCACATACTGTAAAAAAAGGCATAACTTCACTGCAAATGAAGCCACAGACATGCCTTTCTGCAAGAAAGAAAAAAACAAACAAACGGAGGCGTACGTATACGTGTCTCTATCTCTGTCTCTAAAACACCGCTGTCAGTCAGAGCAGGCCCAGAGGGGGAGAATATGAAGAGCTGAGAGCCTGCAGTGCCCTGGCCTAATGGCCAGCATCTTTAGAGGGAAGAGGGAACATGGCCATTCAAAAACTGAAGTGCTTTTTAGCACCGTGCTAATCAGGGAGGGAGATAGAGCCGCTGATTAAGGCACAATCAGGACGTACTTCCTCCATTAGAGACGGTGATAAGAGAGGAGACAGATAATCAACTCGCCTCCATCTGCCTCTGTTCACCTCTGGCCAACATCACCTCATTTTTCTGCTGCTGCTTTGTTGCACGCTCGTGCACGTACAGCCCACATGTGTGAGAGAGAGGGGGATGAAGAGAGGGGATTTGTACATACTTGCTGCGCAAACATACCCGTGGTGACAAAGCGTAAGACAACAGGCAGAAAAATTGCGAGTGCAGGGCATGTGCATGGTTATGCGAGGGGTGGGGATGCTGTGTCTTGTCATCTTGCCAGGCTCCAAATGATGGCATATTTTTCCATGTGTGAACTGATTCTGTTTTGAGCTGAAGTCATCCATTGGAGCAGGGACAATAAAAGCCATATATAATGACCATAAAACAGTTATTTCGTTCATAAAAATAATTGGAAAATGTAAAAAAATAAATAAAAAAAAGGGCGAAGGTACAAGACTGTGTACATATTTTATGGGTAAATGAACTATGGAACCTTGTTGTTGAATTATATAGCACCAATGGAGAAACATGTTTGCCTCGTTTTATATTTACTTTTAATTTAGACGTTTAGATAAATTGAAGTTTTTAGTTTGTTTTCCACTTTTCTCACATGTCTATTTAATGAACCGTGTATATTTAGTGAGGCAAGTGAATTGATGGGGTGGGGGGAGGGATGTTGAGTGGGTGGAAAGTGAGTCTTTTGTCCTTGGATAAACTTTATTTTAGACACAATAAGTGCATATAAAACTAAGTTTAAGCAAGGTCCTTAAAAGTGGTCTTTAAAACACTTGAACCCTAGTATCCCCATTAAAAAATAGCAGCCCATAGCCCGGAGACACAATCGTAAATCATCGCTGAAAATCCCTTCCAGCTAACAACTACTATAATTCTTTACAATACTATTAAGAATATAAACACTACAATAAAGACAACCATTAAAGTTAAAGCCTTTGCCAGCACGAGAAATCTCTGAGGGTTTTTTTTTTGTACTCGCATGGTAGAAGCAGCCTACATCCGAACGCTCCGTGCACGCGTGTGTCCATGCACGCTGTTATTAGTGGTATTTCTGCTCATAATGGGATAAAGTACCATGTTTGGGAGCTTATCAAACATTAATCTGAGCTCACGCCAATATTAATAATCCTCCCGGCAATCGTCAACAGCCTGGAGTGAGACTATAGACTACAGATATGTTAGTCCACAGCCTGGAGTGAGACTGTATGGACTACAGATATGTTAGTCCACAGCCTGGAGTGAGACTGTATGGACTACAGATATGTTAGTCCACAGCCTGGAGTGAAACTATAGACTACAGATATGTTAGTACACAGCCTGGAGTGAGACTGTATGGACTACAGATATGTTAGTACACAGCCTGGAGTGAGACTGTATGGACTACAGATATGTTAGTCCACAGCCTGGAGTGAGACTATAGACTACAGATATGTTAGTACACAGCCTGGAGTGAGACTGTATGGACTACAGATATGTTAGTCCACAGCCTGGAGTGAGACTATAGACTACAGATATGTTAGTCCACAGCCTGGAGTGAGATTGGACTACAGATATGTTTAGTACACAGCCTGGAGTGAGACTGGACTACAGATATGTTAGTACACAGCCTGGAGTGAGACTGGACTACAGATATGTTAGTACACAGCCTGGAGTGAGATTGGACTACAGATATGTTTAGTACACAGCCTGGAGTGAGACTATAGACTAAAGATATATAGAGTGTTTGTTCAGTGACAGGAGTCTCCCCGTCTATCGAGCTCTTCAATAGACTAGAAAATAAATGTCCAGGTGGGTTGCAAAACGTCAGCCAATCAGGAGAGTACCCATTTATCAGCTTCACTTTGATGTAGTGTTCCAGGTCCTTTAGGCTATTTGTGTCATCACTCAGACCTCCGGACTGAGTTCTCTATCCTGAGACTCCCGTTACTGAACAGACGATGAGTACTATCAGAATATAGACATGTTTAACATGTATAACATGTAATATAGAGCTGTTTAACCACATAATGGTTGCGCTATGCAAGAAAATCACTTACCCTACCTTTAATATAAGTGTTTTCCCGAAACATTCATGAGGAAATGAATGGGATTGCTATACCTCTGGAACCTGCCCTGGTGAAAAAGATGGCGGTGACGACTGTGGCCCTCTCTCTAAGCCCCCTTGGTGTACATGGAGCTCTCTCTCCACTGAACACAACACTATTCACCTACTTAAGGAGAGGACAAACGAATTTAGACCCTCGTGATATTGTGAGCTACATGGTGTGAAAGTGTTAAACACACACACAGGAAAAGAGACGCGCGCGCGCACACACACACACACACACACACACACACACACACACACACACACACACACACACACACACACAGAGTAGACTGCCGGAGAACACAGTTGCCAACTTGCCAACATAAATTCCTTGCCTTATCTCCTACACCAACTGCAGTGGACCCTGCCTTGTGTGAGCGGACCGGACAAGGTCATCCACGGCCACAAAGCCACTAATCCTACCTGCCAGTTTACCCTGTAACACACATGTGCACGCACGCACGCACGCACGCACGCACGCGCACGACAACTCCACATAGTATTGGGTAGCAACAACAGATTAACTCAATAACACTGTGATGAGTGATCCAATGGAAGACATAGAACAATTGATGCAATACTGCAGAAACCAACACAAAATGGACCCAGGTGGACTGAAGAGTCTAAATGTTGGGTCCACTCTTACACTCCCGTCAGTTACATTCACACTGAGCCCATTCACAAGCTGAAAGAAGAAACCAGAACATCTGAAATGGAACCAGAACTGTTTGATATGGAGAAGATGGGTCGATCCAGCCAGTAGAAATAACTTGGATTACAAATACAAAGGCTCCATTCATACTGAGTGGAATAAAGAACAAGCAGAGACAAGCTATTGCTTACCTCCTACTCCTGTAATTGTCTTCTTCTACCCCCCCCCCCCCACACACACACACACACACACCATCTCACATTCTTTCCGTTCTCGCTCGCTCCATTTCTCAGCTCTGTTGTATGAACATTGTATAGACGTGTGATGAAAACACATGTGACACACACACACACACACACACCTGAGTGCATGTGTAACACCTGCATGTGCACGCACACATACACACATGGCTCTATATAGCCATTTGAGGGTTCATTTAAAGGAGAATTCCACACTAAAAGGCTTTCTTACCTTTCTTCGTAGTTGTTAGTACGTCCCCACCAAAGAGGTCCAGGTGTTATTTTGTGCAAAAGCTCCTTATTGGCTGTTTCCCCTACCATAAGCCCTAAATGAATTGCATTGAACTGACTGGGAATTGAATGGGGCTATGGGGTGTTGTGCTAATTTGCTTATTTCCATCGCTCAAAATTATGATTTCTTTGTATATATCCTCTCGTCATAATGTAAATAATATCCCAAGCGGCACACTTCACTACTTCTTTCGATGGAAATAAGCAAACTAGCATAACACCCCATAGCCCCATTCAATGCAATGCAATTCATTGAGGGCTTATGGTAGGGAAAATAGCCAATAAATAAATAAAAAACACCTGGACCTCTTTGGTGGGGACGTAACAACTACAAAGAAAGGTAAGAAAGATAAGAAAGCATTCTAGCATGGAATTCTCCTTTAAATGCCTGATGTACGCTTGGTTGTGTGCGTGGTTGTCTCACACCGAATCGATATACAGTATAAGCTCACAACGCGCCACAGCGTCCGTAGCTTGTAGATCGACTATATCCAGTGCGCGACACAGAATGTAACCAAGTACAAATCAGGTATGACTGTAACAATTGACCTGTATTACCCTCATGGGAGTTTCCGTGAAGGAAAACGGCAACCTTTGTCCTGTTTTTTCCTACCTATATGGGCACTCTGATCTCTTTCAGCGCTTTCAACGTGTGGTGGCAAGTCCAAGTTCAACTGTGCAAAGCCAACCTCACAGCCCTCGTCAACCCTACTAATCCTTTTCTTTAAGGGTCCGTCGCACTCCACTCAACTTCCGAAGTCTTTTCTCTCTCGAATGGACTTCATCCGGATTCTGTCTGTTTTGTTTTTTTTACCTTCGCTGCTTGCATTGTTTCTTCATCTCTTCATTATTTTCTCCTCGCTTCCACTCTCTCTCTCTCTCTCTCTCTCTCTCTCTCTGCTCGTTCTCCTCCCAGCTGACAAACACATAAACCGGCTGCACCTCAGAGGGAGGGCTCTGATTTCAGCCCCCTGTCACCCTCCTCTCTTATGCTTTCTCTCTCTCTCTCTCTCTCTCTCTCTCTCTCTCTCCCTCTCTCTCTCCACAGTTCACTGTGCTTTCACTGAAATGAGCTGAGCTCCCAGAAAGAGTCAGACAGGCGGACAGACAGACAGGCGGACACACAGTCAGACGGACAGGCAGACAAGAGGTGAAAGAGAAAAAGAGAGAGAGAGAGAGAGGGCGGGGAAGAGAGAGAGAGAGAAAGGAAGTAGGAGTCACCTTACACTCACTGACAAAAGAGAGAGAGAGAGGGGTTGATTTTTTTAGCCTAGGAATGCAGCGGTATTATTTCATCCCGTCTAGCCGTATAGAGCCGTGCCCAGAGGCGCGCACATATAGCTCTAAATTCTATATTAATGACTAATTACATTTTTTTTCCTGTCCCACTACGGATGATTAACGTCAAGCTGTGAAAATGTGCACGAGTCCATTTTTCCAAATTAGCAGTGCAGTTGTTCTACCTGTGCGCGCACACACACACACACACACACACACACATAGGGGGGCCCACGTGCAAGCCGGGGAGCAGGTAATTACAGAGGATGTATTGTATACAGTGCAGAGGATGGTATGTTTTGGAACAGGGGGGGGGGGGGCCATGTCATGGCACGCCACATGCCTGAGATAATGAAACGCCGCCGATAGATCCTTCATTAAACCTTAAAGGAACAGCAGGGAGACTCCTGGGTGGCTGTGCTGGAAAAACTCCCATCTCAGCAGCTCTTATATATATATATACCGTATGTAACTTCAAGTCACATAGAGAACGCATGGCTGAATTGTATACATGAAACACGGTGGATATGATCACGAGGCTGCCATGAAGAATAGCTTAAGAGTCGGGTTGAAAAGGCCCAACGGTCGAGGTTAAAAGCAAGGTCAACAAACGTCAAAACGAAGAACTGGTAGAATTCCATGAAACTTGGTGGATGTCCCAAAGAATTAAAGCTGAAAAGGTCAAACGCAAACGTCACCATCAAGTTTAAAATATATAAAAGGGACTGACAACAATGTATGAAAGGAACAAGAGGTGGTTGCAGACAGGGTTTCCATCGCCAGTTATTATTCTTTTTACTGTGCTTGTTTGTGATATCACTTAAAATGTGCTATTCTGTTTAAAGGACAACTTCAGTTTTAGGTTGTTTATTAGACTAAAAGGTGAGTGTTCTTTTTTTTTTGCTGCTGCTTTCTTTCGTTTTAGCGATTTTAGCTATTTTTGACAGGGGGGCATTCGAACATGGGGCTAAATACGTCCTTTTTTACAACATTTTACAGCGATTTCTTTATTAATTTTTACTATGGTCCTACTAGTGTGTAGTAGGCTCATTATGTCAGTTTGTCACATTCAATAATAGATCCCGTGATCTTTTGTGGCCAGATATAATTATTGGTGTCCAGTTGGACTATAGTAAATAATAATAATAATAGTAAAAATGAATCTTAATTTGTAAGAAAATACATATTTAGGAGTCGGACCCTGTCAAAAATTGCTAAAACGAAAGAAAGCAGCAAATGAAAAACAATTAACACTCACCTTTTACTTTCGCTAATAACAACCTAAAACATGTTTGATTCTGTCCACGTTTTACCTTTTGATGTTACTTCTGTGTGTATGTACTGTACATCAAAGAGGGGAGGCTAAAGTCTTTTGCTCTAGTGAAACATTCTAACCCCAATGAGAGTCTGATCTTCACTGGATGTCTGCGGTGACTGATTGTCCTCTGGGTGAGTGACAGGTTAACACCAACGCTCATCTCCTTGTTATGGGGTCAAGGGTCAGGCACTGGCCAACCGCACTAGCACTGCTACAGTGTGTCGCACATAAACAAGAGGGGAGGGGTCAGGGGAGACACAACCAAGAAGAGATTGGGTTTCATCTGGCAGCAGCGTGAAGAGGCCGAGGCCAATGGGACAGTGGAGAGAGCAGGACTGGAGAGTTGGGTTTCCCCCCTCCATATCACACCTGCTGCAGCTTTCGCCTCCGACTTCCAGGGAATTCTAGGAGGAAACCCCGGAGGGATTCCTAACCTTTCTCTCTCTCTCTCTACCCCTATGTCTCTCTCTCTCTCTTGAAGAGGCACACAACACAGTCTTGGTGCTAAAAATGAAATACCCGCATATGGCTGCGCTATGCAGACATGGTGGAGGATTCCATGGAGATAGCTGGTGCCAGTCCATTTCAAATGAGTCAGTTAAACTAAATGGCAAAGGCTGTTTAGCTATTTTGGTATGATAAATCATCTCCAACTCTGAGCCACACGCGGGCTGTTTAAATACATCTATGTATTTGTAAAGTAAAATGTGCACAATAGGGCTGTCAAATAAATGACCAGATCTTGAGTAATCGTCAACTTTGAGGGAAAAATGAACACACAAAAAAAAATCTAATCTACCTGTATGTCCTATTAGTATATAGGCATGGCTGCTGTGTAAAATTGGGTAATAGAGGGTATGCGCATGCTGAAAGTGAATGGCACATCGAGTGGCAAAGCAACATACAAAGTGAGTTTAACATCGTTTAATGTTGTTAATGCAATCAATCAGATAGGACTTTTCTGTTTGGATGCATGGGCTGTCAAGGCCAGAAAGTAGTTGTTTGCCACTCAGGCAATCCTGCATAACTTCCGGGTTTGATGATGTCACACGCATGCCCTCTATTGGTGGACCACAGCCATGTGACTATGACTCAGACTAGGGATGCACCCAATGGGACATTCTTGGCCGATACAAATACATAAATAATATTTTTTTACCGGTTTTTGTATACCATTGCTGTCATGGCCGTAACTTTTGTCGTAGAGCTATACATAAGAATGGCAAAAGACATGATTACATTTTGTTCATGTCATCGCAACAAAACAGTATGTTTTACGAAAGGTTGTTTGGCTATTCATTTTTGGCTCTAAAATCAACCGAATACTTTTTTGCCACTATTCGGCCGAATATTGTGTGCATCCCTAAATAAATACCCATAAACAAACCTGATACACCCAGATATAGATATATCGAGATCAAGTTGTCCAGAACAATGTTGTTTTTGGCAGCAATTTTTTATTCGATTTTTAGTCATAGTCTCTTGAATAGTTTATTTAGTTTCAGTCGACTAAATGTCACAAGATTTTAGTGAGCCTAAATCTACAGTTGATTTAGTCGACTAAAATGTATTTTGGCGGGCCTTGATGCCGTCGTAATGACTGTTTTTACACTTTACACTGAAAACAGCCGATCTACAAGCTCACAGATCGGCTATTTTCAGCATGCAACCAAGTGTAAAATGACTTTTATTTGTTGACGAAATTGTCAGTATATTTAGTCTTAGTTTTAGTCACCATAGCTTAGTTTTCATTTAGTTTACATTTACTTTGTCAGTGAAAAAAGGTCGTTTTTTGCATGCTGACAGTCTTTGATACACCACTGTGTATCCAACGTTCAGTCTTTTCATACACCACTGTGTATCTGACATTACATCATAATATGTTTTTAAGACCAAAAATCTACCAACTATTCAAAATTCTATCATTTCTGAGCTCTGTTGACCACCCTAATGCACAAGAGCTCAACAGGGGGGGGGGGTGTACATCTGTGCTCGTGGGAGACATCCATTGGGTTTTCCTTAATTACAATTACATTAAATGTAATGATCCAGATACCGTGTAAAGTAGACTATCCAGCCAAAACAGAGAACAGAGTGGAGAAAGGCAGAGACTTACCTCAATTTTGCCTGGTTTAGCTCGTTCTCTGTAGTGGAGGATGTCGTACTCCGGTTATAGGATCGTTCAGGATGCAAAAGGCCGGAGTCACTACAGTATATTTCTAATATTTTGATATATCTATTGCATGATATCATGGGACACGTATATCAGCCACAGCGCTCAGCAGAGTAGTGAGACATGTAAGTGTATAGTTCTCTCTCAAAAGAGACACCAAACTCTAATTATAATACACATAGAGGGGGACCTTGTGTCACAGGCTGTGCTTATCTCAATGTAACACAGTACCTGGTCATCACGGACGTGACGACGTCAGACCAAGACAAAAGGCCAATGTCACGATCAAGTCAATTGTCACCAGACTGATCCCTATGTTACTCAATCTCTAAGACAATGAGATACTAATCCTTGGATCAGCACAAGCTGCTGGATACCCTAAAACACGCATTGATTGGAAAAGTCAGTGAGGTTCTGCCATACACACTGCCATAAATCAGTTGGGAGCAAAGAAAGCAATCCGAAACTATAGTGTAACGACGGCGTCTGTTTCTCTGTGCATATATGCATGTTGTCACTCTGTCTGCAAATTAGGAGGATCTCAGAGGATGCTGAAGCAAACAAACTACATGCACACCTATTTGGTTGATTTGTTCATACTGAAATTATCTTCATTAACCCATTTAGGGCTGACGTCGACATTTAAAAAATGTCTTCTAAATCATGACAATTTTCTGTTTCTATATCAGTGGTTCTCAATATTTCATGTCAAGGACTCCAAAAATGTATCTGTATTTGGCCGCCGACCCCATCTGCAAACATGTTGTTCCAGGGACACCCCCCCAGAAGCAAAGATTTGAGTTAAAAAGAATATATTCAATAGCAGACCTACAAGCTTGTAGTGTGGCACTCTGTGCCGCGCAATGAGCTTGTAGATCTGCTACTTTTCAACAGCTAAAGTATAACATAATGCTTAAAACACCAAAAGGGGTTCCCACCGAAAAATGGGTTAAGCAAAGCGGATTTCAATATTACACAACAACATCATGCAATATACGTAGCTACAGTACATGTGTTGTTCTATTTTGAGATATGGTACAGTTATAAATAATTGACGTTATATACCTGACGTGACAAGAGCATTTTGTTTTTTCACATGCCACCCTAGGCTGTGGTAGGCCAAGAAGTGAGGACAACATTTGTTTGATTTGTTACTAAATGCACTCACGGAGGAAAAAGGAAAAAAAAGCATTTGAAGAACAATTTCATTTCAGTCTAACTTTTAAATCATAGTCAACTCCAAACACTCCGACAGCCCTAAAGCCAAAATACTGCCACGGCCTGAGTAAATAATAATAAGGGATACAAATTGTACAACCCTGCTGTTCTGGCTTGATGGTGATTGTGTAGACACAAGCTGTCACTCCCTCTATCTTTTAAAACTCTACAATAGAGGGTATGCGCATGCTTAAAGTGAATGGCACATCGAGTGGCAAAGCAACATGCAAAGTGAGTTTAACGTTGTTTAATGCAATCAGATAGGACTTTTCTGTTTGGATGTATGGGCTGTCAAGGCCAGAAAGTAGTTGTTTGCCACTCAGTAGGCATTCCTGCATAACTTTCAGGTTTGATGATGATGTCACGCGCATACCCTCTATAGGAACATTTACTCTGTTACTTCTGAAAAAGTACTTATAAACGTCAATACGTGAATAAATGTCAACATGGACAAAAACTAAAAAAGAAGAAAACATTATAGACTAGTTTTTTAGAGGCCAACATATTTTGCAGTCCCATTGCCAATGTTTTAATTAACTTTTTCATTTGGATTTGAGAACACCGTGAATGTACCGAGTTGCATTCTGGGCGTGCTCTTCCAGCTGCTGTGTTCAGGTCTCCTATGTGAGTAGTAATGGCCACTGCACGTCTGCACCAGTGTGTTAGTAGTTAATGTCGTGTCACAATCACTTCAACTACTTTAAACCAGTGGTTCCCAAACCTTTTCATGTCAAGGACCCCTAAAAGGTCACTAATTTGCCCGCGGACCCCCATTTGAAAAGACACCTCAACCCTCCATAAATGAAGAACTTTTTTTTTACGGCTCTAGCAGGGATTCTCAACCCGTTTAATTTCAAGGACCCCCAGTTTGACACGCAGTCGTCTATACGGACCCCCGTTTAATGACATTTATATTTCTGGGACCCCCAATTTATATTGTAAAATCAATGTTAATGTAACTCTGAGAGTGTAGGTCCTTGACATGAAGAAGTTTGAGCACCAACAATGACATAGCAACATATATTTTCCAGAAAACTGTTAGGATTGAGAAGACATATTTTGTAGAATCGGTCTCGGGTCTTATTGGGTTAAGAGACAATTAAAGAGCCATATATGGACCACCTGCTGCTGCTGTGCAGATTAAGTCTTCGTCTTAACTTTGAACTTTGAACTTTGTAACATCTTCATATTACAGGTACCGGGAGTTCTTCCGAGACAAATAGTACATGACATCTTCACACTGAAAGCACATCGTGCAGAGTTTGTGTCACTGTCACTGGCTTAAATAGCTGCCAAATGTAGAGACAATAAATTCAGTGACAACATGTACAGTACATATCTGTGTTTTGGAGACACCCGAATGAATGGTTATATGTCGAACAGCGACGCTTAACGAAATGGCGATATTCAATCAAAAGTATAGCAAAAAAGCACCACAGAAAACCCTCAACCTGAACAGTGGTTATAGGACGAGAAGACAAACTTATCAGAGGAGGAGATAGAAACGTTGCGGTTCAGTGTATGTGAAAGAAGTACGTTTGGCTACGCTGGGCTGTGCTTTCTGTCTGTCAGTCACAATGAACACAGCTTACATTAGGCCCTACTTATCGTTCTTGTTCATGGACCATTTAATTCTGTTATTGCAGGAGAAAATACACTTTACATTTGTCACGACATGGATGAATGATTATGGGCTGGGGAGGGATTGCTGACCACACCAATTCCAAAAATGTTATAGGCTATACTGTGACATCTCTGAATATGTTTACATTCAGTGTCTTGTTTTACCTCCTCCAGAAGTCATTGTGAACCGACACAATTTATGCTTCGTCCCGCGATGGTGTCGCGCACGCAGACCTCTAAGCTCACAACAGTCACGTCCGCGACGTGATGTGAGCTTGTATATCAGCTGTTCTCTGCACGCAACACTGTTGCGCAATGAAGTATAAATGTCTCCTAGGGTGCACCTCACTAGCCAACACACAATGAAGTATAAATGTCTCCTAGGGTGCACCTCACTAGCCAACACACAATGAAGTATAAATGTCTCCTAGGGTGCACCTCACTAGCCAACACACAATGAAGTATAAATGTCTCCTAGGGTGCACCTCACTAGCCAACACACAATGAAGTATAAATGTCTCCTAGGGTGCACCTCACTAGCCAACACACAATGAAGTATAAATGTCTCCTAGGGTGCACCTCACTAGCCAACACACAATGAAGTATAAATGTCTCCTAGGGTGCACCTCACTAGCCAACACACAATGAAGTAGAAATGTCTCCTGGATGAACTGAAACCAGCGCTCCCCAAAACAACGGGTTTGGAGATCTGTTGGGAATTGATTACATGAAACAGTCACCCGTGCGACCAGTCTCAATGTTTGTATACAAATAATCGGTCTACACTTACCTACATTACCCAATTGAAGTTAACTAGTTTTGTTTACATCCATGTTATCCACTCTTTGATTGGGGTTTTGTTTGATTTATGTAAGGGATAATGTATGGCTGAGTGGTCATTTTTTATAGATAAACCACCGACGCAAAGTGGAAGTGGTTAACCCATTTAGGCCCGACGTCGAAATTAAAAAAATGTCTTCTAAATTCTGACAGTTTTCTGAAATACCTCATGTTTCTGTGGTTCTCCATATTTCATGTCAAGGACCCCAAAAATGATAATTGGCCTCCGACCCCCATCTGAAAATATGTTGTTCCAGGGACCTCCCGGGAGCAAAGATTTGAGTTAAAAACATTCGCTCTGAAAGAATATATATATTCAAATGAATTAGTCACTGAACCGGTACATGTCGATGATAACAAGTCAACCATTCCTGGGAGCATGCGGGCAACATAGACGCTACAGCGGAGTCTTGAGTCTACACCTCAGCAATTCATCTCTCAGGGGTCCAGCGCACTGGGAAATGGGGATATACTCCCACGCCGATACCATCAATAAGCCTCTCCGGGGAGAGGAGAAAATGTCTAAGCTGCTGTTTTGGGGGTTGAACATCTAGGGCCCTATCTTGCGCCACCCCTTACCCTTTCACTTATTTGCCATTTTTTACTATTTTGTAAAACATTGTAGAATACAGTCGACAGACTCGTAGAACGGCTATTTGAACTATTTTAAAAGCCCCTAATCTTTGTCCAACTCCAAACCTCACACCCTCATTATACACACATTGCACAATCACACGTGTGGAGTCGACAAACGTGACGTAACATAACATCAGAGCTCTTTTATCTTATTTTTTTTGCATATAGCGCATCGACTGCTGACCCACCAGTAGCAGCATTTGTACCTTTGGCTGAGTCTTGCAATCTAACATGTAACTACAATAAATCTCCAGATGAAATCTATTCATTGCCGGTGTTACACATCGTTGATGAAGTTGCGGTGCTTGATCTTGCGTGGGATATGAAGCCGTAATCCACTGATGCGTCACAAGTCGTCAAATTGTGCCGTCGTCAGCTGGTGTGGAACTTCAATCATCTAATCCTGATCCTTATAGAATGTTTACAGCCACGTCAAGCATGTTCTGAAAACAGGAGTGCAACCAGATGATGTTTGGGTTGCAGCATTTCTGCAGGATTTGCCTCAGCATACAAATCTGGCCACAAAGCACCTTCGGTGCTTAAACTGCTGAAGAAATCTCATCTTGCCGAATCATAAAGTGCAGCTTATTTTAGGTTTCTCCCGTGCATTAAGAGCGTAAATTGTGACCTTTACCTTTGTCTGTATGCTACTAATCTCAATTCAGTATGAGATGAGAGGTCATCGGGGAGTGGAGGAAGGTTAGGATGGGGAGGGGAGGGGAGGGGAGGGGAGGGGAGGGGAGGGATGGGATGGGATGGGATGGGATGGGATGGGATGGGATGGGATGGGATGGGATGGGATGGGATGGGATGGGATGGGATGGGATGGGATGGGATGGGATGGGATGGGATGGGATTTGGATGGGAAGGGAGTAAGCCCTGGGGGGGAGGGGAGGAGGAGGAGTAGGTAGAGAAGAATAGAGTAGGGAGGTAGATGATAAAGTATGGGCGTGTGTTCATTTCCCCTCTGGAGGGCAGACTACCAGAGATCCATCTCGCTGACAGGGGCAAGGGTGGAGAATGGAGGAGAGGTAATGTGAGAAGAGAGGGAATACTATGGAGAGGCGCTTGACAGCCGGGGCAGCTGATGGTAAATGCACTGTGTAGCGAGAAAGGGGAGCCTCATGAGAGCGCCATCAATAAGAGTTTGTGCTGTACAAGTCACGTCATCCGACTCATTCTTCTTCCCGACTCTTTCCTCGCTCCATCCATCCATCCATTTGCTTCTTATGACAAAGAGGGCAGAGGAGTCAAGCGCGGGAGCGAGTTGACGCCAGCAGCACTAGAAGTACCGGTATATACGCTGTTGGCATGCTGAAGGCTTTGGCCCTTAAACTTCTTCCTATTAGCAGCTTGTAAATGTCAACAGGCCTTAAAAATGGACACAACTAAAACATTGATTTCATATAGCCACAAAGAATATGCATGAAATATTAAAAACCAAGGGTGAAACAAAGGAAAAATTAATTCAGGAAATGTAGATATATAGTCTCTGGAAATGTATGTGTAACATTCCAGTGGAGAGTGAGACGTGGTGACTCTCTGGTGTTCTCTAACACCCATGCAGGGAGGATAGGATAGGCTAATGAAGTATGATGGGTGACATTCCAACCTCCCGCCCATGAACACACACTACACTATTGACACGTCACATGACCTTACATCCCTGTCACGTGTTCAATCACAGCCAGGTCAGAGTCCACTGGGGTCAAAGGTCGAGTGAGGCATTGTGGGACTGACCCTTTGGTCATATCAGGTCGATTCTGTCTGCCTTCAGTCACGATTCTGTCTGCCTACACACACAGCCATTAAGAGACGTGGCTGTGTGTGTGTGTGTGTGTGTGTGTGTGTGTGTGTGTGTGTGTGTGTGTGTGTGTGTGTGTGTGTGTGTGTGTGTGTGTGCACATATACACAGGTGTACGTGTGCAAATGTAGTGTGTTTAGAGTGTATTTATGTTAAAATGTAGTTTGTGTCTGTGTGCACAAGCGCATGTGTATGCGTGTGCATGCATGTGAGTGTGTCTGACCCGCGAGCTATCACCTTATAAGAGCTCAGTCATTACTAGAGCAGGGTGAATGGGTCAGCCCAAGCCATGCTCATCCATCACTCAACACATTGATTCCATCCTCACCACCGACGCAGGATTAAGCTACTCCGTAAATTATATAGCAGCGTAGGCCTGCATTAAAGCTGCTATAAGCAATAATATGTCAAAATTGTTCCATTTTTTTTGGTATTCAGACAGCCAGCAATGGGTAGTCTCTGTGACACATGTAGGCATTCAAAGATGTTCCTAGAAGCTTTGCCATTGGTCGAAAGAAAACCAGTCGCAATGACTAACCAATCAGGAAGCAGACAGGCAAATCGAACAATGACAAAGCTTCTAGGAAAATCTGCGGCCCACAGAGACTAAATTATTTTTGGGAGCTCTACCCATTGCTGGCTGTCTGAATAATAAAAAACACTCCTTTTGGTGTGTTAAACATTATGTTATACTTTAGCTATTGAAAAATAGCAGATCTACAAGCTCATAGCGTGGCACCGAGTGCTGCGCTACGAGCTTGTAGATCCGCTATGTCAGGTCTAAATGGCGTTCTATAAACTAATACAGCATATTGACCTTGCAACCACCGATATTTTTGTGGCATTTTGACAAATTGACTAAATGTGAGCCGTTGCCAAAAAACATGTGGTGTGTTTGTCTTTTCTGTAAAAGACAGACTGGTATACTTATAGCATTGAAACTGCTTTTTCAACTGCTTCTTCTTTTCCAAATACACACACATGAACATTGAACACGCACGCACGCACGCACACGGCTCGGTGAATGCAGATTGCATTCTAAAAGTTTAATGAGGGCTAATCTAAAGCCAAGCCATTTGCGGCAGTGTTAAGAGCACACAGATCAAAACGATGGGGGACCTGGGAGAGTGTGGTGAGCATATATATATATATATATATATATATATATATATATATATATATATAAATAAAATACTGAGACATACACACGTAGAGATTCTACATGGAGCATGCTGGTGCAATTCTCCCATTCTCTGACTGTGTGAACTGGTTGCATGGCCCTGATCATTGGGCCATGTCTGACTGTAGTGTAGATAGAAACACGCATCATGAACGTCACACCCTATCACAGGAGTGTACTGTACTTACAGCCACACACGAACATTAATATGCATGACATGCACATGTACAGATACACACACGCACACACACACACACGCGCGCACGCACACACACACACACACACACACCGCCCTGACCTGCTTGGTATGCAGATGAAAGTAAAAGGGAGATGAAAGCATGTATCAGACAACAGTAAATCCTATCGGTTCCTTACCAGACTTGCCAGGCTGTAACTCTGAGGTGGGGAAAGCGATGGGTATGAGGAGTGTCTTCGACTCTCCTCTGTCCCTGGAGACGACTCCAGCTCGCGCGGGAATATCAGGGAGGGACTGGGCTCTGATGAAGCCACAGAGAGAGGGGGAAAAAAAAGATGTTACATGAAAGAAACACACGACATGAAGAGAAACACGTGCAACAAGACACCCTAGAGAGAGCCGTGGTTCTCAACCTGGGGGTCGCCAAAGTATTTTCAACAATTTGTTTGGCAACTGAAATGGCATGGAAAATGGAAATTAAGAGTTTACATAGTACACACGAGTACATGCATAAACTTTCCTTAATGATTATATCTGGTTTCAGTATTTATTTATGATGCATGTCCTCTATAATTAAGGTTATTGTAGAGGTCAATTTGTATTGGGGGAGGGGCGGGCGAGACATGGCCAAAGCATTCCCGCGGGATCCCCAGCCAAGAACCCCTGCCATAGAGCAGTGGTTCTTAGTGGGGTCCGGAGATGCCCAGGGGTCCCTGGGGGAGTTCCACAGGAGGTTCCCAACCTAAATTGGTTAATACATCACAAAAGAAATATGTGTGGGGGACTTTTTATGCCCGACAGTAGACTGAAAGGAAATGGGGAGAGAGATGGGGAGTGACATTTAAACTTCATCCATATTTTATACTGCGGCCATTTAAAATAGCCACTGTGGCCATTTAAAATAGCCACTGGGAGGAGACCCCGGGGCAGACCAAGGGGCAGTTGGAGGAATCACATCATATTGTATTTTGACACTGACGAAGGCCTGCGCGCCGAAACGCGTTTGTCTGTCTGGTATGACTGCTGCTGCGGAGCACACTCTTTATGAATAAAGACTCTTACTCGACTGGAAGTGCGGATTTAATTCATTTTCTATATATGTTCTTTTGGAATCTGCACCCAGCACACGCCTGAAACGATATAAAACTGTCTGAGTAGAGCGTGCCTTTTCCCCTGAAGGAATCACATCAACTCACTGGCCTTGGAACGTCTCAGGATCCCCCAGGAGGAAGTTATTAATATGTTGCTCTGGACAGGGGAAGTTTGGAGCTCTCTGGTAGAGCAGTTGCCCCCGCGACCTGACTACGGATAAGCAATTGAAGGTGGATGGATGGATGGATGGATGGCTATTTAAAATAGCTATATACAAGCTTGTATGAGCTTGTGCATCTGCTATTTTTTAAATATCTTGGAAATGTTCTTGTCTTCTCTTCTGGGCATCAGGGTTTGCTGTCAAATACGTGAAAAAGTTTGAGAACCACGGCATAGAGGTGTAAATAATAGTTGGGCCACGTTCCAGCATCCTCTGGTGGTGGACACATGTCCAGACAGTGACATGCACACAGACAGACAGACAGACTCATTACAATAGTGTCCCCACTTGCTTCAAATCGGTAATAAACTAACACACCAAAAGTTAATTTCTTCACAACATGGACTGAATAGCACAGGCTGCACACAGTAAACTCTGGAGCGTTCATTTAACCCATTCCAGTTGACTTCATAAAAAAGGCGACATCCTCCATGACTGTTATGCGTTGTCCATGTACATCCAAGTCTGTGTAATTGAACAATTTCCTATCCAACATCAGGTTCTTGAGCTCTTCAGTGTTGTCACGCCGCCCTGGGTTGGCTCCCATAGGGTCAATTTACTTGCCTCAAGTTCTGGGTGCCTGACGCAGTGCCCTGCCAAGCCTCATCCTTCTCTCTCTGACTTTGTCCCTGACCCGTGGTATAGGTCCCCATAGAGGTCCACATTTCTGATGCGGTCCGTCCATGTGACACCTATCCTATAGTGCCATTCGTAGCATTCTTGTGTAGACTCCATCCAGGGCTTTTTTCCTGTTGTATTGTAAGGGTCCATGTCTCGGCCCCATACAGCAGTACTGACTCCACAGTAGCTATGAACATGTGATATGTGACTGTAGCCTACTGCACTGTAGCCTATACTTTATAGATGGGCTACGAGAGACATCTAAGTTAGTGCCAGTAAGGTCATAGCCTTGCTGCCTTGTTATTATCATGTCACTAATGTTTCTAATAGAAGCATGACATGATACAATTACAATTACAATTTAGGCATTTAGCAGACGCTCTTAATCCAGAGCGACTTACATTAAGCAAGAACAAAAGCATGGGAATACATCACATGAAGACATTTATCATGAAACATGCATAAGCTAAGAAAGTAACAGTGGAATATCTATAATGAAACTATACATATAAGCTATACATCTATACTACTATGCTACACATATGTACTATGACGTGCTATGACTACTAGAATTGCTATCTAAGGGGGTGGGGTAAGTGCTATGGGCCATGATGGAGTCTGAAAAGGTGGGTTTTCAGACTGCGGCGGAAGATTGGGAGTGATGCTGCAGTTCTGACTGCAATGGGAAGTGCATTCCACAGTTTTGGAGCCAGAAGGGAGAAGAGTTTGGGACGTGTGGAGCGTTGTCCCGGCGTTTTTAGTGAGGGTACTTCCAGCTTCCCTGCGTTGGCTGATCTGAGTGAGCGGGAGGGTTTGTAGGGTTCGATCATACTTGCAAGATATGGGGGAGCCATACCTTTGGTTGCTTTGAATGCCAGCATCAGGGTTTTGTATTCTGTGCGGGCAGCGACCGGGAGCCAGTGGAGGGAGCGGAGCAGGGGGGAGACATGTGAGAATTTTGGCTGGTTGAAGACCAAGCGAGCTGCAGCATTTTGGATCAGCTGGAGAGGCTTAAGTGCACATGCTGGTAGGCCAGTAAGGAGGGAGTTACAATAGTCAAGTTTTGACAAGACTGTTGTCTGGATTAGGAGCTGGGCTGATTCCTGGGTGAGGAACGGTCTAATTCGTCGTATGTTATAGAGTGTGAACCTACAGGATCGAGTGACAGCTGTGATGTGAGTTTTGAACGAGAGCTGACTGTCCAGGACAACACCAAGATTCCTGGCTGTTGGGACAGACGTTACCAGGGCGTTGTCTATGGAGATAGTTAGCTCCCGCATAGGGCAGGACTTAGCTGGGAAGAAGAGAAGCTCAGTCTTGTCTGGGTTCAGTTTGAGGTGGTTGGAGGACATCCACTGTGAGATGTCAGCCAGGCATGCGGTGATGCGCTCTTCCACCTGAGTGGCAGAGGGGGGGGAAGGATAGAAACAGTTGTGTGTCATCGGCGTAGCAGTGATAGGATATATTGTGAGCAGAGATGATAGTGCCAAGGGATTTAGTGTACAGTGAGAAAAGGAGGGGACCAAGAACCGATCCCTGTGGGACCCCAGTTTGGAGGGTTCGGGGGGATGATAACAGACCTTTCCAGGAAACCTGGTAGGTCCGGTCGGTGAGGTAGGAAGAGAACCACTTTAGTGCCGTTCCACCGATGCCTAGATCCGCTAGGGTGTCTAGGAGCAGCTGGTGGTTCACTGTGTCAAATGCTGCCGATAGGTCTAGGAGGATCAGTACTGCAGAGTGGGAAGCAGCTTGGGCAGCATGTAGTGCTTCTGTGACTGCCAGCAGGGCAGTTTCTGTGGAGTGGGCCTTCTTAAATCCGGACTGGTTGGGATCCAGCAGGTTGTGCTGTGAGAGATGGAGAGAGAGCTGGTTGGAGACAACACGTTCAATGGTTTTAGAAATAAATGAAAGGAGTGATACCGGTCTGTAGTTCTTGACATCTGAGGGGTCAAGAGTTGGTTTCTTGAGGAGTGGTGTTACTCTGGCTGACTGTCATGATAATGACAAGGCAGCAAGGCTATGACCTTACTTTCTATGTCTCATATCTTGTTGTCACGTTTTACACGTTTGTGTAATAAACTGTGTGAACCTTTACCGTGATACTGTCTCGCGTTGCGTTATTGTTTCTCCCGGGCGCCGTTCCAAGTCTGATACTGTTTTTATTGGGAGCTGACCAGTACAACCACAGTCTGATACTGTTGTACTGGGAGCTGACCAGTACAGTCTGATACTGTTTTACTAGGAGCTGACCAGTACAACCACAGTCTGATACTGTTTTACTGGGAGCTGACCAGTACAACCACAGTCTGATACTGTTGTACTGGGAGCTGACCAGTACAACCACAGTCTGATACTGTTGTACTGGGAGCTGACCAGTACAACCACAGTCTGATACTGTTGTACTGGGAGCTGACCAGTACAACCACAGTCTGATACTGTTGTACTGGGAGCTGACCAGTACAACCACAGTCTGATACTGTTGTACTGGGAGCTGACCAGTACAACCACAGTCTGATACTGTTGTACTGGGAGCTGACCAGTACAACCACAGTCTGATACTGTTGTACTGGGAGCTGACCAGTACAACCACAGTCTGATACTGTTGTACTGGGAGCTGACCAGTACAACCACAGTCTGATACTGTTGTACTGGGAGCTGACCAGTACAACCACAGTCTGATACTGTTGTACTGGGAGCTGACCAGTACAACCACAGTCTGATACTGTTGCACTGGGAGCTGACCAGTACAACCACAGTCTGATACTGTTGCACTGGGAGCTGACCAGTACAACCACAGTCTGATACTGTTGTACTGGGAGCTGACCAGTACAACCACAGTCTGATACTGTTGTACTGGGAGCTGACCAGTACAACCACAGTCTGATACTGTTGTACTGGGAGCTGACCAGTACAGTTCACAGAGAAGATTGTGTGCACATCCTTAATGCCTATATTTGCCCGATGAAGACAATGTAGGTCGAAACATTGCAATTTGTTGCCTCTAAATAAAGTAAGTCTCGGAGCTCTATAGAAACTATAGTGTGCGGATATGTTCTTTCTCTTCCTTGAAGCTGACCAGTACAACCACCAGTCTGATAATGTTATGGCAGCCCCACTGGAGCAGTTGGGGGTTCAGTGCCTTGCTCAAGGACACATCATCAGTATTGAGTGAGTGGTGGCTCTGAGAGCCCAGAGCCACACGGAGCCAGACGGGATGAGCGCAGGGGGGAAAGAAATCAGAAGAAAGGGTATAATAAAATAGCCCGGTGGTGACACTGGCTTTTTTTTACTGGCTTCCTATACTCTGGCTCTCTTGCTGCACCCTGTCCAGATGGCTGTCAGTTATTTATTTATTATTTTCTATATAAAAAAAAGATATCACATAGAACAAAGTGACACGGTGTGTGTGTGTGAGCGGAGCTCGCAATCCTCCCAAACTGCCTGGAAAACTGTGCCCTTGAGCCCGATGCAAGCGAGCATGGCCAGCCTGTCATGGACCTCATAACACCACCACCACCATAAGACATGCACCTCACGACCTACCCCAACACAGCTGGCCTGTGTGTGTGTGTGTGTGTGTGTGTGTGTGTGTGTGTGTGTGTGTGTGTGTGTGTGTGTGTGTGTGTGTGTGTGTGTGTGTGTGTGTGTGTGTGCGAGCGAGCGTGACTGTGTGTCTGTCCCCACATCATGCAGTCAGATGTAATATACAGGCCAACGGGGGGTGGTGGGGGGTTTAAATCACACACCACCTCCGGTTTAATCCCATCCTGACGACTCCGGGAGGTCCCTGGCTGTTTACTGCGGCTAATGGTCTGGGAGTGTTGCTGTTGTTTGTCTGCTAACAGGCCGCCTCGTGGCACAGGGAGCACAGCCAGATTGGCTCCCCGTCAGACAGCAAGCCATAAAGTACTCTCTCTCTCTCTCTCTCTCTCTCTCTCTCTCTCTACGACCTGAGGGGAGGAATGGAGCCACGCTCCACCCCAAAACACAGATAGCATGTCTGCCCTGCTGTGTGCTGGTCCATTCCTATGGTAATTGGTCTTTGGATATTCACCCAACACCCAGTGTGTTGGAAAGGCAAAAAGAAACGGATTATTTTTTACCGTATGCAGGAGATTTGTGAAAAATACGAACAATTTGGTTAAAAAGTTCAAAAAATCACAATGCCTTGGGCTATTGTGAATTTAGCTACAGACTAGTGGAAAGTGTGTGTGCATGTGCGTGCGTGCGTGCGTGCGTGCGTCTCTTGCTCTGCAACAGTCAGGATGATTTTATAGGGTGTATACTTTCACCTTTATTTTATATATTTTATGGGAGGGACAGACAGTATGGCTGCCCGGAAATGGGAAGAGAGATGGGGGTGGGGGGGCCATGCAGTGAAGGCCGCCGGGATCGGGAGTCGAACCCGCGGCACACTGCCAGACTTGGGCTACCGGCCAAGGTGCCTGGACCGCTGAGTCACGGCCCAGGCCGTGATGTTTACATTGCTGTACCTATTGTACTTCTTATCTGTAACTTCTACTGCTGTGCTGGCTCCGGCGCCTGAATTTCCCCCATGGGATCAATATAGGTATACTATCTGTCTATCACGGATAATTGATGTGATTAAGACAAGAGAAGAGAAGAGAAGAGAAGAGAAGAGAAGAGAAGAGAAGAGAAGAGAAGAGAAGAGAAGAGAAGAGGTTTAGTGAAGTGTAGTGTTGCGGCAGATGGATAGACATAATGAGCTTCATTAGATCTTGAGAACTGCTGCCTTGCTAAAAGGCTCCATGTAGGATCATCAGCTGACCCAGACCGTTCAGAGTGGCTCAGTGTCATTTATCTACCTCTCCAAAGGCCCTGAGCTAGCTTCCCAGAATAGCTGTGCTGCTGCCGTTTGCTCCAAAGTAACCCGAATGAAAGGAATGTACGTTGACTGTAAGAACGATGCTTCATGAGGTAGTGTCATTGTGCAGCTCGGTGTGGGGTCTGTAAACGTGTGCACACACACACACACACACACACACTGTAAAATCCTAAGGCGCCCCTATAATTCCTATTGCAGTTCCAAAGCCCGCCCTGTGCCTCTCTCCTTCGTGTCCACATCTCTCATCTCCTTGCCCACAACGCCACTCGTTGCATTAGTGCCGTCAACTCAAAACAAGGCGCTTCCACAGCCAAAATACGCATGCACACACACACACGCACGCACGCACGCACGCACACAGTCATGAAAATAGAGTACTGTAACCGCCGGTACAGGTGAATACTGGGAGGCAATCGTAAGTGTTAATTTAACTGTAAGAGTGTTCAAATGGAACATGATTTGTACACTATTGGAAGTTGCAAATGTGTGTGATTGCATGTGTGCATTTAGGCTTGGGTCTAAATAATAATAAAATATCATCATGGTAATCAAATATCGGCCTAGTGTAGCCTATATACAATACAGGACAGACATGCTATCTGATGAGTTGTCCTTCACAGAAAACCACGTTAAAGTGACGTGATGTCAAAATGGCGTATCATCCGTCACACGTTTTCTGGTAAGGGTGCTGACCTCTACCTTCATCGTTCAACACCAAAAGCTGCCTTCAAGTTCTCTCTCTCTCTCCCTCTCTCTCTCTCTCCCTCCCTCCCTCCCTCCTCGGTCTTAAGTTAAGTGTTTACCTTGCATGGCTCCAGACAAACTCTGGAACAAAGTCACACGGCAGTGCTATCATTCACACACCAACACTCTGGAGGACGTGAACTGGGACACACACACACACCCACGCACACTTAAACGTGTACACAGCTTGGGCACACACACACTGCCAGCTAACACCACCTAGAGACCTTTTGATATAAATCTAAAGATTAACGGTGAAATGCCCCACTTTACTATCCATCTCCTATGCAGCTCTTAAAAGGGGAAATCCATCCATAGAGTGAAACTATTAGGGGTGGGGGAAATGGCTTGGTCTTGTAATTTTATACATACAGTACATTCAGTGATCAAAACAAGGACAAATGAACGATCGAACTGTAGATGTTTCAACAACCTTAGGAGTCCCGTATTGCGCAGCATCTGAGAGACACAATTTATGAAGCAACTCGAGCAAGTGTAGGTGTGCCCAGTGTACTGAACATCAATGACTGACAAATTATAACTGTATAGGAAAAGGGAAATGTGCCTTGATTTGTTCTTTACTCTGAAGTAGAGGAACTGTAGCAGTGCCGACTGCCGTATCGCTGAAGCACGCACGCGCGCCACATCATTTGAACACACTGTGGAATTGGCATTCCTGTAGCTCCTAATGTGGTAAAACTCTACAGGCCACAGCTATTGGGAATCCTTTTTTTGTTAGACACTGAAGATTTTAAACCCATTTAGACCCGAGGACGATTCTCTAAAAGCAGTATAAATCGTGACAGTTTTCTTTAAAAAAAAACATTCTATGTAATGTCAGTCGTTCTCAAACGAGGACCCCAAAAACATATGTAATTCGCCGCTGACCCCATCAGAAAAGTTGTTGTTCCAGGGACCTCCCAGAAGCAAAGATTTGAGCTAAAAACATTTGCTCTTAAATAATATATATTCAAAGATTTGCTCCACATTTTCACGATTTAAAAAAAATAGCAGACCTACAAGCTCGTAGCGCAGGACTCGGAGCTTGTAGATCTGCTATTTTTCAATAGCTAAAGTATAACATAATATACTTAAAACACCAAAAGGGGTACTCTGCTATTTGTTTTTTGCATATTTCACACTCCGGTGTTTGGCTTGATGAAGACGAGGAAAGGGTGTTTCTGCAAATGAGTGATGAAGGAACACAAACAAACAAAAATGTGCAACGTGCAACCAAGCAGTAGAGGCAAACTCACACATAAACATCCACAGAAACACACAAAAAACCAATTTGTGTGCTGTCCACACCTAGTGTGCTTGGGGCAGTGAATTCAGAAACGTCTGCAAAATGGAGCCTGCATTATTTATGAACGAGATTAATAGTCGGTGTGTCTGTGTGCGTGTGTGTGTGTGTGTGTGTGTGTGTGTGTGTGTGTGTGCGTGTGTACGTGTGTGCGTGTGTGTGTGTGTGTGTGTGTGTGTGTGTGTGTGTGTGTGTTTCTCCATCGGTGGGTGGATTTTGCATACAGCTTTTCTGCTTTTACACACAAGACTATAAAAAGCTATCTTGCTTTTGATCTATCCTCCAAATCTCTCATGGAATTTCTCTATCCTCTTCATCCTCTTTTGCCTGTAAAGCCAAAACGAGACCATGCATGATGTGGAAGTAAGCCCAGTAGACATGGCAGCAGCAGGGCAGGTCATTTCATCTATTTTCAATTTTAGCTGAGGTTAGAGTTTTAACTTTATTTCATGTATCAATATAATATGACGCACTGGGGGGGGGGGGGCGCGTTATCTCCTCCGTGTCATCAGTGCCCATACCCGAGGTGGGGTTGGCGAAAGGGCCTTTCTGTGTGGAGTTTGCATGTCCGTGTAGGTACCCTCACAAAAAACATGCAGTAAACCTGGTCACTAAACTTCCTCCTCTGGTCAGCCGGGGCGCCTGATAGAGGGCAAAGGAACTTGTCGGAATAACGTGTTCCTTCCACGCACAACGTCCGGCCGGGGGTAAAATTATAAAAAAAAGTATGTATACACAGTAATATGAAAAATATTATTATATTATAAAGAAAGGGCTCAGGGTACAGCATAGCTCAGGACTCCGGTCATAACCCCAACTCTTGAAGAACCCATGTCAGGTTCTGAACTGGTCCGTGCTCCTTGGGCGTCAGGGCGGCTTACTGCCGCCTTACTGAGCGGAAGGGAATTTTATCCAGTTCATTTCATATCTTTTGGCCCTGCCTAATAATTTATTGATTCTGGTTGGGACTCAAAATTGACTGAATGAGGGCAACAAAAAACATCTGATTTGAACTTGAGCGGAGCCTTCCACTCCCGTCTCTCCCCTGCAGCTGTGTGAAGTGTGTCTTAACTGTGGCCTATACGTGCGCCACACAAAGTACTTCATGGCCAAGCTGTGTTGCAGCACTATGAGAATCAATCGGTTCAAATCCCTGAATCCATTTGGCTGAGGAGAATGAATAAGAAGTGCTGTCCCTTCCTTTAAATCAGTAAAGATCAGTGTTTATTAACAGCTTCAGCCTACATAAACAACCAAAACAACAGTTCCTTCTTGGCTATATTTTTTTACACATGAATACATGAATATCAAATATCTAAATGCTGACTCGAGCAACTTGAAAACTGTCTGGGGTGTTTACAAAAGGCTGAGTAGATGATAAAATGACCAGAAACCTTTTTGAAAGTTAAATATCTCTTTTAAATACAAAGCTTTAAAACGGAACAATACTAGCATTAACAATACAGTAAATAGGCTTACAAAATAAACTGTTTAGAATTACTTATCTCAAGCACGCTTAAAGTCTTTGCAAGTTGATAGTGTGTACTGGCATCAATGCTTTGGAAAATAATCAGCAACAATGTCAAAGACTCGAGAATACTGTGTCATAGCAAATTTGCTAAACATGTAAGGCCATCATGTGGTCCTTTAACCACTACTACAGAATACAAACTACACTCAATTCAGCAAGGCCCTAGAACCAGAGACGGACCATAACGTAACTATCAAAGAGAAACAGTGTTGTTAGCATTCAGGTGACTTACGCCTGGGTAAATGTTCTGTTTTTGTAGCGTTTGAATTTGAACATAAAGTGCTTGATGTGGCTCCTGACCACGTACAGTAGACATGCAAATATACAAAGCCTAATGAGGCACGTGTTGCGCTCTTAAGGGCAGTTGAACGTGACAGTGAGGCTGCATTGAGAAGAGCCAATTCACAGAGAATAACTAATTATTACACTACATTACACCCTGGCTACTGGAACTCTCCTGTTCACGCAATCCTGCCAGTGCCATGACTCCTGTCGTGATATATTACTCATACACATGGGTAGAGACTAGAGAGAAGAGCGTGGTGTGGACAGGTGCACTTATGCACGCACGCACGCACACACACACGCACGCACACGCACACAGAGAGTGAGGAACACTGGTGTATGACTTGCATCCCACACAACGGTACTAGAAAACATATAAATAGGAATGTGCTTGTACAGAAGGAAGAGCGAGGGGGAGAGAGAGAGAGAGAGAGAGAGAGAGAGACAACAACAGAGAGGGAGCAGTGAGGGGAGGGAGACATCCCAAAGTCATGTTGGCAGGTACAGAAGAAGCAGAGCTGTGTAAAAACTGCATTTTTTAAATCAACGCTCTTGACTTTTACTGTGTGTACACAGAGCTCAGCAGCATGACCATGAAGGAGCCACTCCTTCTATTGCACGCCTGACCTTCCTGAAGTATTCGGCAGCCTCTCTCGTTCGTCACACCCTCTCTCATCTCGTCTCAGGGCGTTTTGTGTTATCCTTTTAGCATTGCTTGCGTAGAATGTTGTACTTTCTTTTTTTGCAATATATGTATTCAATCAATCGCTCCGTCTGACAGTATTCCCATCCTTTCTTTCTCCCTCTCGGCCCAGCCTCAGCCCCAACCTCTTCCTCCGCATCTCCACCGTCTCTTCCTTTAGAGCCTAAAGGGCCGGGCAGATATATAGGACTCCAAATCAAGCTCAAGCAGGCGGGTTGTGAGCTTGTAGATCGGCTATTTTCACCACGTTTGTACACCAATCAATTTAATCCTATATACTTGATGTAAGAAAAACATTCATATAAAAAAGTATAAGTCAGTTGACAGTTATATAAGTCGGTTATTGGTTCTAAATATATTGATCTATTTTTGGCTAATTGCAGAGCCCTGATTTTAACTGTAGCCACGCTTCCTAGTTCCTATGTATAAGGAAAAGTACACCAGTTAATTGTCATCATTACTGTGTTGTGAAGCACTTCTATTCTGTGTAGCCTGTGTAGGGGCGGCAGTGGCTCAGGGGTAGAGTGGGCTGGATGGTAACCGCAAGGTTGCCAGTTCGAAGACCGACAAATGACACCCCACCTCATACCCTAACCTAACCATAACCGCAGGCACGGGAGCAGCGCATGTTCGACATGCGGATGAATGTCGGACTAATGCCCTGTCTGAAAAGCGTCCACCTCCCGTTTTGGGTATTGTGGAGCTTTACCTTTGAATTCCGCATTGAGATTTATGTGGTTGCATTCACAAAGTGCACACCCAGTAACTCATACTAAATATGTGGTCGGTTACATCTCTACATGGGGGCTCCGTCACACTAGACATGAAAAGCCTTTGGAATTAAGCAAAAAGCTGAAGTCGAGCCGGTTCTCACTACTTCATCTGACAGTCCAAATGCTGATAAGTCTTATCAGCATTTTGTCTTCGACTGTCAATCAAGGGGTAGATAAACATGCCAGAACAAACTCACACATCAATGCTCTCACTCCTGCAAACGAACACGCACACACACACACACACACACACACAGGGTGTCAGATATGTCACTTACTGTGATGCCGGACGCACCTGACCGTATAGGAAAAGATATGTCAATCAAAGTACAATAACAGCATACAGAGTGCAAACACTAACTGGCGTACAACAGACAAGCAGGAGGACACGGTGAACACAGATGAAGTCACACTCCACCAGAGTGGATCCCAACGCCTGCCTGTCACCACAGACAAACAGAACATTAGCCCCAGAGTGGATCCCAACGCCTGCCTGTCACCACAGACAAACACAACATTAGCCCCAGAGTGGATCCCAACGCCTGCCTGTCACCACAGACAAACACAACATTAGCCCCAGAGTGGATCCTAACGCCTGTCTGTCCCCACAGACAAACACAACATTTCTTTGAGCGACACTTGAGCCGCCCGCCACGAAGACCTATAATACATCTCCCCCAAAGCCGAGCCCATCTCAACACAATAACTCTCACAATAGTGGGTGCTCTGGATATGCAGTGGTGAGAAAGGAGGACAAAAGACCCTGGCGGGGGGTTGGGGGGGTGACACCTCTAGTAGGCCCCCCTCCCCCTGCCTCCTCCCATCCCCCTCCTAGAACAGATACACAGGACCCCCCCACCCTCCAACACTAGCCTCCCACCCACCTCCAACCACCCTTTACCAAATCTAAATATGAAAAGCAGGATGAGTGGACACGTTTTACCCCGACCATTTCAGACCCAAAACTGGCCCCCTGAATTGACTGTCCATTCTTCCTTTCCACTCGTCACGCTCATCGAGCCAATTGAGAAAAGGTTTGTTGTCACACTTTTGGTCTGTTCAGAGACCAACGGGGAACAAACACGGGTTACATAATTATCTGACCTACCTACACTCCAATTTCTATTCAGAATGTTCAGCCTATATGCTTTTACACAAAAGAAAAAGGCAGACATAGCTGACCATGCAACTGCTTTTTTAAGTCAACAACTGCACTTGGCTCTAAGGCACCACACACACTATAACACAGTATTATAATTTATAACACACAATCACTATGTAACTATAACACACAGTAATTATAAACAATAAAAGTACAGTCCCAGTTCCAGCGCTCAGTTCGCACAGGTGCATCTTTTACTTCCGAGTTCACCAAAGGCTCCAGGATGGGCCTGGGAAGTTGCTAAACAGGCTAGGTAGTTCAGGGACACCTTCTACATAATACAACATCGTGTTGTGTTAGCGTGCAGCTAATGCTTCACACATTAGCGAAGGACACCGTGTGCAGAGTGCAGACGCAGCCAACACACCGTATGCTGCTCCTCTCTGCCTAAACACCGGGGCTCCACCAGGCGCGTCAGCGTCGCGTCTCCGTCACCGTCAGGGAATGTTCCCTTTTTAACCAATGGAGGGTTGCTCCACTGCCCGCGTTGCGTGACTGCATTCAAATTACCCCGGTTCGTTTTTTTGACGAACGCGACGGAGACGCAACGCGCCCGGTGGAGCCCCGCCGTAAGCAAGGAGCAGGACCAAAGAAGCATTTCAATAATGTCAGATATGGAAATACGGCCATTGACTGCCAAAAGCCCCAACATTCCTTATAATGTACACTGGTGTTCAAATCAGGGCTCAACAGAGCATAAAACGACTGAGTGACTGATTAAATAATTGACAGTATAACTCTTGCCCGCACAGACATTTTCACTATGAGGTGTAAATCAAAGCGGTGTGTGTGTGTGTGTGTGTGTGTGTGTGTGTGTGTGCGTGTGCGTGTGCGTGTGTGTGTGTGTGTGTGTGAAAGCTTGTTGTAAAATGGGCTGATAGATTGACTTACACTTGTTAAATGCTTATGCTCAACAATGCAAGGGAGGTAAATCTGGCAAACTCCTCTCAGCTTGGGTAAACAGCAAACATAATCAACATCTAATAAGGTGTAAATCAATGAATCAGGTCTCAAGGAGGATTTATACAGTACTCAAGCCTCCAAATTGCAGCTCTACAAACACAGAATTGAATTATCTATCAATCCAAATCCAATCTATATAGTAGGCCTGCCCTATATCTTAGTATGTGAACATTCACCAGCTACTGTTGGACTAAATCACTAAACATCGGCAAATAGAATATCACAAATATTATATATATTGTGTCAATATCATTATTTTCTAGCCCCTCCTATATCCAGCTTTTGGTGTTTGTCCACAAACTCTGTCCTACACAAATTCCCATTGACAATGAATGGAATTTTACGTCCTAGTGTCTGAGAAAATAGCTTCCACTATGCTTAAACGTTATCTTGCGGCCACACAACCCACTATTAATTTTGCCGACTCCTATATTTGCGGGTGTTGGTGTGTCTGTAGGCGTGTCGATGCGCTTCCCCTACATTTGCCATCTTATGTACACAGGTTTAGGACAACGGGAAGCGCCTCTTCAAACCACCCGCAATGCGAATCCGTTGGATAAAAGAATAATGCACTCTGCCTCGACAGAGAACATTCACAGCTCAGAGGTCTCGTTCTCTGTCTTAATTCTCCACTAATCTCTGTGATTGTAATTTCCCTCTAATCAGCAGAGTGTCAATTCCTTGTGCTTATTGTGTTTAATTGTCTATTCTACCACAGGTCGTTTCGAGGAAGCAATCTGATTGGTTGAAACAGCCTTCTAGCCGTGGGTTAAACCAGCACTGTTCACCACCTAATCAAAACAAAGAATTCAGCTGCTCTGTTCTCCCAGAGCGCTAGCAAACTCGGTGGCTAGGCTAGCTAGTTTCTTGGGAAGGTTGTGGTCGTAGTGACTACATCTGTCATTAAAAATATATATTCTTTCAGCGATTTTAATAGTTTTAAGGGTAACTGTGGTAGAATTGCAATATTACACTCGAGGGTGTGGGTTAACGTGATTATTGCCACTTCAGTGATGCTTTCGGAACTCGACTCCGTCTCGTTCCTGACCGCATCCCTGTCGTGGCAATAATCACGTTAACCCACACCCTCTCGTGTAATATTGCTTAAGTCTAGATTTGTGCCGAAGCGCACTGCCCTTTGAGCTAAAAAACGCAGAGTCTGTCGACGGGTTTTAGGAACTCGTTAACTTATTTATTTCGTAAGCACTTGTGATGTATTTTTACTTGACATATTTGCATTTTAATGTTTTGCCTTCTATTGTGTGTTTGTTTGTTTCCTGCCCTTGTTTTA
This sequence comes from Protomyctophum bolini, assembly GCF_963924005.1. NCBI lineage: Eukaryota > Metazoa > Chordata > Actinopteri > Myctophiformes > Myctophidae > Protomyctophum > Protomyctophum bolini. The sequence goes on along the minus strand of NC_137862.1, from coordinate 49,946,367 downwards.
ACATGCTTGTCTTACCTCGTTGACCACTGTACAGCACTTTGTAACATACTTGTGCGCTATTCCCTTGTTCAGTTTCATCACCTCATCACCCCGTTACGCAGCAAATATGTAATGGATTAAAATAATGTAACACTTATTTTTTGGCTTCCTTCAGACAATGCAGCAGCATAGACATAAAACATAAAAGGTCAGGTATTTTTTTGATGAATCTATCATGGTTAAAATAGAGTTTGACGTCACTATGGGTTTGTATAGGAAGTGGGCAGGGCAGATACAATGAATATCAAATAACTCAATCAAGTAACTTGAAAACCGTCTGGGGTGTTCACATACAGTATGCCCGAGTAGACAATAAAATGACCAAAAGTTTTTTTGAAAGTGAAATATCCCTTTAGTCACTAAAGGGATATTTCACTTTCAAAAAAACTAAAGTTTAGTGGGTCAAGTGTCTTTCAAACCTGGAACTTTCCGTTTCCCAGGTGGCCTCTCTCTCTACCCATTCAGCTATGGCCGGCCCAAATTCTTACTCCCAAGCTATATCAGGGGATCTTATCCCTGCCCTGACCCAGATGGAAAATATGAAACACATGTGACCCGCATGGTATTCATTGCGTAATGGTCGAGTGCCCCCCATTCACCACCGCTTATAGTTCTCCAAAACAAAGTCATGGCCAGGTGTATTATACCATGTTCATCATCACATGTGGCCTTAAAATAGCAGGCTCATCCATCTACACCTTGTGCTTCTGTCTTCTGGGGGTGTCAAGTAGCACCGTGGAGTTGTTAAGGGGCATCATGGGCGACCAGGAAGTTGAGAAGGAGAGAGTGTGTGCGGTCCACTCCATTCACCTACCGAGTGCATATTGATTTATTCCTGTAAACTAAAGCATCTTGTTGCACAACACAACAGAGGGAGAGAGAGAGAGAATTCTCTACTGATCAGAAGAAAACACTCTCTCTCACGCACAACGTATAACAAATATGTTGTTAACGGTTTGACAAAATTGGCCCTCCGCTGCGAACTGAAGTTAAGGAAAAGGGCAAGAGAAAAGGGAAGAGAGGGAGAGAGACAGAAAGAGCATCCGAGGATAGCAATTAGCATGTGAAGTTAATCTTAATCAGTATGGAAACATGTAGGACAACAGCCTCATGTAGTTCATTAAGTTCACTATATCAATGCAGTTACATAAGACTGACTCCTCACACGAAGCGCTTCTGACCATTTCCCATTAGAGCGAGTCAGAGCCAAGACGGTGTGTTCGATAGTGTGTGTGTGTTGGTGCGGGTGGGAGTGGAATTAAGGCTCACTGATGTCTTTCTGCATGGCCAAACGCGTTCTTTATTAGTCATTGTGTCTTTGTGTGTGACCATTGAGCGTAAATACATTCGTAATCACCCACGCAGTCATCACTCACGTGGGGTTTTAGAGGAGAAAGCATTAGCTAAAATGTTTTTTTGGTGTGTGTGTGTGTGTGTGTGTGTGTGTGGGGGGGGGGGGGGGATTAAAATACTTGGGGTCCTGTGTAATTTGTGTCTGCTGCGCTTTCTTCATAGTGTCCAAGGGAAAAACAAACCTAGGGCTCCATCTTGCACCACCCTTATTATCCCTAAACTTATTTAGCAATTTTTTACTATTTTGAAAATCATTTTAAAATAGTTCAACTAGCCGATCTACATCTAGCCGATCTACATCTACATGTTGTGAGCTTGTAGATCAGCTATTTGAACTATTTTAAATACCGGTAGTAAAAGAAAAAGGCAAATAAGTTTAGGGATAAGGGTTAAGGTCTGGAGAAAGGGATGGGTGGATGCAGAGTAGTCTAGTAGGAGAGTAGCGACACGCTTTGATCTCGCCGCAAAGCGGGTGCCTATGGGCTATAGTTCCAAACATTGCTCCTCCTATGGCTGGAACTATCCCATTGAGATAGAATGAGCACTTCATCGCATTCCATTGTTACTATGGGAGCCAGTCAACGTTATAGTGTCGCCACTAGTCTCTTACTGTATTACTCTGGGTGGATGATGGCCACGGTAGAGAAGGGTTCGGAGCAGTGTTGTTTTTGGCAGACATTTTTTATTTTAGTTTTAGTCATAGTCTCTTGAATAGTTTATTTATTTTAGTCACCTGAAATGTTTTAGTGCTGTGAGCTTGTAGCTCTGCTATTTTCAGCATGCAACCAAGTGTAAAATGACTCATACTGGATGTCTTGTCCACTAGTCCCTTCCTAAAATTCTCCTAAAAAGTCTAGTTTTTATTTGTTTGACGAAATTGTCAGTATATTTATTTAGTCATAGTTTTAGTCATCATGGCTTAGTGTTTATTTAGTTTTTGTCAGTAAAAAAGGTAGTTGACGAACATTTTTCATCATAGCATTAGTCGACGAAAACAACACTGGTTTGGAGAGGGTGGCGGGAAAGAACGATGGCAGAGGGATAGCAAAGTCAGTAAACTAGGGAATAATGGATGGTTGATAGACGGAGGGTGGAGGAAAGACAAAGATCACACATGGAGTGAAACTTAAGTGTTTTTACGTCACTAATTTGGTTTACAATGAAGAGAGCAATTATCGACCAGGAAGAAGCCAACCAATTAGACGGGGCCAAATGAAAGGAAAGAATGTGATATAAAGAAAAGGCAAAGAGATTACACTGGAATTGGATGGAGTGTTCAATTATCTCTGAGAGCATACTAATGTCCCCCTTGCTCCTAACATCTATTCTGTACACTTCTGGAGTTGCAAATATAAATGAAACACTGAGGATTGAACAGTACTATGCTGACACAGCCATCTTTCTACCAATAGTTAGTGAAGAAGGCCTTCATTTTCTGAGGCCGATTAGTAAATATAGTATAATAAAGCTAATTATGTTAACGATAATCTATGTCATATTACAACTACTATCAACAATAGGGTTACAAAACATTGAATGACTGTAACCTTACAGTACTAACATCACTGTCTGCTACTCATCTTCCTACAACCACCACCACCACCACAACCCACATACTTAAGGAATGCATTAACTGATTTGTTTGTTTACCATCATAGCATGGCCACTGTCTTCCGCAGCGTGCCCCCCCCCCCCCCCCCCCCCAACCACACACAGTCTCTCACACACACCTGTAATGTGGCACAATTAAAAACACACCATTATAGAGGTGACTGTCATCTCTATTGACATACAGTACATGGTAACTGAGAGGTTACATTCATTTATACAATGAAAATCACCCTCACTTTGCATTATTCACGCTTAAATGCAGCTTTTGCTTGACAACATTTAATTACTATTTTGGTGTGTGCAATGTGACCTCATGCTGCTGCGGCTATTAAAATGTTCACTTCACCGGTACCATCATCATGACAGGGCTTGTATGTGAGTTCTATGAAGTTGAACACAGTTCTATCAACAAAATGTTGAGTGAACCGTTTACTATGGGGTGACTGTGAACAACTCTTCCCAGGCTGCTCTTCCCTGCATACGCTGCCAATTTATGTAAATTCTTTGCCTGCAATATACTGATATTGTAGTGTACACAAAGCTTACATTTCCACCCCTCGAGGTGTATACTGTATCATTGTACACTGTATCATTGACATTGTCAATTCAAATGAGCTTTATTGGCATGAGAAAACACACGTTTGAATTGCCAAAGCAAGTGTGTCAAAATAGAATAAGAAACAATCATTGTCATCACTGTATCATTGTCTCTTTATAGTGTTTATGCATCTGTGTTTTAACCACTTAGTTGAATGGAGTTCCCGGGGGCTCTAGTCTGTACTGTTTTTCCCCTCTACATGCAAAATAGCCGATCTACAAGCTGTCGAGCTCCAAACATGGCTAGGATTCATGTGGTTAAGATGTTTGGGGAAGCCCTCTCTCAACTCTTATACATACATCACAGTCACACACACACACACACACACACAGTGACACACCTCATTGCACAAACACATTAAACATGCACTGATAGCGGAAGGAAGCCATGCTTCAAAGGTTCCCTGGCGCTTACTCCACCAAAACCCTGTGTAACAACAAGATGTGGCGAGGTGTTGCCAGAAGTCAGCTGTGAAATAGACAAATCACTCACTCTTCACAAACCACTGGACTTAAGACAAGCAACTACCGTACACACCAGGAAAAGTCATACAAAATTCTAATCATACACTCTTCTGCACCTTGAATTAAAAGCACACCTCAGTTACTAATATTTGAATCTTATAAAGCCTGGCTGATTTCATGAAGCCTGTTTTGTGTGAATAGGGGTACAATTACACAGTAACATCTCGATTTAAACTTAAATCCCATTGTTTTGATGTGAGGAGATCACAAAATATGGTCTCTGACTTCTGTGTAATTCTCCCACAAAATGTGGAAGGCTAAACACATGACATTTTAAAAAAATCATTTCGCCTCATCAAGCTTTGTCATCAGGCAGTATTTCTTTATCTTTACCACGTGAATGGGGTCATTTTCCCACACTATATTATATATGAATCTCCTCACACTACAACACAGGGATTTGTGTTCAAAAGTCTGTGGTTTTCTTTTAACTCGTGAGTGTACAAATGGACCCATAGTTATATGAATGAATAATTAACACTGAGGAGTCAGGGAAAGGGCATTCTCTCATATAAAAGGGGACAAATGCTGGGCGGTTGATACAATATGACAATCTAAATAAAGGATAAGTACTGTATAATTATTGTTGGAGCTCCTTCTCGTATAGGACGATCAAGAAGTAGCTCCAGCAACAAGAGCTGGGGGACCATAGAGAAGATGGCCTGGCAAAGACAGATGCAAGTGGAGGAACTTTGTTGCTGCCCTAGCCTAAGATTTAGACTCTCGTAGATGTATTTATCGATTCTGAGAATCAGAATCGATAAATAGTTACATCTACGACTACGAGAGTCTAAATCTTACGCTATTGCTGCTCTATGCGCCAGCCGGCATAATGAGGATAAGTAAGTAAGTAACTGTATAATAAATGGGAACGTTTTGGCTCCATTGCTCAATTCTCTCCATTTCGTTTTTCCCCCCACATACTAAACAGACAGATTACTAATCTATCTGCCTGTTCCGTTTACATATTACAGAAACAGGAGGCCCAGGGAAGCAGCTTGAGTGCATGTCCAAAGTGTTCAATAACTAACTAACAGAAAACTGCCACTATGGACACACCAAAGACTGACAATTAACATGCGTGTTGACTTGAGTAGGCTATACTCTGCATTCAGTACAGACTGCCATTATGCCATAGTTATGAAGTTGTAGTAGACTCTAGACTAGAGACTCAGAGAGAGAGTGTGTGTGTGTGTGTGTGTGTGTGTGTGTGTGTGTGTGTGTGTGTGTGTGTGTGTCAGGTTGATTGGGAGATTTTGTGTGACTGCATCATTTAAAGATGAAATAATGCATAAATCAGTTCACTTTAGAGCAGACTAATCACAGTCACACGCACCTATAGATCTACTGCACACACCCACACACGCGCACAACACACAGCAAACATAGCATAACATACTCACTGCCTTTGAGCCAACCGAACCGTCCATCACTCAAACACAGACTCTTTGTTACCAGAGAGAGACAGTCAGGTAAGTAGGCTAAAGCCTGGGGTGATTACGGGTTTAACAACAGTGTTAACCTATGAACCATGAAGGCTTTATCCATCCTAAAACAGACTCGGAGGAGTCAGAGCATTAATATAAAAGTAATAAAGTATAGTCCAGCTTACAACTTATCATTCACGGGCCAGAGAAAAGGATTCTCACCTGCTTTAGAAGTCGTCAGTCGGTCCCCGCGGAGCCCCTGAGCCGTGAAGTGAATCTGTCGATATCCCAAATCCCAGGGATTCTGAAAAGCCGAGTCAAAAATCCACTCCGATAGTAATAAATAGGCAGAACGCGTCTTTCTTTCTTCCCCTAAATAAAGTGCGACTGTCTCGTCAGGTGCCGAAGCTCCAAGGAAGTGGAACGACTCACTATACACACCTCCTCCTGTGTTGTAACAGGCTGCAAAACTATGTCATGTTCACAAAAAGGTTATTTTGCACACGTTCATAAAGAAAAGACCCACCACTTGCGCATGATAAAAGGTAAAACAAACAACTATCCAGACATAAAAGTGGGAGACATTAATAAGCACGGCGATAAGATAGCTCCAGGGGGAAAGGGGGGGGGGACGGATTCAATCGCTGCCCGAGATCAAGTCCCTTGAACGGGCTGGAAAGAGTCCCAGGCAGGCCAGCCTTCCTTCCTTTCCTGCGTGTCCACTGAAAGTAGGAGGAGAAAGAAAGTCCGTTTCAACCAACTTGTGTTGTCCTCCCCTCTCCGTGGGTCTCTTATGCGTTTCGCTCTATGTTTTAATGTTTAAACATATGACTGAAGTGACCACCAGTGAGTAGTGACCACCCTCTTCATGCATGGTAGGTACCGGTAGATTATGATAGGTAGCGGTGGCTGCGTGCATGTTCCCAGCCGCTATCCTGCAGGGAAATGATTATCAGACCAGCTACACCCCTCCCCCACAGATACAAGCCCAACCCCTCCCTCCCTCCACACACGCTCCTCTCAGCCAATAGCAGAGCCTTCTCGTTCTCCGCTGTGGCCTCCCCCCACCTAAGCCCCCCACCCACTACACACGTACAACACACGCAAACGTTACTTTATTTGTTTATTTAGACGGGAGGGAGTCAATTCAATTTTCAATTCAAAGGAGGAGCTTTATTGGCATGAGAAACGTTAGGTGAATCTCAAACCGGAGCGTGGACACTGGACAGGGTGTATTTTGGCGTGTGTGACGTCACAACGGTGCGCGACAGTACTTCCCAATCCACAGACCACAAAAAGACAGGCGCTGACACTACACAGGGCACCGCACTATTCTCCCCCGTGCGAGCCTGCTTTCAAAGTCCAGCTCGGATGTACCCTGAGCCATGCAGGGTATATCGCCACGGCGCAGCCGTACTGCGCAACCCCATGGATCTTTCCCTTTTCTTCCAGCAGCCAGCAGACAGCCCTCGCAGGGAAAAAAATGTCCGAAACTAGTAAGTTTTATACTCTTTTAAAAGTGTTGTTGTGTCACGGAAGGTAATTGTAATATGTTTTGGGATAGTATTTAGTTGTTTAAGCTATAAAATGTATCATGACAGAGCCAAATAAAGAAAATAAGAAATGTTGTCGTCGGAGATTTTGAAGTAATGCTATCGCGTTAGTCCCTCGGTGCATTTCCCCAACAGGCAGCAAAACTAAACATGCGTTGTTGTCACGACGAATTTTAATATTTTAATATCTTTGGGATAGTATTTAGTTAGTTGTTTATGCTATCAAATGTATTCATGACAGACTGAGCCAAATAAAAAAGATCCACTGGCAGCCATTACTGTTGTGGTTTTTAAGCCCTCTTAAAACTTGTCACACACAGGCCACGGAATTTACTTTCAAGTTATTTTCGCGGAGTATTTAGTTGTTTAAACTTCATATATGTGGTCAATTAATCATTATATTAGATTATAATCAATCATGTCGGAGAATTCGAGGACCGTGTCGTGACTGTCGTCTCGCATTGGGGCGGCCACAGACGAGATGTACCCGTGTGAGAACTACCCTTTTTCGGCGTAGCCCGAAGCAATTCACCGCTGTATGATATGAATGATCCGTTGTAGATATGTACAGCCTACTAGCCTAGGCTACATGCAATTCGTTTCTAATTGTTTTATTTCCCCAAATGTCAAGTGCATTATAAATAACCGCTATTATATTGTTATTATTACTCAGAGATAGATTGTATAAATGGTACAATCTCTTAGTTGAACCCCGTTCCATTTGTACACTCTGATTTTACAATATACATTGGGGTCCCAGAGATAGAAATGCCATTATGGGGGTTCATAGCCTAATTCAGGTCAAACTGGGGGTCCCTTGAAATGAAACTGTTTGAAAATCACTGCTAGATCTGTAAAAACATTTTTATGGGGGGGTCTGTCCCTGGCATATCTTTTCTAATGGGGGTACGCAGGATAATTAGTATCATTTTGGGGGTCCTTGACATGAAAAAGTTTGGGAAGCACTGCTATAGAGGACTAGAAAAGTCCACACCAAAAATAGAAGATATACAAGCTCCCAACACGTTGCAGTGCGACATGTTGTGACTTCTGAGCTTGTAGATTGGCTATTTTCAGTCATTTATTAATTCATGTTATTTTAAGGTGAAAGTGATCAAACTAGCAATAGAATACAACCTGGCAACCTGTTGTAAAGTCATCATTGGACCACAACAGAACATATTACCCAAGCACAAAAGCCTTTTTTTTAACAATAAGGGAATTCTGAGTTGTAGCACTACTGCCATACAAATAACCTGTTAAGCCAGTGGTTCTGAAACCTTCATTTTCCACTGCCTTAGGATCCAAAGACGGGTGAGGAGGTGGCCTGCAGCGGCGGGCCTACAGCAGCACCACCACGTGAGACTGCCATGTCTGGAAGTCTCTGGAGCGGAGCCGGACTGCTGGCCTACAGCACCACCAGGCCTAGCCGAGGCCATACCAGACCATAGTGGTACAGCTGCACTGGGGTCTGGAGCAGGGTCAGGAACACCAGGGCCCAATGTGCAGGCTGGCCCGAAGAAGAGGGGGAGAGTAGTAGTAGTAGTAGTAGTAGTAGTAGTAGTAGTTACATTTAAATGTAGTAGAGACTCTAGAGAACAGCCAGTTCATCCTCTCTCTGCAATGTGTAATGTTCATGTTCAGTGCAATCTATTTTCAGTTCAGTGCAATCTATTTGTTTGTGTTTAATGTTCAATGAATGTACTTTTTATTTATGTATTTGTGTTAATTTTCTACTGGAATGACTTGATTTTGACGTTATTTTTTACATGATTGAGTCTGAGATACGGTATCCTTGTTCAATGTTCATTCATTTTTATACTGAAGACAAAATAACAATAAATACATTTTGTATTTACAAAGTTGAATTGAACTATTTACATACCGGTACTCATACAATATGCACCGAAAGGGAAATTCTTGGCCGAAACTGCAGTGAATACCGAATATAGGAAACAGTTGGCCCCCCGAAAACCGAATATCCGAATATGATTAATATTATATATATTTTTTCCTACCATTGCTGTCATGGCCGTACCTTAAAGCTATCTGATTTATGGCAAAATAAATGGGTATGGCGAAACAACTTAAACACACAAACACATTAATCATGTTACCCAGATTGCCTTTTTTCACCTTAGAAATATTGCACGAATCAGAGCCTATTTGTCTTTGGACGATGCGAAAACGCTAATCCACGCCTTTGTTTTTTCTCTGCTTGATTTATACTGCAATGCACTTCTTTCAGGACTGCCTAAGAAAACAACTGACAGATTACAACTTGTCCAAAATGCAGCAGCCAGAGTTTTAACTAGAACTAAGATGAGAGAACATTTTACTCCAGTTTTGGCTTCACATGCACTGGCTTCCACTGGTTGTTTTTAGGATTGATTTTAAAATTATTTTACTTGTGTATAAAGCTCTCAATGGTCTCGCACCTTCCTACCTACATGACTGCCTTCCTAAATATGTCCCAAACCGCCCCCCTAAGGTCTTCCACTGCTGGCCTGCTCGCTTTGCCTAAAAAAAATGGCAACTAAAAAATACGGGGAAGCAGCTTTTTGCTTCTACGGGCCGTCGGCATGGAACTGTACTGTACCTTCGACAGGCAGCCTCTGTAGACATTTTTAAAGCACAGCTCAAGACCCACTTCTACAACATTGCTTTTAATTGATCTTTTATTTTTTGTTATTCATGTCCTCACTGTATTGCATTGCATTACTACTTGTTTTTTAATGTCGTTGCCTTGCTTTTCTTCTTTTTTTCTCCATTGCTCTGTAAAGCACTTTGAGCTGCATTTCATGTCATGAAAGGTGCTATACAAATACAGTTTTATTATTATTAAATAATCACTAGGGTCCATAAAACATTTCAGCTCTTTTGAATGCATTAATTGCATACACTATTCAGTGATATATTTTCTGCCTAAATTAAATAACTGAGTGACAGCATTTGTAAGATTTGTGTTAGATTACACAGTAAAATAATATTGTGATAAATGTAGCCTATCCATTTGGAGCTGAGAGTTGGCCTGGTTTAACCTTTTCATTCATGTAAATGCAAATGTGATTAACTGATTAAGAGTAGCATTCTGATTAATGAATTTCTCTCAGTTGAATTAACAGTTTATACTCACTTTACAGTAGGCTATATAGGCCTATATGTGGTTGTTTTAAATGTAAAAGTAGACCTATATTGTCAAAGTTAAATGTCATTATAGCAATAAACTTAGCCTATATGAAAACGCACTAGCTGTTAGCTGGCTGTAAAGGTATAGGCATACACAAATTAACCATGAACTTACTTAGAAGATCTACAAGCTCATAGCGTAGATCAGTGATTGATCGGTGCCTGCTAATACAAATCAAACAGCAGATGCGACAATAGTCTGTATTCTATCCAAATGTAAAAACATTTATCATTAAGTGAATAGGCTATATATATATATATATATATATATATATGCAGGTTACAGGTAGCCTATATCCTTCCTTTCAGCAACTCTTTGCACGGAATCAGGACTCAGGTTAAATCAGATTCGACCATAGACTAGACGTAATAATAATAACAATAATATAATAGCTGTTATTTATAATGCACTTGACATTTGGGGAAATAAAACAATTGGAAACGAATTGCATGTAGGCTGTAAATATCCACAATAGACGGGCATGGGTCATAATTTCGTTCCGTAGGAGAAACAGGGGAAATTGCTTCGGCCTATGCCGACAAAGGAGAGGTAAACACGGGTACATCTCTCTGCTGGCAGCCCCCAAGGCGAGACAACACGGTTCTCGGATTCTCCGACATCGTTGTTTGATATTTTTAAATAGGATCTTTTATGATTAATTGACCACACATATGAAGTTTAAACAACTAAATACTACCCAAAAATAACTTGAAAGTAAATTCCGTGGGCTAAAAAAGTAGTTTCTAGACCTTTTAAAAACATTGCAGTCAGTGCGGACAAAACAGTAATGGCTGCCAGTCGAGAAATCTGAGCTCCGCTTGGCTCCGCCCAGCTCCACTCGGCTCCGCCCAGCTCAGTGTCCCAAACGACAGTGTACACTATAACGTGTACCAGTGTGCCACCTACGCAGTGTAGAACCCCGTTAGTGCCAGTGCAGTCACCACCCTATTCTACCTAGTATCTACCTAGTAAGTGTGTGCACCGGCAATTGAGATCCACCTACAGTCTACGTTTACATTGCCAAAGCAAGTGTCAAAATGTAAAAAGAAATGTTGAAAATGGTAATACGTGGAGGGGCTAGAGCATTTTGTAAACAGAGCTATGTCACATTGCATCATTATATACATGTTATAGCCTACAGGGTAGCCTATAGATTTTTTTGAAACAAGTAGCTGCATTTTTTTCCAGTCACTTTGGGGCAAAGTATTTCTCAAGACTATTTAGTACCCTCAGATTTAATGTGTTTAAAGGAGCATTCAGTGATTTGGGTGATTTGGAAAACCCCCCCGGTCTGCCCCGTAACAAGGTGTACATACACGCACTACAGTGGGGGGACACGCAACAGGCCAACAGCACACAAAAACCTGCCCCCGCTCGATCATGATTGGCGGAAGGCCCCTCTCTATCCTGATTGAATGAAGGCTGGGCCACCTAGCCAAAAACCAAACCTTTTTTTGACCCTACCAGGGAGGAACTCCTTATATGGTCAGCACACTCTATACTATAGTAAGGAGGATTAACACAACAAAACAAAAAAAGTGATATTTGAATTAAGTGAAATCACTGAATATACCTTTAATAAGGTAGCACTCTGTTTACATGTGCAGAGCCAGTAGGTCTAGCGACTAGTGCATGTTCTATACAGATAGTTGTCACGGGACACTGCATATTAATGGACATTTGCATACATTGCATATATGCAACGTAAATATACCAGCTAGATTGAGCAAATGTGCTAATTTACATCTGCTGTCCCGACACAAAACATAAAAACAAAACAGACAGACAGTGAAAGATGCACGCACGCACGCACGCACACACACACACACACACACTCTCTCTCTCTCTCTCTCTCTCTCTCTCTCTCTCTCTCTCTCTCTCTCTCTCTCTCTCTCTCTGTCCTCTGACCCTATCCCTCTACCAGAGACAGTTTGGCGACAGGGACAAAGCACAGGTTCATACGAGGGGTAATGACCACACACACTCGCACTAATGCAAACAGACAGATAAAGTCATACGTTCTGGAAAAGCTGACTAAAGCCAGTGGAACACTTTCTTCTCTATAGCCCTGCATGGACACGACAAATCTGCCACAGAAAAGAAAAACAAATCCCTGGAGGAGATTAATATGGTCTTCTGGCACTCCTCCTCAGCTTGAATTACATTTCGCTCACCCAAGAGTTGTGGCTGACCAATCAGAGAGCTCTATACTAAAGTGAGACTGATATTAGTCTGGCCACGCCAGGCTACACTTTCTCATTGCCCTTGGCTTTGACCTGAGGCAGCGGTGGCCGAACGGTTTGCGGAGCGGTCTTGATATCGGAAGGTCGCTAGTTCGTATCCCCAGACAGGCACGTTAAAATTACCACCGCTGAAGTGCCCTTGGACAAGGCATTGAACATCTACCATGAAATGTTCTATGAGCAGGGCTGGCTGTAAACAAGTTATTGAGCTTAGTCCAGTTACCCTGGGTAAACATAGTACCTTTCCTTTCCTTACCAAACCCCATACATCACTATGTAGGCCAGGGGTTCCCCACATCTTTTGGCCCGCAGGTACCCCTTGGGGGGAAGAATTATTTCCAGGTGCCCCCTCATCCTCGCATGCGCCGATAACTGATAAGCATATTTGCAAACTTACATAGATGCCATTGGAACTATTTGTATTCAAACTTTTCAATCAAAGTCACAACAGATTTTCACAACATTTAGCTATCTTAGAATAGATGTAGGCCTAGCTAGACCTATTTGACAGTGCAGAAACATAATTGCCTTCCTTGATGCATCAATTACGCGTCAACGTCGACCATCAGCTGGTCACAGTCACAGACACTCTACAGCACTCTACCTGAAAGTGACTGCATGTAGTCTGTTTCATTTCTATCCAAAGGCCCTTGAATGATGATTACTGTGATTATGGTAAGCTCACATATCAGTATCACACATACCATAATTCACTGGCAAAAAAAAACAACATTTTTGAAAAGAAAAAACATCTGACACCTGGATATCCGCGGACCCCACTTTGGGAACCACTGATGTATAGGCCTATATGCCACTTGGAAACCTTGCATTTGTAAGACAATTTGGCGACCATGCTAAGTGGGTAGAGAGGCCGCCTGGTAATCATAAATTCATATCCGGGCGTGCCCATCATGCAACCGTGTCTGCCTCATGCAACCGTGTCTGCCTCTGAGTGTCCCTGCGCATGAGACATCCATGGGCTTCAAAAACAAGCAATACCATCTTTAAAATCAATTCTAAAACAGACAGGAAGCCAGGAGTGAGGCAAGGAGCGGGTGATGCCCTTATTTTGCACAAGCTGCGTAGGTGCAGTAGAGAAAGAGAGAGAGATTCCCCCTCAGCCAGCTGGTTCTGAGACTGCTCATGAAACTGAGAATACACAGTGGCAGAATACATTGATTGATTGATTGAAATGTCTCTATTAACAGTTTGCAGAATTACAGTACATTTCAAGCACAAACTCAATACAAAGACTGTTAACTGTGAGTGGACGACCCAATACATCTTACTCTAAATGTGCAAAATCTGTCCTTCACGTCACGTATCTCGAGAACAGCCAGACCTATCAACTTCAAACGGCACATGTATCGCTGTGGACCCGAGGGAGCGCGGTGCCTAGTTGGTTGGATGAGCAGTTGGTTCAACTTGGTTCGATGGGGGGGGGGGGGGGGGGGCTGTGGAAGTTGTTTAATTTGAGTTATGTTTCAGTCTCCATACTAGATTCACTGAGGAAAAGAGAGGTAAGATGTCTCGGAAAGCGCAAGCAGGATCATAAATAATTCACACATAAGTTGTTCTTATAAGAGCAGAGAGGAGAAACACGCGCGCACGCACACACACACACACACACACACACACACACACACACACACACACACACACACACACGCACACACACACACACACACACACACACACACACACACACACACACACACACACACACACACACACACACACACACACACACACACACACACACACACACACACTGCTGTTCCTCCAGCATCAACTTGGGAGAAAAATAAGTACCCTCCACCTTACACATGCATTCACATTCAAGGTGACGTTTCAGTGAAGAGGCAGCATTATGTAAATAGCCCATATGGACCTCTAACCTACAGTCTCACTGGCAGCCTGGACAGAGACAGGTGCAGGGGCGGACTGTGTGTGTGTGTGTGTGTGTGTGTGTGTGTGTGTGTGTGTGTGTGTGTGTGTGTGTGTGTGTGTGTGTGTGTGTGTGTGTGTGTGCGTGCGTGCGTGAGTGCGTGCTTGTGTGTGTGCTGTGTAACTGTGCACAATTTAACCAGCTGTAGTACAGTCAATCTGCAATTCAATAGTTCCCAGTCACGTCAAAACTGGATAAACTTGAGCAGTGTTGGTGACAGGTTTAAATTGAATGCTCAATAAGCTGTAAAAAATTGTTCTAAAACAACTCATGCATAATTTTGCAATTTGCATTCTTCTATAGCTATAGTAAAACGAGGTAAATGCATTAACAAGCCTCCTACCTCTGTTCCAAAGACTTATTTTAATGAATAAAACATTATCTTAAGCCATCTGTATTGTGCTGGGTATGCTAATAAGTAGCTGTTGAGTAGAGGTGGTCTCCCTACTCTTCTATTGAGAAACACTGGCCCTTATTAGGACACCCTGTGGTTGATCGGCTGCCATCTGTATTGTAGACAGTTCAGAGATCGTAGGCAATTACTGTACTTCCATCGTTGGGAAAGGAACACAATGGACATGAAACCTACGGTCCCGGAATGTATCTTCAACAAACTAGCTCTTGTGGAACATAATCCTGTGTTTATTTGTCTTGTCGTTGTTCACTTTGTATTTCGACTGCTGCCATTCAAAACAATAAAGTTAGCTTTCAAACAGCTTCTTGCCACAACTCAGAGAAAGGCCATTTCACGAGCATCCAGCCAAGTTCAGTGCATGGTCCCGTGTCACACTAATCTGTGTAAAGACGATATACTCTGATTTCATAAGGCTCAAGGTTCCTCAGGCCCAGACAGAGTTGGGCAAGACAGCTTGTTCTGTCAATGGCCCATGGAATTAACTCCAAAACTCCTTAAAACTGAGCTCCCTGCCAGCCATGCTCCAGAATATGTTTCACCATGATTGCTCCTGCTCCAATTGATTTATTTTACTGATGGTTGTTCTGTATAAAGTTCCTTTGTAATTTACCCTGATTTATAATGTTGTTTGATGTATTGTCTTGTGACTGTATTTTATGTGTTGTAACCTCGGCTACGTTGAAAATGAGGGCTTGCCCTCAACTGTATTCCGAGTATAAATAATGGTGAGAAAAAAAGAAATATATATATATATATATATATATATATATATATAATTCATCCAC
>NC_137862.1:49878181-49918181 GCF_963924005.1 Protomyctophum bolini | reverse complement strand
GGCAGAAAGAAAACAAACTTTGATGTTTACTCCCAGTGGAGTGGAGGAGACCAGAGTGGTTTTGGCAGGTCTGTGGGCTGCAGTGTTGTTTTTGGCAGCACATTTCGATGTTTGTTTGAGTCATTATAGTCTCTTTAAAATAGACGATCTACAAGCCCACAACGCGTCGCACTGCGACGCGTTGTGGGCTTGTAGATCGTCTATTTTCAGCATGCAACTAATTGTAAAATGACTTATAGTAGATCTCTTGTCCACTATAAGTCCCTTCCTAACATTTTAGTCTAGTTTTTATTTGTTGACGAAATCGGCAGTATAGGCTATATTTAGTCTTAGTCTCAGTCATCATAGCTTAGTTTTCATTTAGTTTTCGTCAGTGGAAAAAGGTAGTCGACCGACATTTTTCGTCTTAGTTTTAGTCGACGAAATCAAAGCAGAGCAGCTAATTGAAACTTTATTGCCCGGTATTAACATCTCCAAAACCTCTCTAGCCTCGACCATCAGAACCATGCCGGCTTGTGGAACACAACCACCCAAAGACATTCGAGGTACTTTTTGCTGGAGCGCGTTTGTCTGTATAGTTATGCCATCAAAGTATAATTACTGTACATTATTTCTGTTTTTGTTCCACCAGTTATTTTTTAGCTTTGGTAAGTGGGATCAGTTAGATCATTGTTATTTTCATTCTGCCCTGCAGGATATAGGAGACTGACTGTCTATCAGCATACAGTAGTTTGCATCTGCAACATCCATGCTGAGCCCTTAATTGTTTCTATTCTGTCTGCTCACTGGGCTGGTGCACTTTACACTGCAGGCTCTTTGCCAATGTAAAATGCATTGTTGCTTTTAGAGGATTTTAAAGGTTTCGTGACATTAATTTTCATTTATTTTTTTTATTTTTCGTTTGTCTTTTAGGTTTTATGACCTCAATTACACCCACACAACTTGAACTTTGAACATTCAGTGGATTTTCTGTGGTCCGACAGCCAATAGTCTGACAGCCAATAGCCTGACAGCCAATAGTCTCACAGCCAATAGTCCGACAGCCAATAGTCCGACAGCCAATAGTCCGACAGCCAATAGTATTCATAAGATTCACACACTCACAGTAAATGTGTTGCCTGGAGGTCAATAATTAACAGTAACTACTAGTTATTTGTTATTATTATTAGTAACAGATCCTGAGTTTAACATGGTTTCCTATAGAATTCACTTTTGATCAACAAAGTCAACACTGCATTAATATGGGGAAGTATATGGATATATGGATTGACCTTTTGTAGCAATATTGACCGTGATATTATTAATGCTCGTGTGTTTGTTGTTCTGGATTTTGAACTTAACTTGAAATTACATTTTTACTTGAATATAGACATTGATGTGCGATGCACACATGCAAATGGGATGGCTTTGGTGTGTTTTTATTTTAGTCTACTAGTCTTCAAATGTTGATATTAAAGAAATTAACATAAAAGAAAAAAGAAATCTATATACACGACCAAAATGAAAAACAAAAACAAAAAACACATTGACTATACTGCCACTGTACCGCAACCGATTCTTGAGTCTTTGACTGGAAAATGCTACTTTCATTGATCGTTTACTCTCAACAATCCACAAAAGAACACTCTACAGGTTCTTCAAATATTTAAAATATCGAACAAGCTTCTGCATGCACCAGGCGTTTCTACAGATCCACTGACAAAAAAAATGACAAAATAATTGAAAATTGATTACCACAATAACGTTCTTGTTAAATTAACTTGCAAGTAGAGCAATCAATCAACTTTGACACATATTCCTGTATGTGTTCGTGGGGAGAACTGATTTTCACCATTACTGATTAGAAACTATAGTCTCAACTGAATGATCGATTAGATTATGATGATGACGGAGGGAGTAATTTCACACCATGGTGCCTGTTTACGTTCATGTGAGGAAGAGGTGTGGAACTCTCTACAGACAATGTGAACGCTTGAACTCAGCAACATTTGTGTGTGTGTGTGTGTGTGTGTGTGTGTGTGTGTGTGTGTGTGTGTGTGTGTGTGTGTGTGTGTGTGTGTGTGTGTGTCCATCCAGCCAGCCTCTCTAGCAGAACGCTTTGTTTCACCTCTACAGTCCCCCAATTACAGTAATCTCTGCAGTCCACTAATCCTGCCAGGACAGAACTTTGAAGTGGAACGCTTCATTGAACATCAAAGTTTCTTCTCACTGCTCTGTTCATGACGCACACACGTGTACACAGCTGCAGGGTTTAAAAAGATAGGATGTGGATGGCCTGATGAATCTACACAACACAAACATGAACAATTGTACAGTACTTGAAAGATATAATTATAACAGTGTGTGTGTGTGTGTGTGTGTGTGTGTGTGTGTGTGTGTGTGTGTGTGTGTGTGTGTGTGTGTGTGTGTGTGTGTGTGTGTGTGTGTGTGTGCGCGCGCGCGTGCGTGCGTGTGCGTAACAACATATAATCTGAAACCATGTGAGAGACACAGCGTTGACCCCCAATTCAGATTGTAAAATCAGTGTTGTTTTTACTCTGAGAGTGTACAAACTATCATTTAGCTGGGGACCCCCTGGAACTCCCTCAGGTACCCCTGGGGGTCCCCGGACCCCACTTTGGGAACCACTGGAGTATTGTGAGTATTTTCACAAGCTAGAGGCTAAGGAATGAAGGCAGAAAATAATTAAGCATGATTTGTACTTCATTTTTCCACAAGCTCACATGTTGAGAAGTTCTATGTTCGGCGCACGACACCAGCGCGCAATTAACAGGTAAATTATGCATTATATGAATGTATGATGTAATGTCTGGTGGGTCCAAAGTTGTCTTTTTTTTCCTTAACTGCACCAGGCTGTAACAACTAGGCGTGGGGGATGATGTTTTCCCCCTGGCTGTGTGTGTGTGTGTGTGTGTGTGTGTGTGTGTGTGTGTGTGTGTGTGTGTATCTTCAAACAGCTAATTTTGGATGAAAGGATGAAACTTTGTATGCACATACTCCTTATTCCGGGAGCATTAAGATGGTACGCGGACCTTCTTTTTCTTTACAGGTTGGGTTCACCCTGCATCAAATTAGGAAAAATGATCTCTTAACTCATTCCGTGCGTTAATAGTCTATAATATAACAAGATACGGTCACTGCCGGTGTTTTTTAATTACCTTTGGAGCATAGCATATACGCCGAAGTATTTGCACCTTTGATCCATGAAAATCCCCGTGAAAATACAGTAGTCCCATCATGACTTGTTGCCTATAGCCGAAATATAATCCATATCCAAAATAGTCCACCATTGCGATGCGGAAGAACAACAAACTGTAATAGCGGAGGGATCTCATCATGGTGAAACTTGCAATTGAACTCATTTTCCCAGAAGCCCTTGCAAGCCAGTGGATAGGCTGATGTCATCATAACGCGTCACCCACGTCACGATGTCCATGACAAATCCGCCAGATGTTCACTAAAGTAATTAAACAATGGCGGATAAAACGTATAAAACAAATGGCGCATTACGCAGGGAATGGAATAAAACGCAGGTTTAACGGGTTACGTAATGTAGTCAAGGCGTTAAGACAAGTCATGATAAGTCATGTTATGTGAAACGACGAATTGGACCTTATAAGAAGTGGCAGATAGAGGATGCAACTGATACACAGCTGCTATCAGCGGGCACAATCTATTCTTTGCTAATTTGCTCCTCACAGTTAAATGGATATTTCACTTTCAAACATCTGTGGGATCATTTTAACGATTACTCTGCAGGCTTTTATATAGTGAGCACTCCATTTTAACCATGACAGATTCCTCGAAAACATCCGTCCTTGGTTCTGGTGACTCTCTGCCCTCCTAATAGATGAGGGAGCCGTGGTTTTTTTCCCCCAATTAATTTGTGGTTTTGGCAAGGGACAAGGTCTAACGCAGTGTAACCAGCAATATTTCATCAAAAATGGCCCTGAGTGGCACATCTGCAGCTCTGTAGAATGGGGATGATCCAACACCCAAAGAGAAAACCACAATTCCACAGTTTCCTTCAATATCACACCATTTGTTTTTACACTTCTCTTCTTCCCAGCTAAGTCCTGCCCTATGCGGGAACTAACTATTTCCGTAGACAACGCCCTGGTAACGTCTGTCCCAACAGCCAGGAATCTTGGTGTTGTCCTGGACAGTCAGCTCTCGTTCAAAACTCACATCACAGCTGTCACTCGATCCTGTAGGTTCACACTCTATATAACATACGACGAATTAGACCGTTCCTCACCCAGGAATCAGCCCAGCTCCTAATCCAGACAACAGTCTTGTCAAAACTCGACTATTGTAACTCCCTCCTTACTGGCCTACCAGCATGTGCACTTAAGCCTCTCCAGCTGATCCAAAATGCCGCAGCTCGCTTGGTCTTCAACCAGCCAAAATTCTCACATGTCTCCCCCCTGCTCCGCTCCCTCCACTGGCTCCCGGTCGCTGCCCGCACAGAATACAAAACTCTGATGCTGGCATTCAAAGCAACCAAAGGTATGGCTCCCCCATATCTTGCAAGTATGATCGAACCCTACAAACCCTCCCGCTCACTCAGATCAGCCAACGCAGGGAAGCTGGAAGTACCCTCACTAAAAACGCCGGGACAACGCTCCACACGTCCCAAACTCTTCTCCCTTCTGGCTCCAAAACTGTGGAATGCACTTCCCATTGCAGTCAGAACTGCAGCATCACTCCCAATCTTCCGCCGTAGTCTGAAAACCCACCTTTTCAGACTCCATCATGGCCCATAGCACTTACCCCACCCCCTTAGATAGCAATTCTGTAGACTTAGATAGCATTTGATACAGACTTATAGCATGTTATGTAAACAGCATAAGTGCATTGTATGTAGTCATAGCACGTCATAGTACATAATGTATATCATAGTAGTATAGATGTATAGCTTATATGTATAGTTTCATTATAGATATTCCACTGTTACTTTCTTAGTTTACGCATGTTTCATGATAAATGTTTTTATGTGATGTATTCCCCATGCTTTTTGTTCTTGCTTAATGTAAGTCGCTCTGGATTAAGAGCATCTGCTAAATGCCTAAATTGTAAATTGTAAATTGTACACCCCTGTGTCAATTATCTAATGTGACCCTGGGCTCTACACACCCTCCACCAACCTGGGGGGGGCAGCGGACTGACCTCATGCTTCCTTCTATGCATGAGGAGTCCAAGCTGCTTCTTTTCACTTGACAGGGGGGAGTTTCCCTGGTTGGACGTAGCACGTGGAAGGAACACGTTATTCCAACCAGTTCCTTTCCCCTCCATCAGGCGCCCCGGCTGGCCAGGGGGAGGCAGTTGAGAGACCATGATTACTGCATTGTGAGGGTACCTATACCCTAGGGGACACGGGGAGAACATGCAAACTCCACACAGAAAGGCCCTTTCCCTTTCCCACAGCGTCCCCAGCGGGAATCGAACCCAGGACCTTCTAGCTGTCAGGCGACAGCACTACCGACTGTGCCACCGTGCCCCAGCACCATAATTTCACCTCTGAATCAGTTTGCTTTTCTCAAATGAACAGGGCCCCCAATGGAACGTTCACTCAAATACGTACAGACCAAAATACAGTACAGTCTACTCTATTCTACACAGTGTTGTTTTTGGCAGCAAATTACAATTTTAGTTTAAGTCATATAGTCTTCTGAATGGTTTTCATTTAGTTTTAGTCACATTTTAGTCACCTGGAATGTTTTTGCGTTAGTCTAGTTTTAGTCGACTAAATATCATACGATTTTAGTCGACTGAATCTACAGGTGATTTAGTCGACTAAAATGTATTTTGGCGGGCCTTGATGCCGTCGTAATGACTGATTTAACACTTTCTGAAAAGCTCACAACGCGTTCATTATATAGATATATTCCACTGTTACGTTCTTAGCTTACGCATGTTTCATGATAACTACTTTTTATGTATATGATGTATTGCCATGCTTTTTGTTCTTGCTTAATGTAAATCGCTCTGGATTAAGAGCGTCTGATAAATGCCTAAATTGTAAATTGTAAATTGATGTTATGTTCCATAGTATTTGTCACTTGCTCCAGTCATTGGTCATGGGAATAATGTTCTTTGTACACTGACATTTCAAAAATATGTGCTTTCATGTGCAAAAGTAATCTGAGCATAAGAAAATCAGTGATGTTGTCATAATTGTAAAGATTATTTAGTTCAGTGGCTCATAAAATACAATTTACATTTAAATTTCCATTATGCTAGTGGCCAACCAACCAACCAAAGCACTAAAAGATAAGTTACAGGTTCAGCAAAATAGGCATGGTCAGGCTTGTCTTGGGGTCTTGTCTGCGAGGGACCATGTTGGAAAACAGCATTTCCAATCTCCAACACTGGCGTGCGTATATACCTTCCCCATCCTGTTATGTATGCACTTCCTGTCATTATAATCCTAATGGCGGTTGGAGAAGGGTAGGATTTCAAACGGTTGTCCATCAGTTGAAAAGCACAACCTGATTAACCCATTCTGACCTGAGATCAGATTCATACGAGGTTTCCACTGGACACACACTGGTCTGATGAACCCATTCTGACCTGAGATCAGATTCTAAAAATGTCAGTCGTTCTTCGAATTTTTCAAAAATAGCAGACCTACAAGCTCGTATCGCGCCACTCGGTGGCGCGATACGAGCTTGTAGATCTGCTATTTTTCAATAGCTAAAGCATAACATGATGCATAACACCAAAATGGGTGCCCGGTCAGAATGGGTTAAGAGCCAGTCTCCAATGGGAACAGCATCATCGGCCTCCATTAGAGTCACAGAAACACTCAAACAGAAAACTCCAGCAACATTTGCCTCACGACCCTTAAAAACATGGCCGCCTGCCAATGGCTTCCACTTCACTGGCTTTAGAAGTGAACTGATGTAAGCCTTTTGCCACAAGCAGCCACTGATCTAAGTATACTGTGGCACGACATTGGCCTCTGCAAATTGTTCACGTTCAGTGTTCTTTTTAATCATCCCTCATGCACATGTGATGTGAGTGTGTGGGGGTGCAGCCATGCATGCATGCTGCACGTGTGTGTGTGTGTGTGTGTGTGTGTGTGTGTGTGTGTGTGTGTGTGTGTGTGTGTGTGTGTGTGTGTGTGAAATGTCAAATCACAGGTGAGGTGAAATACCTAAAAAATGTCCCCCCCAAAAAAACAATGTCTCACAGCACACTTCCAAAGAACAGATTAAATCATTAAATATATACCCAGTGTCACGGGGCAACCCGTGCCCTATATACAAAGACACTTGAAACTGCTTCCTATAACATGCAAGGACTAATGTTTTAAACTTGTGTATGGAAAACTGTGTGTTCACTGATTGTTTGCTAATTGTCTCTCCTGCACTGCTGGTGGCATTGCCCTTGATTTAGGAAGGGGCCAAGTGCTATGCAGGGGAGGGGGGGGGGGGTACTTCTTATGCTTTGAGTATTTGTCATTGAGTGTTCATGCTTATTTATATTTGTTTAATGGTAACGCATCTTTAGTATGTTTAGGTTACTTTTATACAAGGGATTATTTATGGCAGTATTTATTTATAAGTATTTATTGAGAAGAAAGGTTGCTAATTGCTCTGTGTCCTGTGGTATGATCCACCCCTATTTAAGGGAGGCTGCAGGGACAAGTGGGTGAGTTGGTTGTGGGCTTTAACACGGGTAACAGTCCTGAGGGAGAGCTACAGGGCCTTAAGGGATCAAGGTTTAACCTGAAGAGAGTTCTCATCCTATTTGGTCTTGTTCAATTGTGTTTGCCTAAGTATTTGTTTTGTTGGTCTATTGTTGGCCAGTATTTAGTTTGTGTATGTGAATTGCACTGAAGAAAACTGTCTGGAGGTTGGTGGAGGAGTTTGGGGAAAATAAAAGCCCTTAACGAACATTTCTGACTGTTCTTGGAGCCTTGGCCGTTCGGGCAACTTCACATGTGGTGGCAGCGGAAAAGTGAACAGTCAGGATGCCTCCCAAGAACCACCATCAGCAGCAAGCCACAGCCTCAAAGGAAGAGGGTGCCACAGGGGGAGTCATCGAGGAAGACTTCCAGCCCAAGGTGGACACAACCACTTCCCAAGAGGCAGTGTTTGTTAACAGTGCCAGGCAGTTTAAGACCTTCAGATGGTTCAAGAGGAGTCCGGAGGAGAGGCACGAGCCCAGCTCAACATGGTCAACCCCCAGCTCAACATGGTCAACCCCCAGCTCAACATGGTCAACCCCCAGCTCAACAGAGTCAACCCTCAAATCACCCAGCTCCAGTGGACACTGAGGCAACCAGGGTTCAGCCGATGGCGCCTGCAGAGCAGCAGAACCGGCCGGTGGCAGCGACAGGGCGGCGGCAGCACTGGGGCCAGTGGTGAGGCATGGAGACGAATGGTGACTTTCATTTGTGTTTTCCAACTCTGGGTCGTCTACAGAACGGGCCAGAACTGTACAGCGGACCTTCTTTTGAGGACGCCACAGGGGGCGTCTTCTGAAGGGGGGGGAAATGTCACGGGGCAACCCGTGCCCTATATACAAAGACACTTGAAACTGCTTTCTATAACATGCAAGGACTAATGTTTTAAACTTGTGTATGGAAAACTGTGTGTTCACTGATTGTTTGCTAATTGTCTCTCCTGCACTGCTGGTGGCATTGCCCTTGATTTAGGAAGGGGCCAAGTGCTATGCAGGGGAGGGGGGGGGGGGTACTTATTATGCTTTGAGTATTTGTCATTGAGTGTTCATGCTTATTTATATTTGTTTAATGGTAACGCATCTTTAGTATGTTTAGGTTACTTTTATACAAGGGATTATTTATGGCAGTATTTATTTATAAGTATTTATTGAGAAGAAAGGTTGCTAATTGCTCTGTGTCCTGTGGTATGATCCACCCCTATTTAAGGGAGGCTGCAGGGACAAGTGGGTGAGTTGGTTGTGGGCTTTAACACGGGTAACAGTCCTGAGGGAGAGCTACAGGGCCTTAAGGGATCAAGGTTTAACCTGAAGAGAGTTCTCATCCTATTTGGTCTTGTTCAATTGTGTTTGCCTAAGTATTTGTTTTGTTGGTCTATTGTTGGCCAGTATTTAGTTTGTGTATGTGAATTGCACTGAAGAAAACTGTCTGGAGGTTGGTGGAGGAGTTTGGGGAAAATAAAAGCCCTTAACGAACATTTCTGACTGTTCTTGGAGCCTTGGCCGTTCGGGCAACTTCACATGTGGTGGCAGCGGAAAAGTGAACAGTCAGGATGCCTCCCAAGAACCACCATCAGCAGCAAGCCACAGCCTCAAAGGAAGAGGGTGCCACAGGGGGAGTCATCGAGGAAGACTTCCAGCCCAAGGTGGACACAACCACTTCCCAAGAGGCAGTGTTTGTTAACAGTGCCAGGCAGTTTAAGACCTTCAGATGGTTCAAGAGGAGTCCGGAGGAGAGGCACGAGCCCAGCTCAACATGGTCAACCCCCAGCTCAACATGGTCAACCCCCAGCTCAACATGGTCAACCCCCAGCTCAACAGAGTCAACCCTCAAATCACCCAGCTCCAGTGGACACTGAGGCAACCAGGGTTCAGCCGATGGCGCCTGCAGAGCAGCAGAACCGGCCGGTGGCAGCGACAGGGCGGCGGCAGCACTGGGGCCAGTGGTGAGGCATGGAGACGAATGGTGACTTTCATTTGTGTTTTCCAACTCTGGGTCGTCTACAGAACGGGCCAGAACTGTACAGCGGACCTTCTTTTGAGGACGCCACAGGGGGCGTCTTCTGAAGGGGGGGGAAATGTCACGGGGCAACCCGTGCCCTATATACAAAGACACTTGAAACTGCTTTCTATAACATGCAAGGACTAATGTTTTAAACTTGTGTATGGAAAACTGTGTGTTCACTGATTGTTTGCTAATTGTCTCTCCTGCACTGCTGGTGGCATTGCCCTTGATTTAGGAAGGGGCCAAGTGCTATGCAGGGGAGGGGGGGGGGTACTTCTTATGCTTTGAGTATTTGTCATTGAGTGTTCATGCTTATTTATATTTGTTTAATGGTAACGCATCTTTAGTATGTTTAGGTTACTTTTATACAAGGGATTATTTATGGCAGTATTTATTTATAAGTATTTATTGAGAAGAAAGGTTGCTAATTGCTCTGTGTCCTGTGGTATGATCCACCCCTATTTAAGGGAGGCTGCAGGGACAAGTGGGTGAGTTGGTTGTGGGCTTTAACACGGGTAACAGTCCTGAGGGAGAGCTACAGGGCCTTAAGGGATCAAGGTTTAACCTGAAGAGAGTTCTCATCCTATTTGGTCTTGTTCAATTGTGTTTGCCTAAGTATTTGTTTTGTTGGTCTATTGTTGGCCAGTATTTAGTTTGTGTATGTGAATTGCACTGAAGAAAACTGTCTGGAGGTTGGTGGAGGAGTTTGGGGAAAATAAAAGCCCTTAACGAACATTTCTGACTGTTCTTGGAGCCTTGGCCGTTCGGGCAACTTCACACCCAGGATCAGAAAAATCTGGTTTTCCTCAATACTCCACTTTAAGCCTAATTTATAATAGGTAGCCTGCTTTGTCACATGACTGTGTCACTCTATTAAAGTCATTATTATGATTATTATTCATTATTATTATTATTATTATTATAACAAATTGACATTTCGGCCCCCTCATATCCTCTTAATATCCTATATCCTATTTAAATATGACCTATTTCTAAAATATTAGTGCAACTTATTTAAATATGACCTATTAATAAATATATACTGTTTGTCGACAGCTATACGTTAGACAAAGTTGCTCCTCTTAAGAGGGAAAAAAACTTTGGTTAAGCCTTCCTGATCCATTGGGAGAGGCCACACTAAAGCATTGGGAGTTATTTCTGTCTCTTGGTGACCAGGAGACAGTTATTCATGAATTCTGTTGTAACCGTATTCTTACCTCAACCGCGAAGCAGAAGTTTCATTCAGAGTGCAGCAGCTATAGGCCTTTAACTAGAACAGGAAGAGATGGTATAACTTATAGTTTAGCTGACATTTCCATTTGTTACCTAGAAGTATCTCCAAACTATATACTTCATGACCTACTCCGTGTATAACTTTGTGAAGATATAGTCCTCCATACAAACATATTTTTTTGTCACATACTCGTTTATAGTCGTTTATTGTCACCCCCCTTTGCCTGCTTTCTAGTTTTAACCCATTCTGAACGGGAACCCGTTTTGGTGTTAGCATCATGTTATGCTTTAGCTATTGAAAAATAGCAGATCTACAAGCTCATAGCGCGGCACTCTTTATATTTACAATGTAAGGAACGACCACGGAACAAATACATCACTGCCACTGCACTGCCACTGGACATGCAAAGCAGCAACAGCTCATTATTTCATTTGGTTGACTTCTTTTCTGTATTGTGTGACACAGACAGACAGACAGACAGACAGACAGACAGACAGACAGACAGACAGACACAAAGGCGCGCGCGCGCACACACACACACACACACACACACACACACACACACACACACACACACACACACACACACACACACACACACACACACA
The DNA here is from genome assembly GCF_963924005.1 of Protomyctophum bolini. NCBI lineage: Eukaryota > Metazoa > Chordata > Actinopteri > Myctophiformes > Myctophidae > Protomyctophum > Protomyctophum bolini. Next base: position 49,906,645 of record NC_137862.1, on the reverse strand, counting down.
CACACAAAGATATGCAACACCGAAGTAATCAAATAAACAGCAGGTGTTTATTTTCACGATGAGTAAACCCAAACATAAGATGCATATCACGTCAGTGCACCTAGGCCGCCTACAGGGCAAAATGTGGGAGAAAATGGCAAACATGTATTGATTATTAGAAATGGTGAGGTAAAACAATAAATGGTTGTCATTCCAGAGCCATGAGCATTTCTTGTAGCAAGTTTGAAAATAATTGGAAAGCTGCTGTGCTATGAGTTTGTAGTCCGCATACATACAGGCAGGCTGCAGCTAGCCATGCTTCAATTATATATATATTATGCTGTTGACAATGTTAGTTTTCGTAAAAGCTATTTTGTACATATTTGTATTCACCCATATATTTCCCTCAGGAAACAAGACTGTGCATTGTTTATCTGGCAGATTGTCATACAACTTCTCTCTCGCTCACACACATACATCCCCCGACACACACAGACACACAAATATACAGATGCACACACACACACGCACACGCACACACACACACACACACACACACACACACACACACACACACACACACACACACACACACACACACACACACACACACACACACACACACAAGCGTCAAGAGGGAAGTTAGTTTGGATATACTACAAGACTATAAGGGTTCCATAAAGCACTAATGGCAGAGAAAACCGTTCATACACATTGCACAATATCTTCTATATTAATGAAGGTAAATGTCAGATTAATCTCCCTTTCATCTTTGAGATTATTACAGTCAGTTACTTTACTATTACTGTGTGTGTCCATGTGTCCGTGTCCGTGTGTGTCCGTGTGTGTGTGTGTGTGTGTGTGTGTGTGTGTGTGTGTGTGTGTGTGTGTGTGTGTGTGCGTGTGCGTGCGTGCGTGCGTGTGTCCACTCCACAGACTTCAGAGAACTGATGCAAGATAATTTTCCTTTTTTTCCCTCCGGGCGCCGCTGCTTGGTTAATGAAAGCTTCAACGCGTAAAGGTGTCTCATTATTTTCCCATGAATATCGTTACAGAAAGCTAAACATTGGATTGCCCTTTCAACGGCACCTTGCTGGGGATGCATGGGTGAAAAATATAACATCGGCACGTGGGGAAGCATATAGTTGTTTATGCTCACCATGTGTTCATTCACTACCAGCTCAGTGGCCTTGTGGTTAGAGTGTCCGCCCTGAGACTGGGAGTTCGGGGTTCGATCCCCGGCCGGGTCATACCAAAGACTGTAAAAATGGGACCCAGTGTCTCCCTGCTTGACACTCAGCATCAAGGGTTGGATTGGGGGTAAGTCCCTGCGACATACTATCGTCATGTCCAGGGGGTGTACTTGTACATCAAGCTGCCTCACGCGACAGAAACAGGAGATAGGCTCCTGCCCTGTGGGCCTCATGGCTCAGCAAGGCTACTTACTATGTGTTCATTCACCAACTAGTCTAGACATCCCCACCATGCCAAACCGGCATGGGCCCAATAAACCGCACGCGCACACACACACACGCACACACACACACACACACACAGTGGTTAAGTCAATTACTAAGTATCAAGCGAGTGGATAGACCTGGCTGAGAGGAACCCAAGCGGAACAGAGATGTTACAGGGAGAGTAGAGGTACAGAAGGTGGAGGACTTTAAGTACTGTACTTCGGATCAACATTCCAGAGCAATGGAGAGCGTGGGAAAAACGGGTGGAGAAGTGTCAGGTGTGTGATGTGTGATATAGGACAGTATAATCAATACTATGTCAGTATGGTTTACTTTAGAGACAGTCCCACTGAGGGAAGAAAACGGAGGCAGAGCTGGAGGTATAGCAGAGACGAAGATGTTGAGGTTCTCTGTTGAGTTAACAGGGATGCATATAGCTATAGGATCAGGAAGGAGTCCTAGAAGAGGAAGATCAAAGAGGATGTGTAGTGGAGGAGGAGATGAAGTTAGTTGGTGTGAAAGAAGAGGAGGCAGAGGACAGGGTGAGATGGAGGCAGATGATTGTCTGTATAGTGACCTTATGGGACCTTCTATTTTACAATATCCAATCCTTCAACCTGCTATATAGCTTCTCATTACAACCCATGCACAAGTTATCTCCCCAACTGCTCCCACTTCAATGTCCTCCCTCTGGGTTTGAAGTGGTGCTCCTTTGCCTCCCCTCCTCCTCTGTTCGCTCATTAAGCACCTCTCCTCAGAGCCACCATTGACACGGCTCTCTCTGCCTTAATTCTTATTCTCGTGGCGTGGTATATGTGCGCACGCATATTTTTCATCAATCACTCCCTGCAGCACCCCTTCAAGCCATTCCCCCAGGTGCTCCAAGAGCTCCTTATGGTAGGCAGACTGCTATCCAGTGCCCAGCCTATCCCCTCCAGCCCCCTACCCCACACCCCCTGCCAGCTGTTGGCATGAAATGACGACAATTGTGGTCTGGACACGAGAGCCAAGACATCTCTGGCTCTAAAGATGTCCAGATTATGTATGATCTTTGTCTGTGCCTTATAACTCCTGCACTCTAACTAATAAGGGTCTGCGTGGGAATGTATAGGTCAGCCCGAGGCTACTACCATTCTCCACCGGGACCGGGCTATCAACCAGAGGTTCTCCAGCCCTCTTTTAGGTTACCATATAGCCCTGAACACACTTGACTAAATTCAAGACACGGGAGTTCATAAGGTCCCATAGAGTGAAGTATTTCGTGAACGAATACTTAACAAAACGAAGAGGTTTCTTTAGAAACCAAGGTTTTGTAAGTAGAGTGAGCTAAATACTTCACTCGAAACACCCTTCTGTCTTGGCCCGGCAGAAGAAAGGTGTACGAATGAGCGCGCATGACGTAGACGCAGACTAGACGCTTCAAGAAGCATGGCGTCTACGTCATCGCTCTTAAACCCACAGTACATATTTAGGAGTGATATGTGCTGTGGGAGTTCATGACTGAAGTTTCTGCCCTTTCTGCCCAGGTCCTCGTCCTGTCAGACGAGGACGTATTCTGCGTTGCCCGGGCGGGTATTTAGCCGCTCTGCCCGTTCTGCCACACGGAGACAGCGTTTTTTTGGGGGGGACTTAACCGGCTCTTTTTGAAACCACCTCCCAGAGTGGGAAAGTTTGGAGACGCGACTTTGTCGTCTCCGTGTGTACGGCGAATGCCTTGCCATTTGCTGAAAGAAACGGCGACGCAATACTCGTCCCCTCGTCCCCTCCAAACTATAACCTCACGTCACCACGCAGACTTTCCACCTCCAGCATCACAGCTATTTAATTCTGTTTATTGATAAGCATATATACTCATTCATACAGTTAGTACAGAACTGGGAGGAGAGTGATCAACCTAAACATTTACAGCATTATTGTACTTTTGTTTCGTTTAGTTTTTTTCTCCACACATCAACTCTCTCCACTCAGTTTATTTTGACAGTAAATCCTGTGCCATTACAATGTATGTAACCTAGATACCATACCCTGATGGAAAATGCTGTTTATTTTATTATTATTATCTTCTTTTTTTTTTCTTTTTTCTGTTCATTAGTACTTTCAAAACTAGTTTACTAATTACTTTTACTGTCTTGTACTGTCTGTCTTTGTTTGTATTTGTCTTGTTCTGACCTTGATTTGGGGGGAGGGGGGGATATTTACATGTCGGATACAACAAAATGTACACATATGTTTTTTCATTTATTCACCAATAAAAATCAAAATAAAGTGTTAAAAAAAAAAAATCCTGTGCCATTATTTCCATTTACATATGTAACCCACCCCTCCCCCCTCCCGCACCAGAGTATAGGCTAAGTGTCCAAGTGTTCGTACAATCTGTTCCATTTGCATAGTGAGTGATGGTCTGTGAGATGACAATTGTATGAGAGTATAAATACAAAGACAGAAAATAGAACCTGTTGATATTAACATGAGGTGAAGGTACCAATACTAGTGTCAATCATGTGTAATCATATCATGTAATCATAATGTCTATACATCTCTTCTCCGAGAATAGCCGATCTGCATGCCAGTGCATGAGCTAAGTTGTAGATGAGCTATTTCCGGAGAACAGAAGCCAAGAAAAAAAACGGATGGTCTTCTACATTATTGTTACTAATGGTGTAGTGTAGAATAGATTAGTATAGGTTGTATGGCAGCAGCACACCCGCACACCGCTATCCGTCCCTCCCTCCCTCCCTCCTGCCCTGCGCAGTGCACAGCACGCATGGACCTGTCAAAGTGCTCGATCGTCTTCTTGGGTTGAAATAAAACATTCTGAAGGTGCTATCCATGCTTCAATTTGCTCTTCTTTGCAAGCAAGCAAGCAGACAAAATGTCAAGGCAAAGCCTTTGTGTAACTTGATCAAAACGGCTTTGCATTGAGAGACCCCAGGTAGGATAAACACATCGTTTACATGTCCATATTCCTCTATAAACGGCCTGTTTTCACTGTTTCTAATTCTTCTTTTTTTATACTTTTGTAGCCTATGTGCAATTTATCTTGTTAAGTAGCTGCAGATTTATAGGCAAAATGTTTAGCGCTGTGCAGGCAGCAGGTTGGAATCAATGTATTAACGAGCAATTATCTGACATTCAGCACCGGTGAATATATTCAATCTCCAAGGTCAAACTCATAAATTCACAATGCATCATGCTGCCTTGTGAGCTTTAAGATCTGCAAACTATATGAATCTCATGCTTATATGTACAGTATACTTTGTAGCCTATACTTCTGGCAGAAGAGGGTAGTTATGAGAATATTAGTATAGGCCTATGTAAAATCATTAAAATTGTGATGATTTGTAATGAAAAGAAAGAAAAACATCAGCTACTGTTGATTATGCCCAGTAGAGAGCCTACTGAATGATTATGCCACAATGCCACATAGCCTACTGTATGCATTTTACAGGCCGTGCACAATATAGCCTACACTACACGCAGCTCTCTCTGGGTGTCCGGAGCTCTACCGCTCTCGTCTGGACTACATACATAATTAACATACCGGTAACCGCAATGTGGACGCAGGAACATTGTATACCGTTTACAAACTTGCGCGGCTAACAGCCCGAGCCGTCCTCGTCTGTACAGGGCCTGAGTGAGTTGCATGGTGATGTACATATGCAGCCCTATTTACAGAACATAAAACAGTTATGTAAATCAATTCCAAATTGTTTTGTCCCTTCTCAAGTACCCACCACCCAACCGCCCATCCCTCCCTAAAAGAAAAGGCCAGTAGAGAGACAGTAAAAAGTGAAGGAAGACACATGGGAGGACACTAGGTTTCAAACTCTCAACACAGGACATGTTACCAGTCAGAATTAAAACAGGGAAGTTGTCATTATGTGGTACTTTAGGGGCAGCGGTGGCCGAACGGTTTGCGGAGCGGTCTTGATATCGGAAGGTCGCTAGTTCGTATCCCTGGACCGGCACGTTAAAATTACCACCGCTGAAGTGCCCTTGGACAAGGCATTGAACCCCTACCATGAAATGTTCTATGAGCAAGGCCTGGCTGCAAACAAGTTCTTGAGCTTAGTCCAGTTACCCTGGGTAAACATTGTACCTTTCCTTTCCTTTGGTCAACGAGGTGAACATAACAAACTCTGAGCAATTATTGATGGGACAAATCCCCCAGCCATGCACACAAGAGAATAATATACTGTACTTTCCAACCTTCCCAGTACAAGGTTTGGTTGGATCAAAGACACATTGCTGAGCAAAGTTTCAGGTGTTTGTTTACCAGTGAACCCCAGACAGTACTCGTTGAGCTAAAAGGCAAAGGGCAGAGAGTTTAATAACCAGGAAAGTGTTCAGTGTGAACACTTTCCTGGTTATTGAACCAAAGTCTTATAAACCATGCCTTGTGTTTTTTTTTAGCACCGCAGGAAACCCAGAGTGGTGGCCGGGGCGGTTGAAGAAAATAAGGTTTATCCGGCAGAATATTCAGCATGAGAGCACGGCCGGCTGCACTAAACATTCCCAAGACTTGTTCAGATGGAAGAGAACTAGAGAAGCTCTGTGCGGTGACCTGTGCTTGCTGTGTTTGTGCTCAAAAAAGGTTTTTTCCCCCAAAAAACCTAGAAGACATTTGGCCTTCTTTTTTCTTCTTCAACCCCCGGTAGCTTTAATAATTCAACGGCGAGTATAGGATTCTGGGCTGGAAAAGTAGCACAGACAGCCACACATAACATACGTAGGACCTTTTGAGGAAAGATCCGAGGAGGGATCAATCACAGAGTTGCATGGTGTCCACTGTGAATGCAAAATGGAATCACACAGAAGTGCAAAAAGAACACGGTATACAAAATGTAAAATGTTGAAAACAATAATATATATGGAAGTAAAGACCACATAGAAAGAGGAGAAAGTATAGCGTAGATCTGCTTTTCTCCAATTTAAGGCGTGAACCCCTTTTGGTGTTTTAACTAAGCATTATGTTATTAAAAATAGCAGATCTATAAGCTCATAGAACGCCACCGAGTGGCGCGCTATGAGCTCATTGGTCTGCTATTTTTGAAAAATCGTGAGAATGTGGCACAATTCTTTGAATATAATATATTCTTTCAGAAGACTTTTTATTTATTTCGACGTCAGGCCTAAATGGGAACTAGAGCGTGGTTTAGTAGATTTCCACTGGAGAAGAACATGGCGCGTTACTATTAGGGAGGTCAAATCTAATTGTCTGGGATCACTGGAACCCCAGAAATAGCAATGTGTGGAGAAATGTTTACAGGAAATGTGAATACTTTGGACATTGTGTCGTAGTAATATTCTTCCAGAGAGTGCACATGATTAAAACATAATGTGTTAAATTACACATTTATCACAGCATCTGTCATATTGGGATGAATTTAGCTTTGGAGTAGTGAATTTGTAAATAGTACCTTGAATTCAATTAGAGTGAGACGTGCACAGAGCTTGTGTAAAAAGTACTTAGGGCTGCATCCCACCAATTATCATCGAATGTCAGTGAAAACGGATCCTGTGCCAGTAATAAAGTTAATTTACAGGAGAAATACTGTAATTGTACCTGTGAGGCTGAAGAAACAATACATTGTTCACATTGATGTGCAGAGCCTGCAAAGAGACGCAAAAACGGCTAATGAAAATATTGAAAAATAATGTTACATTTCGCCCAACCTTCTGATATGTTTTTGCTAAGTTTGCACACCAGGGGTAGCCCGCCATGCTGCGCGAGGATGTCAGCACTGCACTATCTTTAAACTACAGCACTTGAGAATCATTCAAGCTGATACTTTTGGCCGTACAGTACAGTACAGTACAGTACAGTACAGTACAGTACAGTACAGTACAGTACAGTACAGTACAGTACAGTACAGTGGTGGAAAGTACTTTTACTTAAGTACAATTGTGAGGTATTTGTACTTTACTTGAGTATTTCCAATTCCCAGTACTTTTACTTCTACTCCACTTCTATTTCACTACAAAAACTTTAGTTACTAGTTACTTTGGCGATAAAAAATTTGATTAGAAAACATACATTAACCACATCAACCCTACATTTCGGCCATTTGAAAATAGCTGATCGGTTATTTTCAATAGATTTTCTACACATTTCTAACTTGTGAAATGGGACATTCTGCAATATGAATACTTTAACTTTTAGTACTTTTAGTACTTTAAGTACATTTTGATGCTGATACTTTTGTACTTTTACTCAAGTACATTTTCAATTCCGTACTTTTACTTGTAACGAAGTAGTTCTAAATTGCAGTGTTGGTACTTTTACCACTGAGTACAGTACAGTACAGTACAGTACATGCAGGGAGATATTGCTGATGTCGGGTGGAAACCTCATATGCCCAAAACTGTTACTTTTAAGGAAATACTATACTTTTGCTTGACTCTCATGAACGACGACGTGTGGCATTAAGTGACAAAACAAAAAGTTGAAATATGGAGATATGAGGTTTCTGCCTGACAGCGACGATATACGCAGGATTGATTCAGAAACCTGAGTCATCTGTGACTGCGAATAACCTTGATGTGCCACTCACCGTTTTAATTCAGCGGACTGAATTGTGGGATATCTGACAGAAACACACCCCATGGCCCTTTTTGAAACCGCCTCCTCGCCGCCCCACACACACTTGCACTCGATATGCGCGTTCACGCGAGGCTGCGCCATATTAAGTGCGGTCCGAAACCAAGCAGCCTTGAGTGGAAGTGACTTATAAAGCCCTCCAGGGGGGCGAGTCTATATGCCGATTGCCGATTTAAACTCGATTGCCTTGTGCAGCCCTGCTCTCTGTCCGAATGGAAAACGCGACCAACCAATATAAGACAACATTTCCCAACTTTCATCATGGTTTAAGTAGCATGTGGCAATTGTGACATGTCAAACTAGGGGGGTTTCATTATTCTGAATCCATTCCAAGCATTAGTTTTGCACGAAAAACACTCCTTGGCCTAAATTCGACCATAGCTACTTGCCAAAAAGGTCAGGTGTGGTATACAAAAATGGCCATAACTTTTTTTTCCCAATGTTTCCGTCAGAGCAGGCCTCTCATTCTGTGGACTGTCAAAGTAGAAAAAACCCAAATAAAAAAAACCCAAATAAAAAGTCACCCAGGCGGATGCGCACTACCTCGTGGCGAGGTCTCAGGGCGTCTTACTGGTATTGTTCAAAGATATACCAGAAAATGGGCAACAAAAACACTGACAAGACTAATAACCCTTCTTTCCCTGCAGGGTCGATATACACTTGGCTGCATAACCCAGTGTTGAAGCCCCTGCTGGTAGTTGTAATTGACAGCGAATGAAGATAAATTAATTCTTTACTCATGAGGACAGGACAGCCTATGCATCAGACTGGCTCAGTATACGCCAAAGTGAAGAAGTCAGGGGATTTTTTTGTTTGTTGCAATGAACACACATGCACAAGTACAATCCAGAGTGTTCTTTAACTTTGTGACTGTAAAAATAGACCTTTATTACGGGTAAAGCTTTACCCTCAGATACCCAAGAGACATATGAAAGGAAAGGGGCTTAAATACACTAGAACCAGGAGCTGAGGCACATTCCCTTTGGGAGGTGGATGCTGTGGATTTGTAGCAATACCCGTGTTAGGTTCATACAGGGAGTTAGAAATGCATAGCCAGGGGTTACTTTTTTTAATTATTTTTTTATAGCACTTTTCCAAGTGCTCAAAGCAATTTATACAATAGTTCATTCATTCATGCTTACACCGACCGACTTGGAGTGTCTTGCCCAAGGACACTTCGACACTGTGGACAGGAGGAGCCGGGATTCGAACCGCCGACCCAGGGATCATTGGACGACCTGCTCTACCTCCTGAGTCTGAGCCATTTGGAAACAGAGCCAGTTTCTGAAGTAGTCTACTGGAATTTTCATGAATCCAGAAATGGTGATTAGTATAAACATTTATGATAGAAATGTTATCTATCTATAATCTATAAAATGGATGAAATTCAGCTTGGTTGCTAAAAGTTCATGTTGAGCAATTTGAGTAATTAGCAGAATATGTGACCATACCATTAACAACCTGTAGGGCAGGCTATAAGGCACAAAAAATAGTCATCACAAATATGATGAGGTCAGCACATTTGGGCTTTTAACCCAAGGAGTGTTTTTTGTGACAACATGAAAAACCCCTAGTTTCACATGTCACATGCTACTTAAAGCATAATGAAATTTAGTTTTTTTTTGCTTAATCTAATCTTCTAAGCCTATAGGTGACATTTGAATCATAAAAGTTTATACTAACCAACATTTCTGGGTCTAACATTTCTGGGGGCTTCCAGTAGACTAACGCAGCTGCATACAAGTCTGAAAATAAAGGACTTCGGTGTGGGCCTAAAATAATTAAAATCTGAGACAGTAGTTCAGATGATGATGAACTAGGGTAGCAGACGGGAGAAATCATGCATTGCCATCATTAAGCATAGTCAGGGGGCTATTGGTCGCTGATTGGATTCCTCAACTGAAGCCAGAACGGTATAGCCATGCCCTTAACCCCTTTGCTCGTGTTTCAGTGAGCCACTGAAATGGATTTGTCAGGCATAGGGCTGTATTTTGCGTGTCTTAAGTACCAGTTCTTATTCCCTAACTTGAGTAAACTAAAGACCTGTAGGCGTGATCAATGCCATTTGGCTATTCTGAGTGGCCAAAGAGCATCGATCACGCCTCCAGGTCTTTAGTTTACTCAAGTTAGGGAATAAGACCTGGTACTTAAGACACGCAAAATACAGCTCCAAATAGGTTGCAAGGGGAAAAGCAGTATTGCACTGTGTGTGTGTGTGTTACTCATTGCAGTTGCATAATATTGTTTTGTTCTCAAAGCAATTGCCTCCAGATAAAACAGATTCCAGATTATTTTTTAAAGGATTGCTGCCGGCGAAAATTAGAGTTCTCAACAGGCCCGAAAATTAAGGCCCGGCCCTACCTGGGCCCTCATCAAACCCTGCACATTCAAGACACTGCCACCCTTAGATCTCCATATATGGAGTTGACCTGTTCTGACATTCCATATGTTGATCTGACCTCATCAAACCCTGTACACTCAAGACACGCTCCGTATATGGCCCAGTACAGAATTCATTTGTCGAGGTCCCGAAGATAAAAAAAACAACACTTGGCCAATCACAGAAAGCCACGAGCATTGGCTGAACTGGGCAGAACGGGATCGACTCCAGTTAGAGCCACGACTTGGTTGAACCTGGCTGTAACCTGTAGCGGCAGCCTACCATAACCATGCCCCCCCACCCCCCTATACATGGGCAATGTCGTCACCCCCCCCCCCCCCCCCCCCCCCCCCCCCGGTAGCTTGTGAAGGGGATATATTGCTTTTCCCAGTCTTTTGTGAGCACCACAGACAGTTTTTAAATTGCTTGATTCAGTATTTAGAAATGTGATATTCTCCTGGGGAGCATTTCTTAACAGTGTATAGGAGGTCACATTTTTGAGTGGGCAATGAATACCTCATGCATGACATGCAGGTATAGTCAGGTCATCGCATGCTGTCAGCATATAGACAATATTAACAGACTGTCAGCAACGCACGCATAAACTACATGTGAAATCAGAAAAAATAAATAAACAAAAGTCTAAACTAAAGGATATTAGAATTCTACAATTTGATTTATTATCTCTTTTGCCATTTGCCATTGTGATGTTCAAACATTTAAATATGCATCGCATAAAGTACAAGCATGCACATGGACAGAAAAGTGAAATAAATCTAACTAAATATTTAAAACCATGCATATGCACTGTGGTTGACCAAGCTCCCCAGCAGAGCTCTATAATTTAATTGGTGCGCTCACGGTGTGCGTTGACACCAGAATAAGAACGCTACAGTATGTTTCATGCAGGTTAACAAATTAATGTACCGTATGTATGTGTGTGGTGTACATATGTGAGGGCCTGGGCATGTAGTGTCAATGTGTGTGCGTGCATATGCGTGCGCGCGTGTGTGCGTGCGTGCGTGCAGACTGGTAATGGGATTAAAAGCCTTTTTGATGATGATTTTTGACCTCCCTCATCTCTTTCATTTAATGTCTTATTATATCCTCCCGCACGCACGCACGCACGCACGCACGCACACACGCACACACACACACAGCTTGTGAAGGGGATATATCGCTTTTCATTCATTTTTTTTACGTTTACTCAGTCTTTTGTGAGCACCACAGACAGTTTTTAAATTGCTTGATTCAGTATTTAGAAATGTGATATTCTCCTGGGGAGCATTTCTTAACAGTGAGGAAGTCACATTTTTGAGTGGGCAATGAACAGCATGACATGCAGTCGCACGCACGCACGCACGCACGCACGCACGCACGCACGCACGCACGCACGCACGCACGCACGCACGCACGCACGCACGCACGCACGCACGCACGCACGCACGCACGCACGCACGCACGCACGCACGCACGCACGCACGCACGCACGCACGCACGCACGCACGCACGCACGCACGCACGCACGCACGCACGCACGCACGCACGCACGCACGCACGCACGCACGCACGCACGCACGCACGCACGCACGCACGCACGCACGCACGCACGCACGCACGCACGCACGCACGCACGCACGCACGCACGCACGCACACACGCACACACACACACACACACACACACACACACACACACACACACACACACACACACACACACACACACACACACACACACACACACACACACACACACACACACACACACACACACACACACACACACACACACACACACACACACACACACACACACACACACACACACACACACACATTTTTCTCAATAAAAGCTCTCGTAGCCTGTAGCAAATCGGTTTGAAAAATTGTTCCTGCCTGTCGATTACAAAACAATACTACAACATGACGTAACGATATCATCCGCTCCCGAAAGGATCATATACCCTAAATGAAATGGTGCCCGGCTATAGACGGCATCAAGGCCTCGCCAAAATACATTTTTGTCGACTAAATCAACTGTACATTTAGTCGACAAAAAATCTTGTGACATTTAGTCGACTAAATCTAGACTAACACTAAAACATCCCAGGTGACTAAAATGTGACTATAGCCTACTAAATGAAAACTATTCAAAAAGCCAAAAACAACACTGCAGGTGTGCTACAATACAGCAGGCCATGAAGAGAACAAAGTGTGCACTCCGTCTGACGGACGGGTTGCTGCTGTGGAATCAGCCGGAGGCAGAGAGATGGATGACAGTCCCAGAGAAACAAAAGGCTCAAGAACAAAGACGCGAAGGGCGAGACACTCATTACGCTTGTCATGTCCTTTCAGAGTTACTTCTTAAAAATGATGAATAATATCGTGCCGTTATGAAATGACACGGTTGCGCCTCCTGCACTGTCCTTTGTAGGCTCTCTCCTGCTATACCACAGCCCACAATGTATACAGGACATGTTCCCCCCCCCTCTCTCCCCATCTGTCTGCATGTTGAGATTGCTTCATAGTATGTATGGCTGCAGTCGTTGGACTGCATCCAGAGACTATACAATGTGATTACCGTGTGACCATGATGAACACCCCTTAAAACCCCTCTGGAAGGCTGGATAGCAGCAGGAACAAAAAAAACTAATCCCACAAATGCACCTTGATTGGATCAGATGAATCATGTAAACGCAGGATGGACATGGATGGATATATATATATATATATATATAGAGAGAGAGATAGAGAGAGGGTGAAACGACCGTGCATGAGACAGAGGGAAAGGATACAAGGTAGTTGATTCGTTTACGTCAGTTTCGTGACCAATTGCCCAAATGTGCTGACCTCATCACATTTGTGATGACGGCTATGGCTTTTTTTTTTAGCCCAAGAGTTTTTTTTTGTGCAAAACTAATGCTTGGAATGGATTCAGAATCATGAAAACCCCCTAGTTTGACACGTCACATGCTACTGAAAGCAGAATGCATTTTAGGTAATTTTGTCATATTGTGCAGCCTTAACAGGTTTTTAATGGTGGCCATATGGATTTGGGGCTCTCATGAACTTTCCCCGCATTTTTGTGAGGTATATGCGGGCTCAATTTGTCTAATAACCCTCCTAGATGACAAATCCATTGAGAAACGGACCTTTGCTCTCCGCGGTTACTGCCGTAAACGACCCAACTAATAGGAGAGAAGAGTGAGAGGAAAAGAGCATGATAGAGAGACTGCTGCAACACTAGCAGTGTTGAAAAAAGCTCTCACATGTTTTACTCATTATAATGTAAAAGTATCAATACTGCAATGTAGAAGTAGCCTACTCTGTCCCGGAATTCAAAATGTACATGAGTTTAATTAAGTACCAAAAGTTAAAGTACTCATTATGCGCACAATGTCCCATTTCAAGTTTTCAAATGTATACAAATATTTTGAAAATAGCAGATGTGCAAGCTCTGCATTGTCATTGTGAGCTTGTAGATCGGGCTATTTTCAAATGGCCAAAATGTATAGGAATAATAATAATCAGAATCTACAAAGTATAAGTAACTAAAGTTTTCAAATAAAGCATTTGTGCCTGTCGTAGACGTGCGCAGAGCAAGTTCAGTCAGGAAAACCTCAGTGCAGAACGCTGCCGGCCGTTAATTGGGCCGCCTCCGCATCACGCTCTCATCCACATGATTCACTCAACCAATCACACACTCACTCCATGCTCATACCGGCTACTTTAACCGGAGGTTTGCATTCCTCCTCCTGCTTGCTTGCTTGCTTGCTGCTGCTGTATCCGTGCGCTGCTGTATACAAACCTGCTGCTCACCCACCTCCACCCCAGCTACCACCTGTCGTTTTGGATCTACTGCAAGGTACGGGGGATTCAGAGTCCCTATGGTCGGGACTGATGCGCTTGATCTGAGTACCTAAAAAGCAGATCCAATACATCGCCAAACCATAATAAATATATTGCTCATTTTGTATTCAATAAATATATATCCATCCATTCTTGAGTTGTCCTGACTGAAATGTAGTGGAGTAAAAGTACAATACAATACAATACAATAATAGTGGAGTAGAAGTTGGAAATTGAAAAGTTGAAAATACTCAAGCAAGAATACAAATACCTCAAAATTGGACTTAAGTACAGTACTTAATTAAATGTACTTAAACCACTGTGCACCAGCATAGAGTTGGGATGTCAATGTTATCTCTACAGTCAAATACAGGTAGACCTAGGCCTCTATTTCTAAGCTGAGCAGTCCATTTAGCTGAATCTCCGTTCCAGAGCAAAGTGCAAGGTCAGAGTAAACGTCATCCAGCTTGTAAACCAACAACGGGGACCGGGTACTTAGGTAGTCAAGGACTTAAGGGCCTTTCACACCAAGAACGATAACTATAGAAATAATATAACTATGTTGTTTTAAAAAATCGTCCTAAATGCTCCAGCAGATAGCTCCAGCCTTCCCCTCTGTGGAGATGTAATGCCCCCATCTGGTCCTTCATCTGCCTGGGCGTCTCTCCCCAGTGGGACGTGCAGCGAGGACTTCCCTATAGGGAGACGCTCGGGAGGCATCTGTATACTATAGATGACCGAAACACCTAAGCTGGCTGCTTTCCAAGCCAAGGAGCAGTGCAGCTCTATACCCAGAGTCTCTCTCGTCTGAGAAAACGAAAGTGTGACCGCTCGTATCCACGAGTCCGCAACCGTATTCTTTTAGTCATGAACCACACTTTAAAAACGTGCTTCTAAATTAGGCAAAAGTAAAATAATTAGTAGGGGTGTAACGATATAGTATAACTGCATCGAAAAATCTATTTTAATTTCAGGAATGGAAGTATACCGAAATGTAAACAGCATCGTATCGTTTTGCAATGCAAATAATCGGTATCGAATCGTTTTGCTATGAAATTGTATCAATACTACATTTTTGTGCGTAGTATTTAGCAGTTTTTTGAAGAATTTTTTTAAAGAGGGGTTTAATTACTTAATTTAAAATCATGTCAATGTATTTTAAATAATTACTGTATCGATTTAAAATCATTGAATCGTATCGTATCGCCATAATGAACCAATACCGTCCACGCATCGTATCGTCGAGCACGTATCGTGATACGTATCGTATATCGCTGTTAATAATGTATCGTTACACCCCTAATAATTTGATATAAAAAGTGGGTTTGTGCAGGGACTCTTCTGTACAGTGTATGAATACAGTGTGGCCTCTGACAAAGACACAGAGACAATATGTGAGCGCAAGTCTATGTCTATCGTCTACTAATAACCTGAGCCATATACACGGCTCATTAAGTTGTCATTCAATTACAAACAGCCTCCATTTGAGAAAAGGCCTTCTGGTTTTTATGCATAATGAGGAAACTCAATACTAAATATGCTTCATGGCTCACAATTCGCTCTAGTCAGAACACAGAAGAAAACAACACAGACACCAGGAAACAATACACCCCCGTCTGACGGATCATTAATCTCAGTCGAGACATGCAGCATTAATGCATGCACTAACGTCACTGTTTAACCCATTCTGACCTGAGATCAGATTCATACGAGGTTTCCACGGGACACACACTGGTCTGATGAACCCATTCTGACCTGAGATCAGATTCTAAAAATGTCAGTCATTCTTCGAATTTTTCAAAAATAGCAGACCTACAAGCTCGTATCGCGCCACTCGGTGGCGCGATATGAGCTTGTAGATCTGCTATTTTTCAATACATAAAGCGTAACATGATGCTAACACCAAAATGGGTGCCCGGTCAGAATGGGTTAAAGGACATTCAATCAATATGAACGATTGGTTTATTCCACACCTATTCCCAACGTGAACTCTTGCGCAAACAAATTTGTCTTGAGAGTTAATGAGAGTAAATAGTAGGAATATGTGTCCTTGCGTTATCGCACTGGAAGGGTGTGAACAATAGCAGGAACAAAAGCCACGCTGAGTGCTGGACTTGCATAACTGTGGTTGACATAATGTTGCTGTGTATTATGGTGAATTCAACTACAAACCAAGCTTGACAAAATAGTTAATTTACTGTTAAAAGGTTGAAATCTCTACTAGAAAATACATAAACGCTGCAGGCACGGGAATATATGGTTCAGATGGAGTATGGGTGAAAATGCCTGGACAGAAACCAGACTCCTTTACCAATTACCAAACACAGCAGCACAGCACAGCATAGCACAGCACAGACGCACGCAGCCATGCACGCAGCCATGCACGCACGCACATACGCACACACACACACACACACTAAAGAAAAGTGCTAGATTCAAATCAATAAAATGTTAAGCATGGGTTGGAGTCCCTCACACCATCTTTTCTGTCGTTCTCTCTAGCTTTACCCCCTCTGTCTCGCTGTCTTTCCTTCCTATATCTTATCTTCTAGGCTATCTTCCCTCTCACTGTCACTCTGACCTTTCCGTTCCCTCATGTCTCATATCTCTCTCCTCCACCTCTCTCTGCTTATGACGGGAACCAACAGCAATAGTCAATGATGAATACATGGTGGGGGTTAGTAGGAGTAGGTCAGAGAATGACTCTAATCTCTGTCTATCATCATCAACATCATAGCCATTCTCATCCTCCTCATTGGACCATTACAATATGTTGTCGGTTTGTTGCCCTAATCGGGGATTCCAGAACAAATCTCCAAATGTAACAAGAAGTCACAAGTCTATAAAAAGCACTGCTGTAGCGGCCTCTAGAAGTTGTGCTGCTCATTGCACGCCAGGTATAGTTTTCAAAATATTTTGATTTGTGTCATCTCAATTCAACCATTCAACAAATTTGACGGAAAAAGTGGTCAATGAGATCAGACGCAAGAGTAACTCTTTTTCACAAAGCCCTGTGTTGACGTCAATGCTACAGAGTAAAGACATTTATGGTAAGTCTTAAAACGTCTCGTATTTGCCACGGAAAAGAAAAGGAGAAAGTAAGCTTTTGTTTTTTAGAGGTCTATATAACTGTCCACAGCACAGAGGTATGCAGGGGAAGTTCCCTCCTGGATGGTTGGTGTGCGGCCTTGAGTAACCCCTGGAGCCACGAATCCATTTCAGGCAACTTTGCAGGGGAAAGTACTTCATGCTTTGGCTTTGATGGAAAGCTCTTGGTTGATTTGCACCCAACCAGGCTGTGTTGATGATGCAGCCTCCCTGGATATATAGTTCTATAGTGAGAGTAGCAGGGGTCGTCCGTTTTTGTTTTATTTTTGAGTGGTGCAACCACTCCCTTACGGAGCTATGTCTGTGGCTGGGTGGGTGGGTGGGTGCCTGGGTCTGAGCACGAAAATAGCATGGTTGTTTTTCACCACCTGTGCGCAACCTAACACACACGCACATATTAACTGTATGATTTTGGGTGTGCCAGTACAGTACAGTAGAGGGTACAGTAGAGGGACCCGATAACTCTGTCATTTCTCAACCGTGTCGGACATGGGGCGGCTCGCCGGAACCGGCCCGCCCCCCCCTGGGCGCGTTTCTGGGGGTCTGGATGTTCTGGGGACCCCCCCTACCCCCGCGACTCCCCGGGGACCGCCAGAGACCTAGCTTCTCCAATTAATCTCTTTCCACCCCTTTCTAATACATCACTTCGGGGTCTTTTTTCATTATTCTTCTGGTAGTAGTAAGCAACATCAGCAGGTCTCGGCTGACCCATCCCACATACACGCCACAGCCTCAGCTCGCAGCCCACTCATCAGCGCTATTTTAAGACTTTTCTAGCCTCTGCTTTAAGACACAGACGGATTCTTTCATCAGCTGACATTAGATCCCGCATATGATGCCGTGTCCAAAGTTAACACTAGCCGGCTTTAGCCCGAAAATAGTGTGCAACCTGCACACAGTTCCAATTAAGTCCACTGTTGCCCCCCTTAGAACAACTGTGTCAGGGACAGAAAATTAACTGTGATTCTAACTTGGGACCAGCTGTGGTGGCTGTGCTAATGAGAAATCACGTGGAATATAAAAAAAAGTGTCATTTAAAATTGACTGCTTGTGTCATGGGGAATAAAATGTAGAGTTGTTCCGATACCGATACTGGTATCGGTTACTCGGACCGATACCACCCTCAAGTACTCAGTACTCAGTACTCGGAAACCGGCCCCGGTACTTTGACCCGATTACCAAAACATCCAATTGACACTAGGCTGAACGAATGCTGACCCAACACTGCAGAGAAAAAGGGGTAAAATAAGTGTTACTCAACAAACATAAAGTACTCGTATTGGTAATCGGTATCGGCGAGTACTAAAAATGAAGTACTTGTACTCGTACTTGGTCTGAAAAAATTGTATCGGGACAACTCTAATAAAATGTGTTCCAGCCACTTGACTTCTCAGCCGAGCTCTCCTTAACGACGGAGAGTGAAACTGGTTCATTTTCACAGTGACGACGTGTGCTTGATGGGAAATTAAATGTGAATGCATAATTGAGAATGCTGTTGAAGTTCAGAGGAGCATCATCGAGGAAATTACCATGTGACAAAAAGTGTGATGGTGTGTGTGTGCGTGTGCGTGTGCGTGTGTGTGTGCGCGTGTGTGCGTGCGTGCGTGTCAGAATTACGGGACATAAATCAGAGCAGCTAAATCATTTTGACATTATTCCTCAGTTACTGTTTTGAACACCAGTCATGATCCATTTATTTCATGGGGAAACACAGCACATGCAATACAAGGTGTAATTATATAACCCTTATAATTATATGCCAGCTGGTAGGCCATTTCAATCAACTGATCTGATATCCATGCATCCATTCTAAAATTAACATCCGGTTAAGTAAAACAGTCTCGTGTTCCTCTTGCGAACCTGGGCTGTGTTACATCATGAATAGCTGAAGTGTCCAGGATCAAATACACGCACACTTGAGGGAAGTGTTCTGTCTGTCTGTCTGTCTGTGTCTGCAGACAAATACCAGCACTCACGTTGTATCCTTTTAGGATTCTTGTTTTATTTTTCGATTTCCCCCAGCAGACAGACAACAGACAGATGGACGTTTCGGCCGTGTGGCCTTCTTCAACTCTAAATCTGACAAATCAGATCAGAAACAAGAATCCTACAAGGATACAACGTGAGTGCTGGTATTTATTCTCACAGTGTATATCTTCCTGAACCGTGCACCCGTTACACCATTATGTGGAATTATTCAACTGAGTGCTTGCTCTCGCTTTCTTCTTTAAGTTGTCTGCAGACAAAGACAGTAGAGTCTAAAGCCCTAACCACACCAAAGGGTCAAGACGGTTTAGCGTTGTCCCTGCGGTGTGATATGTCTTGTTGCACGTTGACCCACGCTGACCCTAGTGATCCAACGCGTGGAATTCAATGGCCCCAAACCACACCAAAGGGTCGAGACGGTTTTAGCGTTAACTCCTTGCAACCGCTTGGACCCAAGGAGTTGCATGGTGACACATGGTGTTTAAACAGTGTTTACTGTTTAAACAACAGTAAACACTTCTGACATGATATGATCCTACTTTTGCCCAATTAAAGCCTAAACATCCCTGAGCTCTCTGGGCTATTTTTACGCGGAACAGTCAAGCGGTCGCACAGAGCTAGGGCTCTCATAGGGCGAGAGTTTATAATGGAACAAGCAGTCGCACAGAGCTAGGGCTCTCATAGGGCCAGAGTTTATGTGGAACAAGCGGTCGCACAGAGCTAGGGCTCTCATAGGGCCAGAGTTTATGTGGAACAAGTGGTCGCACAGAGCTAGGGCTCTCATAGGGCGAGAGTTTATGTGGAACAAGCGGTCGCACAGAGCTAGGGCTCTCATAGGGCCAGAGTTTTGCAGAGCTTGTGTGATACAGTATATACACAAAATGTAGATGATAAAGACATGATGCCAAATCATGTCTTCCGAATTATCTTCCGAACTCTAGGAATAGAACGATACAAATAGGTTTCCGTCACTTTTCACGAATTGGGAAAACTGGCTTCAGTCTGTGTAGTTATTGTTTAGTCAAAAGCTCGTATTAATACTCGAGCAGTACAACGGAGCAGTATTTATAAAACACACAGACAGACTTAACCACTTTCAACCCAGCATCCCTAGCTTGGTGTCACACACACACACACACACACACACACACACACACACACACACACACACACACACACACACACACACACACACACACACACACACACACACACACACACACACACACACACACACACACACACACACACACACACACACACACACACACACACACACACACACACACACACACACACACACACACACATTCTCCCAGTACAGGAGCTGACATGGGCTAGTAATGTTTTAATAGTAGCGATATATAAATTATATTTTAAGGGCTCCCTGTAGCCTAATATAATAATGATGCATGGTGTCTGTTATTGCTATAGTGATAATATGCCCATGCATTTTAACATGGCTGTGGAAGAAGATATGTGTGGAAATCATGCATGTTTCTATAGAGACACTATACTGTTTGACTGAGCTTCAATAAACTCACCACCAATCACAGTAACATGGCTTGATCTAATTAATGAGCCTGTAACACGATCAAATACACAGTTTTTGTCATGATTACAAAATACAAACAATGCAATAACAAGCCTGATAGGACGACGCACACACGCACACACGCACACACACACACACACACACACACACACACACACACACACACACACACACACACACACACACTCTCTCCCAGTACAGGAGCTGACATGGGCTAGTAATGTTTTAATAGTAGCCTATGGCACATTAAACTATCCCCCTCCCGCCATACACCACCAACACCACCCACCAACCAGTGTGCAGAACCACTCAGGTCAGCAAAGAGCTTCTCTGGCTGTCGGGCCTATACACTCTCCAGATATAATTAGTTGTGACAGTATTTTCTGCTGATCATAATGAGGACAAATTGAGCTATAAGTGTGTTGGCTGACTACGGAGGGCTGAGTAGCCAGCGTTTGGCCCAGTGGGGTCGATAAACAGCCTTTTGCAGAGACACACCGCCACACAGGACACACATAATTAACACACTGGTACGTGTACGCTGTGATCATTTAAAGATGTCCTACATGCTGGCTATATACACAGTGCGTTTATACCTCCTCAGGCACAGACATGGCATCACACAGACAGCGACCGGGGGACTAGAGATTGCAGAACGAACTCTAACACAATCAATCACACACAGACATATAAATGATAAATGCCACCTTACTTACTTGCATAGCAAAGCAAAATGTGAGGCTATTACATGGCCCAGAACAGATTGTTCAGAAGTTAAATGACCTCTACTCTAGTCCAAGTGTCAGTTCAGTTTAACCCATTCTGAACGGAAACCCCTTTTGGTGTTTTAACTAAGCATTATGTTATACTTTAGCTATTGAGAAATAGCAGACCTACAAGCTCATAGCGCGCCACTATTTTTGAAAAATCGTGAAAATGCGGCACAAATATTTGACTTTTTTATGATGTTATTGATGACACAGTAACTGATCTTATGGTTGGTTTTGATGTGTATTCACAGACAGCAGAAGCTGTTCTGGCTGATAGTGATGTTTACATTAATATGGCCATGGGCAATGTGTTAAATTCAAGTCTGGTGTGATTTATTTAGGTAGGTACATTTTAATGCATAAAAAAAAACCCAATTTGATTGAAAGAATTGTGCACCCTCGCAGCCACTCCAGGCCAATTTGTTGGTTCTCTATACAATGTTACAACAAGTACAGCCTTCTAGCCACAACTCTCCATATAGTCCACTTGCCAGAATGTGAACCACTCAGGCATGTTGAGTACACCAAAGTTTTATGTTAGAAATATTTAGTATGGGTCCCCAGCATGTAGTGCTGCCGTGTTGAGCAATTTTCATAATTGACATAAATATGTGACCATACCAGGCATTAACAACCTGACGTGTCAAACTAGGGGGTTTTCATGATGCGGAATCCATTCCAAGCATTAGTTTTGCAACAAAAGAAAACGGCCATAGCGTCATAGATGTCAGCACATTTGGCTATGGCCATTTTTAGCCCGATGACATGTCACATGCTGCATAAAGCATGATTAAATTTAGAACTTTTTGCCTTCTATAGGTTGTTAATGGTATGGTCACATATGCCAATTATGAAAATCGCAAGTTAGCATCCGTCAGTTTCTACATGCTGGGGACCCATACTCAACATTTCTAACATAAAACCCTGGTGTACTCAACATGTCCGGGTTCACAATGGGGCTCCATGGGCTATAAGTAGACTAATAGACTTCCCACACTCAATAAATACCACTTACAAAACATTTCTCTCCATAGAAACATGATTTACACACATATCTTCATCCACATCCATGTTAATGCATGGGCATATTATCACTATAGCAATAATAGACACCATGCATCGTTATTAGGCTACAGGGAGCCCTTAAAATAGAATGTATATATATCGCCCCATGTGTGTGTGTGTGTGTGTGTGTGTGTGTGTGTGTGTGTGTGTGTGCGTGCGTGCGTGCGTGCGTGCGTGCGTGCGTGCGTGCGTGCGTCTCTCTCTCCTATCAGGCTTGTTATTGCATTGTTTGTATTTTGTAATTATGACAAAAACTGTGTATTTGATCGTGTTACAGGCTAAGTAATTAGATCAAGCAATGTTACTGTGATTGGTTAGTTTATTGAAGCTCAGTCAAACAGTATAGTGTCTTGAGCTCCTATGGATAAATAATAGCTTAACGAAACCATCCTTTCCTACGACGGCACAGTCTGAGTTTGACAACAACTACAACTACCGTTACCGAACGTGTGTAGTTTAACCCAGACTAGTGCATAAATAGTGAATACCAGTAGATGTGTCATAGTCTGTCACATCCGTTCCCTTTATTTTGTAGGAATGTTCTATTGTGTTTCCTGTTTTAGCCTATTTTGCCTCCATTGTCTCTCCTTTCCTTCGATTGGATTAAATGCAATTGAGGTTATGGACTATTAGGTGCAGCCTGCCTGCTTTAGCTCCAGCTGTAAAACAGAACAAATGATTGAAACAGTGTACTACATTTATGCTCAATAGAGCTCATTCTCACGCAGATTATGATGAAATGAGTGACTTAAAAACCCACTGGAGGAGAGAAGTGATATTTCCATATGGGTGTACACAACAATTAGCATGTTGGTGGTGTCAGCTGAAACAAAGGACACGAAGACAGGGAACTGGGGGCAGGAGAGGGAGAGAGAGAGAGAGAGAGAGAGAGAGAGAGAGAGAGAGAGAGAGAGAGAGAGAGAGAGAGAGAGAGAGAGAGAGAGAGAGAGAGATATTAAATGAGAATGTGCTATGATCATAGACTAGAGGGCAAGGCCGGAAGACTCTGGGGAGGGCAGCTATTTTTTAATAATTATTAAAATGATGACGTCATGAACAGAGCCTCCTGTGTGACCCCTTTTCCACCGGTTGGTTCCCAATGGGAACCGGTTCAGTTCTTTTTGGTTTTTAGTCCATGAGCCAGAGCTCCAAAAATTGGTGGGCAAACTATACCCTGTATTAAATTGTTTATAGGATCAATACAAGTAAATTAATACATGATAACCCTTCCACAGTAGTAGCTTTTTCAATTTTTTGATTATTTTGCATATTTTCCTACATAATGCCTCATTTGCATATTTAAAAATGTAAAATTTGTAATACAATAAATCATTGTCTTCGTGTAAGTATTCAATTGGGGAAGTTTAATGGTGATAACAATCTAATATAGGTATGGTTTTGCCCACTCAATTCATAATTAACGTTTCAATTTTGGAGCTCTGGCTCATGGACTAAGAACCAGAAAGAACTGAACCGGTTCCCACTGGGAACCAACCAGTGGAAAAGGGGCCTGTATGTGTGTTGTGTACGCGTACCCGTCAAATATATTCCGATACTGCCACCCCATGGGATCTTCAACAATGAAGATTATTGACACCACAAGAATATTGTCTGAGCATCACGGCTGTGACCCTCAAGCCTCCTACTGATAATACAATTGCATTAGCACCTGAGGCTCATTTTTAGGGTTTGAGCTACTGTGAATAAAAGTATAAAATCAAATGCGAGGTAAATACCTAGTCCGGGTGGGGAGACAGGTATGCCGTGTGCACAGATAAGGCAGGCAGGACACTTTGTAAAGCTCGGGGGGGGGGGGGGGGGGGGGGGGTATTATTAAAATGCTCAGCGGTCTTTTCAGGTGACAGTATATGACAGAGAGCCACTTCAGCGTCAATCTGGAACGTAATCGTGCCAATTTGTTAACTAAATTGCTCTATGTCCCATGGAATCCCCAGGGGATGTGTTAGCTTCACACCAGAAGAGGAGGCGAATGATTAGTCATGCTGACACACACTAAAAAATGGGTGGGTCAAAATAACCCATATTGGGTTATTTTTAACCCCCCTCCTGGGTTACAAAGGGTCCTATTCAACCCGTGGGTTATTTTGACGCAACAAAATGGGTTATTCATTTTGGCCCATAACTTGGGTTATAACTTGGGTTATAAAAATAACCCATTCAGAGGGTCAGCATAACCCAACTTCCAAGTTATTTTGACCCATAATGTCGGTTATGAATGAAGCATTATTGGTTCAATCAATCAGTCAATCAATCGATCAATCAACCAATCAATCAATCAATCAATCACTCCCAACTCTCTGAGCCAACAATAAGGTTACTCTCAGAAAATTAACACAGAAATCTTATAACCCATGAATTGGGTCCCTATATCCCAGGAAATGGATATGGCTGAGATGTGTTACGTAAATAAAGTGTTTTACTGTGTATAGTTGCCTCATTGCCTGCAAGAGGCATGAAAACTCTTTGTTGGAGCAACCATCAACAACAAACCCTTTCCAACAGATACTATACATATGAATGGGAAAAGGGGAGAGAGACTGACCAAACAAACAGACATTTATATTCATGGTTTTGCTAACAAATCACATAAAACAACATATCACCAAATAATACCATAACAAAACACTAAACACAACGGCCCATAATATACACATTCTAATATTCAAATAATAACACATATAAGAACAATAACACACGGTCCTTGGCACAGTGTATGCTGGGAAATGGACTTCCTCTAACCACTCCCATGGGGTGTGACCTATCCGACCCAACAATGGGGTTACCCTTAGAAAAATAACCCAGAAATCTTAACCCACTTTAAAAACCCATTAATTGGGTCCCTATAACCCAGGAAAATGGTTATGGCTCTGGAAAATAACCCATAAATATAACTCAACGCTAGTAACCCAGGAATTGAGTTACAGAAATAACCCACATGTTTTTAGTGTGCAGTAGCAAAAAAACGTGGGTCGCTCAACTCGCTCTGATTTGGAGTGACTGCAACGATGGACAATACTCCCACAACACATGACTGCAAAATGGAGATATGTTCAGACGAGTCTCCGGCTTATACCGGTAGTTCAAATTAGTTTGATTTATATGTGTCTTAAAGAGGCTAAAGAGCACATGATTCATCAGCTTTTCATTCGTTTCACGTGCTGAGAAAAATGCTAGACAGTTTTCTACTGAATAGTTCAATAGTTCATAGTTTTGATCTAAAATACTCTAATACCCCAATTGGAGAGATTAAACAAGTGTATACGGAAATCTGCAGAAGCCATGATCAAAGATAAAGAGATCCAGTAGTACTGCTTCTTATTCAATATTAGAAGAAGATGTTCAGTGAAACGACAGTTGTGATTTATTATCCAAATTAAAGCTGCAATCCGCAGCTTTCCCATCCTACTCGAGATTCGAACCTGGGACACTGCACAACCGAAAGCGAAACCTAACCACTCCAATAGAGTTTTACAGTGTAGGCAAGGATGGAGCAGGCCTTGATTCCAGGTCCACTGATGTGGATTGGTTACATCATGGGCATTCAACACACGGTTGAATATTTATGAATGGCCATTGTCCTCATGCACACATCCAAGTTTAAATGCATGGTTCCTGGCAAAAACAACATAATGCATAATTAATAATCCATCCAACAATTAATTCTAGAGGTATATCTGTGTATCAATCTGTCCTCTTCCGTAGCACTGCGCATTATGGATCTCCATAAGAGTGACATAAGGTTAGACTGCTGCGCAGTGCTACATATACTGTAGACTGGATCTCCATTAGGGTGCTCCATAAGGGTGCTCCTTAAGGGTGCTCCAGTCCTGCTCCCTTATGGATCTCCATAAGGGTGCTCCTGCTCCCTTATGGATCTCCCCTTTCAGTTTGTTCGCACCCTTTTTCACATTGGCCTTATTTGAGCGCCACCCAGGAGGCCACAACCTGACCTGGCCTGGTGGAGACCTGTGCCCCGAGGGGCACTTTTTCTCGTTTGTACCGAGTTGTCATTTTTACTCTCTCAGAGTAAAATGAACACACTTTTACAGTGTAATGCCACAAGTATGCGAAGAACAGAAAAAAAGACCAAGTTTACAAACATAAACATCAAATCGAACGACACCCTCATCACTGACTATAGCTTGATGTAGCCAACTGCTTAAACATCTTCTTTACAAACATTGCAACAACGCTGGTTAACGTCCTATCAAATAGTATCGCTCAGGACGGAGATTAATAAAAAGACGGAGATTTATTGATATCAAAACCGAAATGTTTGAGAACGACTGACAGAAAACTGTCAGGATTTAGAGACACTTATTAAGAAATTTGTGAATCGCTCCCAGGTCAAAATGGGTTCAATGAAAATGCCGGATTTCACAGTGTATATTGAAGCAGTTGGGTGTGGTGAGTGAGTTAATGCCGGGGGGGGGGGGGGAAAGGAGTTAAATCAATTTCCCGGCGGTCTTGTAGCATGCTAGTGCACCTCGCTTGTCTTCCTGGAGTCGGGGGTGATGGACGAGTGCGCTGAGAGAACGGAGGAGGGGGTGAGAGGAAGGGAACACCTCAGGGCAAATTCACAGAGACACACACACACACACACACACACACAAGGCAAAACAACTTTGAAAGTTCACCTGCCCTCCGCAAACTACATTCTGCTTCCACTGCCAGAAATAAAGTCTTCGATGTGCACGCACACACGCGTACGTACACACACACACACACACACACACACACACACACACACACACACACACACACACATTTCGATTTCTTTATTTCTTTATTTCCACATTTATAAAATACATTATCAAGGGCACAAATATTTTCAGTTGCTTCTGATATACTACGCACTCGAAACGTCACGTGTCTCAGTGCTTCAGTCCAAACAAGCCCTAAAGGTACAGAATATAGGCAACACATGAACATATTCACAGAAAACATTGGTCACTTCAGTCTGTCATATTACCAACACCGAAAGTAAATCATGGGTACAAAAAGCACCTTCTCCTCCAAATAGACCGACTGCCTATAATGGAGGAGATTGAACAGTGTGTTGCAAGCTGATTTGCCTTACACTTGGACAACCCTATAATCCTCAAGCCACTGACCACTAGCCTGTGGACATGGCCCAGGCTGCCAAATATAAAAACACACACACACACACACACACACACACACACACACACACACACACTTCTTCTCTAATACAAGAGAGCAGAGACATACACACATGTTCCACACAAACATCATCATCATCATCATCATCATCATCATCATCATATGTGAAGCTATTACATGGAGACGGAGTTGGCTTTTCCCCACTAGTGAACTGGTTGGTCAGTAGAAGGATGCCGGTGGAGGTGGGGATTGGAGGAGTTTTGGAAAGACAGCGAGGGCAGAAGAGATGGAGGGAAGGAGATGGAGAGTGAAGGGGCTAAATTAAGCATGCAAAATGTACTCTGTCATCACTCTCCACTCTCACACTGCCTGCATCTCTGTGCTCATCATCCCTCCAGTGTTATCCTGGAGCTGCTCTGCACTTAGCAACATTCAAATTCACTTAGGGGACTGTAGGATAAACTGACATGCACTCATAACCTATATCATTATCATGACTCATTCACGCTGCATGCTGATTAAGGAATTCGCAACCCTTCCTTACTCTCTCAAATGAAGCTCTCAT